>NW_008350555.1:3867751-3911648 GCF_000622305.1 Nannospalax galili
GCATAAAAATGGGGTTAGATTAGGGGAGGGGGGAGGGAAGAGTATATGAGGAACCTAGGGGATAAGGAGAAAGAAGCAGTTCAACAGAGGTGGGAAGGGTGTACAAGGAATCTAGGGGATAAAGGAAAAGAAGGAGCTCAAGAGAGGTAGGACTGTAGAAGAAGGCTATTAATAATGGAGAAAGGGAGAAAATGGGGGCACCTTAATTGGGACAACCATGATGGAGGGGTGAGATAATGCAAGAGATAAATAATGCCTAGATAGTTTTTGAAGCCAGAGAGAACCATATTACTCCTACAACCTACTGACAAATTACACGTAGCTGATCAAGAAATATATGTCTAGGTAAGGTTTATCTAAGAACAATTGGTCTTTGCCCAAGATTTATCTACATGACACACAGTAATTAAAAGTACCAGACCAGTGGAACTAACCTTCTTGGATGTTTAACAGACATACTTTGAGGCCTATACTAATTTGGTCAGAGGGACATATTGGTCTTTGCCCAAGATTTATCTACATGACACACAGTAATTAAAAGTACCAGACAGGTGGAATTAACCTTCTTGGATGTTTTACAGACATAGTTTGAGGCCTATACTAATTTGGTCAGAGGGACATAAAGGACACCTTATGCTCCTTGCCCTCCTAGGTCGACTAGTTCCAGGGGACTATGAGAATCTCTCAAAATGTCCTGTCATTGTGGTGGGCCACCTGTCCTCTTCATCAAAGAGGCCGAGGAGTCCCCACCAGATGGACTTGAACCAGTGTCCAGTCTATAAAGAGGAGGGTCAACACAGAGGAATCATTTCCTCCATGCTTCCAAGTGAAGCCAACCATGGTCGAGTTTGGCTTATCTTCACATAGGTGGAACTGTTAAAAGAAAGGAACCAGGGGCTCCTCCCAAGCCCATGTGACCCTGAGGAACAGATCCTCAAATGAGCTTAAGAGTAAAAATAAATTGGTGAATCTGGGCCAACTCTTTGACCTTAAACACCCCAAAGGAAAGTATAAGCAAAGATTAAAGGGGCCAATATAATTTCTTAAGCGTTCATATGCATAGCTAAAGGGTACATAACAAGCAACAATGCCAGATAGGAGATGCCTTCTTTTGAGAGGTTGGCCAGGGCAAACAAAGGGACTCCCAGATAGTAACCCAGGATAGAACTGGGAAAATGAACAGCAGACCCCAATCTTATCTAAAGGAATATTGACAACTGATTGCTGCTAGATGAGGAACAGCTGACCCTCCTAAAACAAAGACCTCTAGATAGGCTGACTAGATTCACCAGAAGGGCAAGTAGTGGGGAATGGCTGGGGGTGCTGACAACACAGCAGACAGTAGCAGGGATATCAGAGTATAAGGGCTCTCGGGGGCGGGGAGGGAGGCTATGGGAGAGGGTCATCTGGGAAGTGGGTATGTAGTTCAATAAGATGGTTTGGGATGTTCTGTGTGATATACACACATGCAAAAAAAATCAAGAAATTTTTAAAAATGTATTATATTTGAGGAGGAAGCATGGAAATTTACATCATGCTAATTAGTAGAGGTGATAAACATTACCATTGAAATCTACCCCATGACTTTATAGACATAGGCGCCTAGGATCCAAGTGCAACCGATTATGACTAGTAATAATCAGATATATACAGATTAGAGATGTATTCGTCAACATCTCAGTGTTGGTAGCAAAAACAATGAGTCTTTCTGCAAGGAACAATATATTCTAAAATGAAATGGAGATCTTTTTTAAAGGTTAAAAACTCTAGTGGGGAATGGCTGGGGGTGCCAACAACACAGCAGACAGTAGCAGGGATATCAGAGTATAAGGGCTCTAGTGGGGGGAGGGAGACTGTGGGAGGGTGCTATCTGGGAAGTGGTTGTAAAAATAAATACATTTAAAAAAATTTTTTTAAATACTAATTCTTCAAAGCATAAAAATTTTCTCCTTAATAATCAGTAGATGTGAAAAACATTACCATTGAAATCTACCTGATGACTTTATATCCATGTTCGGATGCCAAGGAGCTCAGAAAGTAACCGACTGTCACTAGTAATAATCAGATATATAGAGATTAGAAACACATGTGCAAACATCTTTATGTTAATTGCATTAAAATGAATTTTTTGTATGAATCTGTATTTTAAGAATGAGATGGAGATCTTTTTTAAAGGTTAAAGCTCATTTAATTTTATGTCTTATAGGGTTTATACTCAGTACAATATTGTATAACTGTAATAATTCAACTGTAAACCTAAAAATTTACAGCCAGTTTTGAAAGAGATGCATCTTAGCTCAGGAAATTGTTATTGAATATGTCAATGCTGTTGTAATGAAATGCTTCTTCTAAGTATGTGGTTATTAAATAAATAATTTTAAAAAACATACAAAGAACTTTATCCACATTCCTTAGACAGTTAAAAAACTGGACTGAATGACTTTGTAATTTTGTTACTAAAAATTCTGTCTTCAGTAACCCAGCATAGAACTGGGAAAATGAACAGCAGACCCCAATCTTATCTAAAGGAATATTGGCAACTGATTGATACTAGATGAGGAACAGCTGATCTTCCTAAAACAAGTATCTCTTGATAGGCTGACTAGATTCAGTGGATGGACATGCACTGGAGAATGGCTGGGGGCACAGACAACACAGTGGACAGTAACAGGGATGACAGAGTATATGGGCTCCAGTGTGGGGCAGGGAAGCTATGGGAGGGTGCCATCTGGGAAGTGAGTATATAGATGAATAAGATTGTTTGGGATGTTCTGTATGATACACACACATACACACACACACAAATCAACAAATAAAATTTGTTATATTTGAGGAGGAAACATAAAAATTTACTTCATGTTAATTAGTAGAGGTGATAAAAATTACCATTGAAATCTACCTGATGACTTCATATCCATACTCAGGTGCCAAGGATTCAAGTATAACCGACTATGTCTAGTAATAATCAGATACATAGAGATTAGAGACACATGTGCAAACATCTAAGTGTTAATAGCATTAAAAGCGAGTCTTTCTGTAGGAAACAGTATATTTTAAAATGAAATGGAGATCTTTTTAAAGGTTAAAAACTCATTCAATTGTATGTCTTACAGGGTTTATACTGAGTTCAATATTGTATAATTGTTAATTCAACTGTGAACCTAAAAATATTTACAGCTACTTTTGAAAGAGATCTAGTTTTGCTCTGGAAATTGTTATTAAATATGTTAAAGCTGTAATGAAATGCTTCTTCTAATCATGTGGTTATTAAATTAAAAAAAATTCTGTCTTCAATCCAGGGCATGGTAATACATGACTGTAACTCCAGTACTCAGAAGGCTGAGGGTAGAATAATCATGAGTTCAAGGCCAGCCTAGGCTACATAGAGAGACCATATATCATAAAAACAAAATAAAACAGCAAGAACAAATACGTGAAATGAGCCAAACTCAGAAAGACAAATAGCACATATTTTCTCGCATATGTGGATTCTAGATTTAGGGGTGTGTGTGTGTGTGTGTGTGTGTGTGTGTGTGTATGTATGTGTGTGGTATGTGTGTGTGTGTGTGTATGTGTGTGATGAAAGGAGAAAGAGGACCATAAGAGGGGAGGAAGAGATCTTAAGGGAGGAAAAGATCATCATAATATACATGGAGTACATATGACATGAAATCAGGAAGTGGGACTATTGGGGGGACCGGCAAGAAGGAAGTAGGGGGAAGCATGAGAGAGGATGAATAGAAACAAAATACAATGACATAGATGTATGAAAATGCCATAATGAAACCCACTAGTTTGTATGCTTACTTAAAAAGTAAATTTAAAGTATTGTCAAGGGATTGGAGAGATGGCTTAGCAGTTAAGGTTGTTCTTGCAGAGGACCCAGGTTCGATTCCCAGCACCCACATGACAGCTAACAACCATCTGTAACTCCAGTTCCAGGGCATCCAATGCCCTCTTCTGACCTCTGCAGGCATTGCATGACATGGATGCACTTACATACATGCAAGTGATACACTCAATACACATAAAAATGTTAATAAATAAAATATTTTTAAAATTCTCA
This sequence comes from Nannospalax galili, assembly GCF_000622305.1. Taxonomy (NCBI): domain Eukaryota; kingdom Metazoa; phylum Chordata; class Mammalia; order Rodentia; family Spalacidae; genus Nannospalax; species Nannospalax galili. Next base: position 3,871,818 of record NW_008350555.1, read on the forward strand.
ATCCCAGCACTCAGGAGGCTGAGGCAGGAACATTGTCAAGTATTTAAAGCTATCCAGGACTTCATAATAAGATTCTGTCTCAACCCTCCCCAATCCTGTCCCCACCTAAAGTTCTCTATTTCTTCCTGACAAAAAGCTGAAAAACTCTTTAGAACACTGGCATGGATTTTTTCTTGAAGGATTTTGTGTAATCTTTCTGAAACCTATCCTGTGCTTATTGGAACAAACCAGGGAGCTACTCATTAGGTTTTTGTCGTTGTTGTTTCTTTGTTTGTTTTGAAACAGGGTCTCCCTGTAGCCCCAGATGGCCAGGCTGGCCTCCATCTCACAGAGATCTGCCTGCCTCTGCCTCCTGAGTGCTGGGATTAAAGGTGGGTGCCACAAGCTGGCTTGAATCCCTCTTTTTCAAGGTCTGTTTCACAGATCAAATTTATCTGGATGCTGGAGTAGGATTTTTGTGTGTTATTTGAGCATCATAGGCTTCTGTTAAGCAGGTAACTCATACATAGCAGGGGTATGAGTCCTCATCTGCTTCAAGGAGAGATAGCCATACCTTTGAGAAAAGACCAAGAGATTGTGGGACGAGAGAACAAAGAAATTGCATGTGGGGCTGGAGAGATGGCTCAGCCATTAATAGGACTGGCTGCTCTTGCACAGGACTCGGGGATTCTGTTCCTAGCACCTACATGTAACTACAGTTCCAGGGGATCTGATGCCCTCTTCTGGCCTCTGTGGGCTTTATGCTACATGAGTGCACTTACATACATGCAGGCAAAACACTCATACACATAAAATAAAAATAAATGAATTTTTAAAATTTTTAAAAAAGTTACATGTGAGAACATCAAGCAAATAGCGGAAACTGGGCGCAAAGGAATATATCAGGGTCATCAGCTTTGGGGAAACCAGAAGGCACATTGTACTGGAGATATACCACCCATGGGGGACGTTGATCAAGTGAAGGCTGGATAGAGGTGAGTTGGCTCTAACCTAAACTGAGTTTGAGAGCAGAGTCAGAAAAATAATGGGTATTAGAAATCAAGGAATGAGGACATTGATTGATGATGGGAGAGAGCGTGCCTTCCCCAAGTCGGGGGCTGTTTTTAAGCAGCTGGCCATCTATAGATTTCCTGTGAGGCATCCCTGGATCTTCAAGGAGATATTTGGTAATTAGATGCTAGGGTAAAATAGAACCACTGAACACGCTGCTATCTTCTTTAAAAAAAATTTATTTTTCTGGTCACAAAGTGAAACACAGAAAAGCATAAAGACAAAAATCATCTAATTCCATCACCCAGAGCGCACATTAACAGCTTCTTAGAGGATTTCCTTAGGTCTTAGTTTTATTTGTGCATATACAAACGCCCTCTACCTTTGCCCCAATGAGGAAATCACCTGGAGTTTTCTGTTTTGATGGCTTTTCTCACTTAAAAACACAGCAATGTTGTTCTGTGTCTGTTGTGTAGCTTATGCTTAATGACTAAATAGCATTCAATCATATGGATTCAGAGCAATTTGGTTAATCCCATATGGATTGGAAATCTGTCTTCTTATATTTTTAAATCATGATAAACAATGTTACAGCAAAGCCTTTGCCATAAGACTAGGTACACAGACAGATGATTACTTAAGATGAATGTCTGGAACAAACAGCCTGCATGCTTTTAAAGAATTTGAATAGGATTCAAATTCCCCTTATAAAGGTCATGCAAATTTATATTCCTGGGTCATGCTGGCCGCATAGAAGCATTTCCAGTTTGTTGATAGAATGTAGCTTTTTAGATATTAATTCAGGGGGACACTGACCATGCTAATCAGACAGACTTGAGAAGCACATTTCAAAACTTTGCCATTCCTGCATTTTTCAGTACTTAGCCTCGCCATACCCCCTACCTTCTTCTTGTTTTCCCTTCAGCATTATTTGGGTGCCCCCGTGTCTCTTGAACATAAGTCTTAGCTAGTTTGAGGATAAGAAGCACATTTTATTCAATTCATAGCCTTCTCTACCCCCTAGGGAATAGCACAGAAATATTTTTTATGTGTGTGGTAGATTAGTTAAATATTTGTTAAAGCAAATTAAATTAATTCAAGTGGAAAACAGCATTTTTCAAATTATGAAGAAAAAAGAAGCCCAAAAGTCACTTGGCAAGAAACTTTGCCAGAAGGTGGAGAGGCCACTGAGCAGTTGAGCACTATGTGCTCTTGTGGAAAACCCGAGTTTGGTTCCCAGCACCCACATCTGGCAGCTCAAAACTGCCTGTAACTCCATTTCTAGGGGATTCAACATCCTTTTTTGGCCTCCACTGACACCTACACTCACTTGCATATAACCCTTCCCTCCTCCTGCACACATATACATAATTAAAAATAAAATAAATCCTAAAAAAGAAAGGAAAAAAAAACAACCTGCGCTTGGGTTCCTAACAAAGCCTTTGCTGATATTGCCCATGGACATAGAGTCAGTATACCCATTTGGTCCTTCATCCCTCCCTCTCTCCCTTCCTCCCTCCCTCCCTTCCTTCCAACTTAAAATAGGAACTCTGCTGAACAGCAAATGCATTAATAAAATAAAACTCAGGTGCCACAGTCAATTACTTATGACATAGCACACCCCAGGCTACAGAAATCAATCACACCTAGTCTGTAATTTCTCAGAGTTTACAATCCCATGGAGAAGAGCGCACAGACAAATAATTCTACCATCACATGGCCCGTGCTGTGTATTCCACAGTCTTGTACAAGCAGGAGGCACTAAGGTGTGTATGTGTGCGTGTATAGCAGGGTAAGATTTCAGAATCAGGAAAGCCCATGTATGGGAATGAATTTATGACTCCTTTCTTTCTAGTTATATGACCCTGAGCCAGCTTCCATTTCTGTATAGTAAACTTAATGTGTGAGCTGAATGAGGTACAGTGCACAAAGGACACACAGTACCCAGAGAACATTGGTTGCCTCTAGCAGGGCATAGTCAGGGACAGATTCACAGAAAAGGGTCTGAAATTGGACCAGGAAAAGTATGACATGGCTGGGCCAAAAATTTGAAGAAAGGAATTCCACACTTGGGAAACTGCACATCCAAGTTGGAAGCATGGCAGACACTTGTCCTGTTTGAAAAATTACAGAAATTTCATGATGTGGTACCATGAGATGGTGGGAAAGCTCAGGAAATGAGAAGCAAGAAGTAGACAAAGACTGTCCGAGGCTTGTGAGTCCTGCTGGAGAACGTGGCTGTTATCTGCCATAGTTGTTTAATACATAACCACATATCACACTAGCCACAATTCAAGCGCTCAGAGACCGTAAGCACCCAGTGGCTATCATTTTGTATAATGCAAATATAAACTACTCACATCATCATGGAGAATTCTATTAGGCAGTGTGGCCCAAGAGCCTTGCTATAGTGGATCAACATTATCAGAGTGAGGAGTGAAGAAAGCCTGTACTACACATCTTAAGGATACCAATTAAGGGCTATAAGCCACCTCTAGAGGAAGTGTTGTTCTAAAACACCACATTCTTCAGAAGGGAAGGGCATCTAGTGACTGGCAAAACAGAGCAGAGACCTGCCCTGCAAGGGCCAGCGAGGAGTGTTGGCCTCATATCATGTGCTAACGGGCAGCCCTGCTCTGTGGAGTCCCTGCTTCATTTCCCATCAAGAAAGTGATTATACTAATTGCCTTAAACCAGGGATATATTTCATCTGTATAATACCCATAATTTGGGGTTTGAATACAATTGCAGTAAATTATACTAATCACAGGAGAACTTCATTAAACTAATATAGGTTTATTCAAAAGGGTGTAGTTTTAAGCAATCAGCATTCCCTAGATGAAATGATGCCTTCTTGCTTTATAATAAAAGATACTGGATACTTCGAAACTTGACTAATTGGTATTCCATTCCCCTCCACCTAAAATAATGGAAGTTTTAAAGCATTTTTCTTACCCATTTGGGTAAGAAAATCACATTCAAACTATGACTATAAATTCTAAAAAAGAAAGTATGGATGCAACCTTAAATGCAGTCTTTACACTCAGTTTGCTCTATTCTGGATAAATGCATTTTGGGGACAAGGCAAACTTTATGCACTTTTAATTGGTTAAGGCAGAGAAAATACCTACCATTTGCTGCACAAAGTTGAGAGAGAGAGAGAGAGAGAGAGAGAGAGAGAGAATGAGAGGGAGAGAGAGTTGATTAGAGTTCTCATAGGAATAAGTAGCACACTCACCAGGGTCATTGAGGACTGTTTAATAAAATGATCCTTGGTAGATATTTGAGATAAGTTCGAGGAGTGCTGGAAAGACTAATATATGAAGTCCTAATAGGTGTTTCATATGTTTATTGAATAAATCAATGAAATATGGGAAGACCAGAGTAAGGTGGCAGACTAGCAGCTACTCTGTATAGCTCTTTAAAGAAAATCAGTCAGGATAAGAAAATATAGACTCCATTCCAAAGAGGGAAAGAAAGGAAGAGCTTTGAAAATCCACAAACGTAGTGACAGGACACTTGAAAAGTACTGAGGAAAAGAAGGTGACACAGCGAAAAGAAGTAGGTCAAGAAGAACAGAGGAAGAGGAACCAGAAGCCCCACCCAAAAGCTGTTAGCTTTCTTCTCTCTGAGTGGGACTAGAGATTGAGCTCTCAAGAGTAAGCTACCCAGTAAAATGATCCCCCAAACAAAACAAGAAGAGATATCCACACCCACAGATTCACAAACATTTTATAAGTTTACTACTAAAAATGGTCAGTGATCTTAAAGATGGTACAAACAAAGCAGATGAATTCAGTACAGGCCCTGAACAGGAATATCGCAGAAAAGAAAAATTCAGAAAAATAGACTAGAAATTCAACAATATGGATGAAAGTCAGTAATGCAGAAGAAAATTAAGCAAGGGAATTGACATTTTTTGAAATTTCAATGAAAGCCTAATGAATTAAAAAAAAAACAGTGAAAACCATCAGTCATAGCCTTAATTAAGCAGAAGACAGATTATCAAGGACAGAGGACAAGGTCAAGGAAACACTACATTCAAACATCAATGAAGAAAAATAAATAAGCAAGCAGGTTCACAGCAGCCAAGAATTCTGGGGTATGATCAAGAGACCAAACCCAAGACTCCACAGGAGAGAGGAAGGACCCAAGATAAAAACTGAAGGCACTTGGAATCTATTCACTGAAACTACAGTGAAATTTCCCCAAATCTAGAGAAAGAAATGCACATCCAAATTCAAGAGGTGTTTAGAACCTCAAATAAAGAAGACCAGAGAAGAGCCTCTCCATGACATATTGTAAGCAAGATGTCAAAATACAAATAAATAATATTAAAAGCTGAAGTGAAAAATGACAACTCACCTTCAAAAGCAAACACATCAGAATAACATAAGATTTCTCATCAGTAACTCTAAAAGACAGAAAAGCATGGAATAATATATTTCGGACCTGAGAGTAAATAAGTGCTAACAAAGATCACATACATCAACCATTTTTTAATCTTTTATTTATTATTTTTTATTTTATGTGTATAAGTGTATTGTCTGCATGTGTTTAAGTGTACCATGTCATGCAATGCCTATGGAGGTCAGAAGAGAACGTTGAAGTCCCCTGGAATAGGAGTTAGGAATGGTTCTGAGCCATCATTTGGGTGCTGGGAACAGAACCCAGGTCTTCTGCAAGAGTAGCTAGTGCTCTTAACTGCTGAGCCATCTCTCTAGCCCCAGCAAACAATTTTTTTAATTGACAGAGAAATAAATTTTAAAATACAAACTAAGACAGCTCACAACAACAAAGCCAAGTACTACAGAAGATACTTACAGGAATAATATAAAGAGAGAAGAAAGAAAGACAGTCTCAATCACTGGAGCACTGGAAAGAATCGATTTCAGGAGAAGGACAGATGAACACAGGGGAACTAGGAAGGAATCCATCATGCCCAACACAGTAAGCCAGGAAATCCCTAATACTAATAGGGGAGAAAAACAACAACAATTCAACCTACCAGAAAAACAACCAACAAAGTGGTAAGAATTAATAAACAATTCTCAATAATAACCTTACATGTAAATAATCTTAACTCATCAACAAAGAGACACACACTAGCTGGTTGTCTTTAAGTAAACTAGATCCAGGGCCAGGTGTGGTGGCAGATACCTTTGATCCCAGCACTCAGGAGGCAGAGGTAGGTAGGTGGATCTCTATGAGATTGAGACCAGCCTGGTCTGTATAGTGAATTCTAGGCTAGCTGGGGCTACAGGGAGACCCTGTCTCAAAGCAAAAGAAAATAAAAACAAATAAACAAAAACTCAATCCAATAATTTGTTGTCTGCAAGAAACACACCTAACTGGAAAAGGAAGCCACAGACTAAGAATCAAAAGATAGAAGTCAATATTTCAAGCAGATGATAGAAAAAACAAAGTGGCACAGCTATTTTAACACCTGACAATGTATACTTCAAACCAAAATTGGTCAGAAAGTCCATTACATATTAATTGAGGGAATAATTCATAAAAAGATGTAACAATTTTAGCCAGGTGTGGTGGTACACACCTTTAATCCCAGCACTGGGGAGGCAGAAGCAGGCAGATATCTGTGAGTTCGAGGCCAGTCTGATCTACATAGTGAGTTCCAGGACAGCTGGGGCTACAGAGAGACCCTGTATCAAAAAAAAAAAATGTAACACTTTTAAAGACACATACACTGAATGTTGGTGCTCCCAATATCACCAAACAAATACTAATGGGCACAAAAGGTCATATAAGACCATATATAATGATAGTGAGTCACTAGAATACCCTAGTCTTGTCCTTAGATGGGTCCTCAAACTAAAATTCAGCAAATAAACTTCATAAACTATATAATTAACTAAATAGATTTAACAAGTATATACAGAATGATCCATCTAATAGATATGGAATAAAATTCTTCTCAGTAGCCCATGGAATGTTGTCTAACTTATTATATCTTATATCACGGGAGAATAAAATTAGAAATCAATAGAAAGAAAAACTATACAAAAATTGAAGACGAAATTGCCTACCTTTGAATGACCAGTGAGTCATTGAAGAAATCAGGGAGGAAATAAAATTATTCCTAGAATCAAAATAAAAGTATGACTTACCAGGCCCTTTTCAATACAGCTAAGGCAGTTCTAAGAGGAAATTTTGTAATTATGAATGCTTACAAATCCCAACCAACCAACCAAACAAACAAACAAAACTACAGTCCAATTTCTCCAATGAATAGAGAAACAAAAATTCTCAATAAGATTCTTACAAACTAAATCTGAGAACACATTAAGAAGATAATGCCACATGATCAAGTTGGTATCCTCCTAGGAATGCAAGGATGGTTCAATATACGCAAACCAGCAACCGTAATATGGCACATAAATAGACTTGTATCAGTTACTTGTCTTAGTGCTGCAGCAAAATATACCACAAAATCAGTTTATGGGAGGAAGATTTATTTGGACTTTATGGTTTCTGGGGATATCATCCATCATGGCAGGAAAAGTTTGAAGGCAGGAGCAGGAGGCAGCTGGTTACACCGTGCCACAGTCAAGGGAGCAGAATGGGATGAATTCTTGTGTTCAGCTTGCTTTCTCCTTTTCATTCAGTCTGAGACCCCAGCTTATGGATGGTACCACATATTCAGGATGGGCCTTCTCACCTCAATTAACCTAATCTAGATGATTCTTTACAAACAGTCCCAGGAGAATGTTTCTATGTGATTCTAAATCCCATAAAGTTGGCAATCAAGACTTAAGGACAGAAATCACAAAATAATCTCAATAGATGCAAAGTTCAACATCTTTTTCTGATCAAATCCCTGAAGAAATTAGGAACAGAAGGAACATACCTCAAATTAATAAAACTTATAGGCAAAATACTGACTGAGAGCCCTTTTTCTAACATCAGGAACAAGGCAAATGTGTCCACTCATGGTTCTTATTCAAGAAAGTACTTGAATCCTAGCTACAGAAATAAGAAATGAGAAATAAATAAAAGGATGCAACTGAGAAAGAGGTTAACACGATATGTATATGATGTGATTCTATTCTTAAGACCTTAAAGACCCCATCAGAAAACTCTTAGAACTGATAAACACTTTCATCAAAGTAGCAGGATACAAAACAAATGCACAAAGCCCAGCAACTTTTCTATATATCAATAACGGATTTGCTAAGAATGAAAGAATTTGGGATCAGGGAAGAATCTCATTCACATTAGTTTTTGAAAGCTTCCTAGGACTAAACCTAACTAAGGAGGTAAAGACCTCTACCGTGAAAACTTTAAAATTGAAGACAACAGGATGGAAAGACTGTTTTCCCCACCATACACATGGATTGGCAGAATTAATACTGTGAAAACAGTTACACTATCAAAAGTAATCTATAGATTCAGCACAATGCCCATCAAAATTCCAATAACATTCTTCACAGAGAAAACATTCTAAAATTCATAGGTAAGAACAAAGGACCCTGAATAACCAAAGCAATTCTAAGCAGGAAAGGCAATACTGGAGTTATAATAGCTAATCTCATATTATACTATAGAGCCATGATGACAAAAACAGTCATGCACACAAGAAATAAACTTAGGCATCCACAACCACCTAATGTTTTACAGAAGTGTCAAAACCATACATTGGAATAAAGACAGCCTTTTCAACAAATGGTGCTGGGAAGACTGAAGAGCGATATATAAGAATGAGAACTAAATCTCTCTTCTTGCAGAAAAGTCAAATCAAAATAGATCAAAGACCTTAATGTAAACCTGAAAATTTGAATCTGCTAGAGGAAAACACATACAAAACACTTCAAGATACAGGCCTAGAAAATGACTTTCTGAAAGACTCTAGTAGAACATAGAATAACCCCAAGAACTAACAAATGGGACTACATGAAATTACAAAGCTTCTACACAGCAAAGGAAATAATAAGCAAAGTGAAAAGACAGCCTACAGGAGAGGAATGGGGAATATAAGAACAAGATCTTTGACAACTGTACATCAGACACCAAATGTGAATAACCCCCACCAAATCATCCAGTCAATAATTGGGCTAATGAATTGAACAGGTTCTCAAAGGGAGAAATACAAATGGCCAGAGGGGACTAGGAGAAGAGATAAAGAAATTTAAATGAAGTGGGGGAGAAGAGATAGCAAAGGAATACATGTGACAAGAATTCAGGGAGAGGAAGGAGGCTGCCAAAAGATAGGAAAAGGGATGAAAGAGATCAGTGAGGGTAAATGAGACCAAAGTATGACATGTGGGTTTGAAACTGTCACAGTGAAACCCATGCTCTGCACACTAAGAAATTAATAATAATGTTTTAAAATGTTGTAACTCTTGATAGTCTTGATGGTCAGGTTGATTGAGCTGAGAAATGCTTAGGAGATTAGTAGAGCCTATCTCTAGCTGTGTCTGTGAGAATGTTTTCAGAGAAAACCAACTAAGGGGGTGAAAATCTGCCCTGAATATGGGTGGCACCAATCTACAGGCTTGGGGCTGCACATGATAAAAGGGAGGATAAAGCCTGTGATGCAGGCTTCTTTCTTTCTGCTTCCTGGCTGCTGTGCTATGAGCAGCTCCGTTCCCTCCCTTCCATGATGTACTGAAACCTCTACAACCAGGACTAATACAAGTCCCTCTTCCTTGAAGTTGCTTTTCTCATGTATTTGTCACAGTCACAGAGAAACAAACTCAACACTGAGTTGATCTTTTTCATTTTCAATTACTAGGTTTTATTATCAATTTGTTTTGTTCTAAAAAAAAACCACATACAATTTACCATTTTGGCCACTTTATTTTTTTATGTGTATGAGTGTATTGCTTGCATGATGTTAAGTACACCCGTGTTGTTCAGTGCCTGTGGAGGTCAGAAGAGGGTGTCAGAGTCCTTGGAACTGGAGTTACAGATGGTTATTAGCCACCATGTGGGTGCTGGGAACTGAACCCAGGTCCTCTGCAAAAGCAGCCAGTGCTCTTAACCATTGAGCCATCTCTCCTTTGAGACAGGATCTTATTTTGTAGACCTGGATGGCCTGGAACCCCTCAGGCTTTTCAGGTTAGCTTGGAACTCACAGAGATTCACCTGCTTCTCTGCCTCCAGAGTACTGGGATTAAAGGCATACATCACCACACCAGGCTATGTGAAAGATCTAACATTACAATGTTGTACACCATCATGACACCATGAGCATATTTATTGACCTTGAACTGTGGACTTTAAAGTGGCTAAAATGGTCGGACATGGTGGCCCATGCCTTTAATCCCAGCATATGAGGTAGAGGCTAGCAGATCTCTGTGAGATGGAGGCCAGCTTGGTCCACACAGCAAGTTCCAGTTCTAGGCCAGCTGGGACTACAGGGAGATCTTCTCTCAAAAAAACCCAACAGCTTTCTCATCACTCTGATAGCAGTCTCATGCAACACATTTACTTTTAAAGCAACAAACTTTTTTTCTGTTTCAAGATTTGTGAATAAACAGTGTACAGTAGTGTGACAATTTTCCCAATAGTCATGGTTTAAAAATTAAATATGATTTTATGAGCCGGGTATGGTGGCACATGCTTTTAATCCCAGCACTCAGGAGGCAGAGGCAGGTGGATCTCTGTGAGTTCAAGGCCAGCCTGGTCTACATAGTGAGTTCCAGGACAGCTGGGGTACAGGGAGACCCTGTCTCAAAAAAGACCAAAAAAAATTCAATATGACTTTATGAATAGAAATATAGAGAGGAATCACATAGAGTGAACATAAATACATGAGATAATTCAAATACAGTACTACATGTTTGAGAAAATACCTTCCTGTTCTTATCTTGGTTGATGAAGCTGACCAGATTGGTTTCCCACTTCAGTTTGGCTATAGGAATGCTAATTCCCTCATCAGAAAGTCCTCTTTCTTCTCCAATGATGGCACAATTTTTAATTTCTGAACTTTGCCAATAAAGTCAAAATGAATTTCCAAAGAGTTTTTAGCAAGCGTAATTGCACAGCGTCTGTCAGCTTGTTAGTGGCAGATGGGTGGCCCAGTCCTGGTTCTGCTTTTGCAATCTGGACTTCCTTATCTATGTAATGAGGGGGTTTAGACTTTGATCCCCAAAGTCCCTAACAGTTCCAACTTTCCTGTGACTCTGGGCTCTGCCTGCTAACCTCCTAAGCTTTCACTGGACAAGGCTTTCTGTTTAGGTACATGAAATATCTAGACATGTAGTATTTACTCTTTTGATGAAACTGAGTGGAATTTGACCCTTTCAACAAATAGTGTTTGTAAGAAACAACATTCTGTGCATATGAAACCAGTTGGAGACAGGTTTCACACTTGGGGGGGGGTACAAGGAAGCCAGATCTATTGACTAACATGTTTGAGTGTATTTTAATGATATAAGGAACCAAATTCTGACCTCTTGTTGGCAGCATAGTTTTCCTTACAGAGCTGACTGACTGGCACTGAGCTACCCCCATTCTCCTACCTGGTCTCCTTGGTAACCACAGGCCTAGCTCTGTGGGATGTTTGCAGGACATCTGGCAGGATTAAAGTTTAGACCACAGCTATCAAAGATCAAGTCCATAGCCTTGGCCTTCGGAAACCTCAAGCTAATTAAAGAATCAACAGCCACGGGTAGGGACATGAAGGGACCCAATGCTGCTGGTCATTGGGTGAGTACAGTGGTTGACTGCATAGGCACTGAAACCAGACCACTTGGAACTAAAGGATGGTTTGTTCCTCATTAAAGATGAGATCTTTGGCAACTTAATGAGCCGCTCTGAGCCTTTCTGAGCCTCAATCATCCCATTTGCAAAGTGATTTTTGACCAAAGTACCTGCCTTGTAGAAATAAAAATGCATCTGGAGACATGCATTAGAAGGGGACATTTCAGATCTCCCAATAGCGTTAACAATGTGATGACTTCATGACATCAGTAACAAGACAACCATGTGTTCCCACGTTGAGCATGCAAGGTTAGATCATCTGGAAAGGAATATGAACCCAACAAAGATTAAGATTTTGAGTGTTGGATTTAAACAGACCAAGGTTGGATCATAGCCCTGTCAGTTGCTAGCTGTGTTTCTTTTCTCAAATGTATAATGGGGATAAAGTCAGAACCTACCTCAGAAGGTTGTGTGAATGACTAAATGGGTAAGGCATGAACAGGCTGCAACTGTTAAACATAACAGGCAATCAATACATAGCAATGGCTAATTTTAGTATATCTGATTTGTGCCCGATATGACCCCAGTTTTCTTCCATGTCCCTAAATTCATGAATCACGTATTCATTTCACTTGTCCAGCATTTGCCACTTGGTGTCTTTTATCAAACAGGACACCAGAGAACTCTCAGGTAATTAGGAGAGAAAGCTTAGGCTGCTATATATCTCAGAGTAGCTAAGAAATAAGCAATAGACATGCCAAGGAACAGTAGAGGTGCCGACGAGAAACAGCCTGAGCACCATGCACACAGTGTCTATTTCCAACACTGGTGGAGCCTGGTCAAGAGCTATTTGCAAGATGGTCTTGAAGACAGAGCCTTATGGCCTTGCCACGTGAGGTACAGGCCCCAAACTCGGACCTCCAAAGTTCACAGTCCAGTTCTGCCACCACAAGCTCATGTGACTTTAGTGAAATCCCTGTGCCTCAGTTTCCTCAGCTGAAACGTGATGAGATAGTTATAGAAAGAAATGAACTAAAACATATGAAGCACTGAACAGTGCAAGACTTGGAAGTAAATATTATGTTTATGTCATAGATAAAAGAAGGAAAGCCTATCCAGACAGTTAAGTTCTCTGGAGCTCAGGCTGTTCTTGAGCTCGTGGGCCTCCTGTCTCTAACTCCTGAGTACTGTGATTGCAAATGGGTGCCAATAAAATGACATTTTGTTTTTCTAAAATAGGTATGCCCATATATTCCCACTATTATTGACCTGTGAAGTCTGGAAGGACGGATGGATCTTTCAGGTAAGGATGTCTCACTCCTGGATTATCAGAGGCACTGACATCCTTTAAAGACTGTTGCCTGGTGTGGTAGTGTATACCTTTAATCCCAGTATTCAAGAAGCAGAGGCAGGTGGATCTCTGTGAGCTTGAGGACAGCCTGGTCTGCATAGTAAGTTCCAGGTCAGCTGGGGCTACAGGGAGACCCTGTCTCAAGTAACAACAACAACAACAACAATAGCAAACCAATCAAACCAAACCAAACAAAAAGACTAAATATTTCTATATCTTCTCTTGGGGTTACTTTGCTGTAAGTGCCAACCCAATATTACATGGACACCCAGAAGCCCCTTTTCCATGTTCTCTGAACTTCCTACCTTCTCCATCATCTCCCTAGGGTTCAGCCCAGGCTGCCATTGCTATGAGATAGGGCTGGTGTCTGTGCTCAATGCTCCTCATGAGTCCTCTGTGGGGTCCTGTTTGTGTTTCAAACACTTCAGTTACCACTGCTACAGACACCAGACAGCACCACAAAAGCCAGCCTCTCTCAGGCTAACACCAACAACCTCCTAAAGAACAGTTTGTAGATGTTTTATACCCAAACCATTCTCCCACTAACAGAGAAAAGGGAGAGACAATGGGTATGGATATAACATTGAACCTACATAAAATATATAAGGAATTTTCTACATAATTCTCCACTCTGACGTCTGGTATTAAGAGGAGTTTGTGGCTTTCTTACCCCATGCCAAGCTTAAGGCCCTGAGGTCTCATTTAGAGGGTTAAGGATTTAACAGAGGATCTACACTGCCTAAGAACAACTAGACAGAAGCACTGTTCCCCAAACCCCATTACGATTCTCTTTCCAGCAGACTGGACATCTCATGCCAATGATGACTCAGTGAGCAGCCTGGCCCAGTGTGTCACCATGACACTCATCACAAGGGGCGTTGGTTCCACTGGCCATATGGTGATTTGGAAGAGCTCTTTTGCAGTCTGATGGTCTGGGAATGATGGAGGCTTTCTTCCCACTCTATGTTGCTAGCTTATTTTTGTTTGGGAAGAGTGAATATTGCTAGGGCTGTCTTTGCCCTTGACACTGCTGAAGGAAGTTAAGAACTAAGGTTTTTTTTCTAGCACTCAAGCTGAGATATCTTAAGCTGTTAAGGCAGATATGTAAGTAGCAGAAGTTTAGAAGCATTTATCAGCAAGCAGCATTTGGAACAATTAATATGTGCCACACTGGGATAGCTGCTGGAGATACAGAGATAAACAAGACAAATAGCTGAGCCCAATAGGGTAGACAGAAGAGGAAAATGATGATCACAGTAAAGTTAGAAAAGACTATAAGAAGGGAGGATTGGTGGCAGATCACAAGAGCTAAGAGAACCATGAATATCTTCCAAAGACAAGCTGAAACTGAGTTGAAAATAGAAAAAGAAAACAGAGGAGATGGGGGAACAACTCGGTGGGTTAGAGTGCGTGCTGTACAACCATGAGGACCTGAGTTCAGTGGAAACAGGTGTATTTGGGGAGTGAGACAGCTGAAGTGATGAGCTGATTCAGTGAGAGGTCTTGACCTAAAGAAACAAGGCAGAGAGTGCTAAAAGGCACCTGGCTCCTGTCAACACCGTCCTCTGCTTCTGTATTTGTGTACACTCACACAGTCACCTACATGCAATACATGCCACACCACACCACACACACACACACACACACACACACACACACACACACATGGCTCCTGTCAACACCGTTCTCTGCTTCTGTTATTTGTGTACACTCACACAGTCACCTATATGCAATACATGCCACACCCCCCACACACACACATACACACACACATACACAGAGAGACAGAGAAAGAGAAAGAGAGGAGACTTACCACCCCCACATGTATAATTAGCTCAGCACCTACTAACAACTCATTCTCTCACTAAAGTCACACAGCTACAAGTAAAAAGCAGCTGGGCACTGAAAGCCAACTAGAAAGATGGAGTGTGGAGATTCTTGCTCAGGTCTATGTCAGAGGCATGATACTGTCTGCTGCTGAATCTTACATGGCCTTAGAACCCAAGTCAACCCAGAACTGTAGTATCACCATGCATCAGATCAGAAACCTGATGGAATAACTAGAAAGATCTGGGAGGACCTCTGGGATTCTAAAGGAACCTCACAGAGCCATCCTTGGATGATGGCTTCTTTTGAAGCCTTTGATTACTTTAAGTGGAAATAGTGGTTAATTGCTAATGTAGCCATTAAATGTTGAGGCTAAAGCTTACCCATAGATCAGTACCCGAGTTCAAGGGGAGAATGACTTTTCTTTGGTGTTAAAATATCACTGTTTTCTGCTTGTTGGCTGGCCTGAATCCAGACTCCACAACGGCACTGAAAGCCAAGAAGAAGAGCTCAAAATGGGGCTTTGCATCAAAATCGTAAGATAAAGATTCAGCCCACATGCTGCCTTGCTGCCTATGTAATCAGTGTGGTGAATGTAGGAAAAAAGTCCCACGTTCCTCAGCTTAGGTTGAAACACTCAGGTCAGCTGTCATGAATGACTATCAACCTCTATGCAGTCAGACACCAGATTACAAATCTGCAATATTTTCTGCCTTGACTGTTTTAAATCACTGGTTAGAGTTCGCTGCCCAGTTGGGATTAATCTCTACATCCCATTAAGAGAAACAACTATTTCTCAGATAGTTTTTTCACTGGATGCAATATCTTTGCAATATTCTTTCAGGGGCTCCTGTGGGCTTAAACACTTGACTTGAAAAACAATATGTAAATGAATTTCTATCCAATTTACAAAAGGAATTGTTTTCTCCATTTGTAATTTTTGCAATTTTCTTTTCCTTGTTGGAAATGGAAGTCCAAATGGCATTGAGACCACATTTATAACTTTGGGATCAGCTCTCGGTGATGACACTGGAAGCAAAGCCCAGAGGAGACCCTCACTTGGTCCAGAAGAGCATTGTCCCTGAGACGTAACCTGCTGTCTGGGTAAGCACCATCAACCAAGCCATCCCTGAGTCACAGATGATGTGAGGAGGCCTGCCTGGGCGCTGTGTAACACAATGCCTCCAGATGTGGCCGAGGCTGCAATGAAGGTTAATGGATGCTGGCTGTCAGATCCTCACAGATCTACTGTGGGAATTCTGTCTCCTGCCCTTCATTCAAGAATGCTTAGTCTCCCTTTCTCTGATCTTCTTGACATGCTGGTCTGCTAGTTGGTGCTGTAGAATGCTTCCTGGACTATACATTGAGTCAGTACCTTCTCCTTAGGACCACCATGCAGCCACCAGAGCTCACACACTAACCATGGATTTTGCTGTGGTAACAGGGAAATCGCAATATAGCTCTCATTCCATATATTCTATCACACCCAAGATGCTGCACACAAACCTAGAAAAATAATAAAAGCATTTTCGTAGGAGTAACTAAGTTTCTAAAAACACTAGTAAGAATATTCCTGAAAGAACTGAAAATAGATGTGAAACAAAAACTTATACATGAATGTTTATGTTTAATTATTACAAGCAGAAAATTGGAAACAAACTAAATGACTCTGGATGGAAGAAGGCATATACAAGCTGTGATATAGCCATTCAGTGGAACGGTATTCAGCTATAAAAAAGGAACAAACACTAACACATGATACAACCTGGATGAAACTTGAAAATATTATAGGGAGTGAAAGATAGGGCATGTAAAAGGTTATATGTTATGACTATATTTATTTGAAATATCCAGAATTGTTAACTACATGGAGACAAAAAAGTAAATTAGTGGTTGCCAAGATTGAGAGGGGAGGCAAAGTGTAGAGAGACTGCTTATTGGGTACAAGGTTGCCTTTAGTGCTGATAGAATAGTCTGGAATTACATGGAGATGATGGTTCCACAGCATTGTGAATGCACTTATGCCACTGAACTATACACTTTAATTCTATGTCATGTAAATTTTACTTCAATAAAAATAGTAAGAAAAGTTATTTGGGGTCCAGTGAGATGACTCAGTACTTGTTATGAAAACAACATGACCTGAGTTCAAATTCCCAGCATCCATCTAAAAGCTGGGCATGGCCTTGGTGCCTATAACCACAGCGTTAGGAGGGAAGAGATAGGGCAGATGCTGGAAGTTGACTGGCCAGCCAGCCTAGCAAAAAAGGGAACTTCAGGTTTGGAGAGAAACAATGTCTCAAAAATTAAGGTGGAAAGGGCTAGAGGAGGATGCTTGACATCTTCCTCTGGCCTCCATATGTGCATACACAAGCACATGCACTTATACATATATGTATACATATACCACATGCATAACACACAGTCACACACATACACACAAAGGAAAAGACATTTAATATTCCATATATTACTTGTATTTTGTCTTCAAACAATATTATTTCCAAATTATGCCTATAATTTATGTTTCATGAACTCTACTGAAGAAAGTTTTTTGATCTATACATATTTAAAATTACTTCTTAATAATATACTTGTTTATATGCACATCTGTAATATATGAATATCTGTGTCATATACATCCTTGCAAGCATCAACCTACACTGCAGGACATTTGGGACACAAATCAGACTCTATAGGCCATATTACATCTATCTATCATCTATCTATCTATCTATCTATCTATCATCTATCTACCTTTCTCTCTATATATGTATATTACATTTTATATATATATAGTCATTAAATTGGGTGGAGAGTAGTATGGGGAGGTGTGGAGAGGAAAGTGGATCTAAATACCATCAAACTGTATTGTATGCAATTGCAAAAATTCAGTTAAAAATAAATTAAATTTAAAAGATAAAAAAGTGAAAATAAAATATCACTTGTCATCTATTTAATTTGATTGTTAATAAGGCTGCTACCCTGAAACTTTTTTGTTTTGAAATAACAAATGTATAGTAGAAACTTATCATTACTTTTTGTTTATGGGAGTAGACAGCAGCTAGTTACTACTGTCTTGGGGAGAATAGAAACATAAATGTCTTCAAAGAATAGTCTGGCATGGTCATAGTTGTCCCTGGAAAAGGAATTAGGAAATCAGAAGATGGATGTGATCAAATTGCCTAGAATGCAATACTGAGCAGAGGCTAAAAGGTTAAAACTTTAAAATTCCAACAGAAATTGAATGGGTTATACTAGTGAAGGATTTGAACTTGCACCATCATGGTAGAAGTAGTTAATCAGTCATTGGCTCCTGCCTGATGCTGAAGCAGCTCTGTTTAGACCTTGCCATTGCCAGTAGGGAGGTCACAGAAATAGGCAGATGGGCAATGGTTCTTAAAATTTCATTTCTTAAGATGCAGCTGCTCAGTTTTATATGACGCCATTTTGTTGGACCCCAGATGTGTGTGGTGGGGCAGTAGATATTGAATTCAACAGATGCTGCTGTGAAGGCTGCCTGGTTTTGCTTCTCTAGGAATTAATAGAAATTGAATTTCAACCCTGATACCTAAAGGCCATAGCAATATAAATGAAGTTTTAAAGAAGTGTAATCCTTAACATTGTTGTGCTATGCTGTCATCTGCATGGTTCTAGGTTGTGTCAGGTATGGCAAGAGGCAGCAAGCTACCAAGTCCACTCTAATCTCAGTGTTACTTGACTTGTGAGGGGATAAGATGTGGTACTTCATCCCTAGTGAGTGGAAGACCCTGACCCATGGCCATTCTGCCCTTCCTTGTTAGAGCACCCCTTTTTAGGAATGCAAAGCATGGTTGAGCAGAGGGAGCATTTTAGGAATCCAGTGAACACTGTCCAAGATTAACCTGGTCTCTGTTCTTTGGTAAATTCAAGTTAAGATTCTTATCAATTAAGAAAGACTGACCAGTCACATGACTGACTATCAAGATGCAAGGTGTCCCTGTCTTTATTATTTTAAAGTAAAAATAACAGGTGAAATAGGATCCACTTCAGAGCATAGAAAGAGAAACTGTTAAATATATTGAAATAATGAATGCATGGCTCATGGCAGGCAGCTATCATCTCTGTGCTCATTTCTAAGCCCTCTACTGCCTAACTCTAATGTGGGGCACAGGGCAATCCTGCCCTCCAACCTGAGCAACTCTGTTTAGATATAATTTATATATTGGAACTATATTAAGATGTAGTTTGAAAACAAAGTCCTAATTTTAAGTTTAGTTTATGAATCTCCTGGCATAAAGAAAAAATATGACATATAATCTGTAATTAATTAATTTGAATCTTGATTTTAATTTATTCAAGCTGCATTATCTTCTGGTAGCCAATTATTATTTTGTTTCTCAATTTACCTACTTGAAAAATTGGAATAGCATTTGATTCTTACCTGAAGGTAATGAGGATTGACCAAGAGTGTAGGTGCAATAAACAGTGTGTAGAATGGGGCGAGGGGGAGGCAGAAGGGCTATTGCAGTAAACCAAAGAAGAGATGTTAGTGGCTTAGTAACCCAACAATGGTGAGAAGGATTTAGACTCTGGAAATCTGTTGAAGGTAGGCTGACAGGATTTGTTGACTGGTTGATATGAAAGGCAAGAGAAAGGAAGAAATGGAAGGATGCCATGATTTTCAACCTGAGCAACTGGAAGGCAGAGCTGTGCCAGGAAGGGGGCACACGGAGAGTGAGAGGAACGAGGCTGAGCTGCAGAGAAGCAAAGAGAAGAGGCTGGCCAGACTCCTAATGAACTTTTATCCCATCATCAAAGTCTAAGAAGTGCCCTGCCCTCCAATCATGCCAAGCACTGTGGTACCCTTAGCATAGTAGTCTCTGCATTCACTCAAACTGGTAGAGTTGGTTTCCAATATATGCAATCAGATCCTTGAGAATGGGAATGCCAGACTGCCTATGTCACTGTGCTAGACCCTGGAAAAGGGAGGAGAAACAAACCACTGTTGCTGGATGAGTCAGGGTTTTCCAGAGAAGCTGTACCAGCATTGTCATTGCATGCATGTATATATACACATGCTTACATGTATATGTGTAGAGAGAGGGTCAGGGATGAATAAATAAATTCATTTTAAGGGACTAGCCCACACAACTATGGAAGTTGACTAGTCTGAAATTTGCAGAGTGGGAATGAATGCCAAAAACCCAGGGAAGACTAAATATGACAGCCTAGGTTTGAAAGCACCCTGGGGGATGAATTTCTTCATCCTTTAGGGTGTTCAGACTGTTTCTCTTAAGGCTTTCAACTGATTAGATGACCCTTCCTTCTAGGGTGATCTGACTCACTCAAAGTCTACTGATTTAAACAGCAACATCTAGATTAATATTTAACTGTTTATCTAAGTACTGTGGCCTAGTCAAATTGACATACCAAATTAACCATCACAAAGTCTAATAGGTAAGGAAGATAGGTACCTGAACTGAGTGGCTGTGAGTTTTGGTTCATGTTAGAATCATCTGGAGAACTTTGAAAAATACTGATTCTTGGGTCCTAACCAAGACCAATGATTTCAAACTCTAGGGGTAAAGCCAAGGCAAGGGTATTTTTACAAAGCAACCCAATGGTTCATTTTTCAGAATGAACAAAGCTACAGAGTGATTAAAAGGCATTTAGGTAATGTTCCAGGGTCCTTGCTATTGTGATAAAATGCTTATGACAAAAAGCAGCTAGGGAAGGCAAGGGATTATTTCAGTTTACAAGTTACAGTCCATCGTTGAGGAAAGTCAAGGCAGGAACACAAGCCGGAATTTGAAGCAGAAATCATAGGGGAATGCTGCTTTCTGGCTTATTGGCAGACCCATGCTTAGCTAGCTTTCTTATATAGCCCAGGGCCACTGGCCTAGGGATAGTGCCACCCACAGTGGACCAGGCCCTCCTACATCAATTAATAATCAAGACAACCCCCCACAGACATTCCCACAGGCCAATCTGATAGAGGAAATTCTTCAATCAAGGCTTTCCTTTTAGATACCTCTAGGCTGTGTCAAGTTGGCAATTAAAACCAACTAGGATAAGTGCATCTATTGTCTCTCACACATGTGCACATACACACACACAAATGCACACATGCACAGATACACACATATGCACGTACACACATGCACACATGCTCATACATACACACACAAACACAGACAGGTACATATATTACTTTTCCCATGGCTGTGACCAAACACCACCCAAGAAACAACCTAAGGAAGGGTTCAATTTGACTCACAGTTTGAAGGGATACAGCCACTATCAGTGACCCACCTCAGGAAGCTCCACCTCTTAAAGGTTCCACAACCTTCCATAACAGCACCACCAAGTGACCATACATTCAAACCCAGGAGTTTATGGAAGGCATTTCAGAGTCTATAACATATATCATAATTCAAACATGGGCAGCTTATCTCCTATTGTTATGTTAAGATGAGTTAATCTAAATTTACATAAAACTGCTTAGGATCCTGTATCCTTAGCAGTGGATATGAAGTTACAGTTGAAAGGAATATGTGCTGGTGTTGTAGTGCACAGTTGGATGAATAGAGTTAACAATAATGTATCTTAAATTTCAAAACCACTGTGAGAGAATTTTAAACAGTCTCACCACAAAGAAATGATAAATATTTGATGCAATGGATATGCTAATTAGCCTGATCTGATCATCACACTCTGTATACATGCATCAAAACACCACACCATGCACCATAAATATATATAATTATTATGTGTCAAATATTATGTTAAAAATAAAAGTTTTTTTTAAAAATTAAAGGATGGGAACTAGAGATAGGTTCTAACTGGTGAAGAAAGAAAAGGAGTTTTTGAAGTGAAAACTGCTAAAAAGCATTTGTTTATTTCTCACTTGGCATATTCTTGGCATATTCAAATTTTAATTTGTGTAAAATTGGCAATCATAGTCACTCACCAGTGAATCCCATCAGAACATAACACTTTATGGCCTGGACTCATGACAGAGTTTTCCCAGGGATTCATTCCCTCTCCAGCTCCCCCCTCCTCCATCACCTTCATTGGCCTTCAGTGTTGGTAGCAGAACACTGACTCTATTTGCTGTTCTGCCTTGTCCTTCTCTGCCTTAGCTCATCTTTCCCTCTGCCAAGATGGCCCACTCTGCCTGATTCCTACCTGTTCATTCCTCGTTCTTCAGCTCAGGTATCCCCTCTTCCAGGAAGCTTCCCTGCAGCAGATTTGGCTTGGAGTTGCAGGTCCTCTACTTTTTGTATTCAGGATGCAGCGCAACTATCTGCATTGTCTTTGGGTGTAGAGCCAAATCCTTTATGTGTTTTTTAAAAAATTCTGACGTGCAAATCTAAATGATGTTCCAGATGTTTCCACACTTTCCCAGGCTTTGTGGAGCAGCTGGAATCCTGTGCTGCCATTAATTTGTAGGAAGCAGATTTAAATGATTATGGCAAACGGGTGTTTGTTTTTCTGGGGACTTCAGAAAGCTTGAGGATGCCTTTGGAAAACAAGCTCCAAACTGCAGCAGGTGGTGTTATTCTAGAGCAGGAAGGAGCATTAAAAGGATGATAGCACTAGAATCTGTGGGTATCTCCTCTCTGTGCTGGGAAGTTTCTGGATGGATGCCAGGCAGTTGTCTGGGAACAGCCTAGGCTCTCTAAGGAACACAATTGGGTCCCAAGAGACCCTTAAAGGGCATCTAGAGTCTTGTTAACCATCAAGCTTTTAACCAGGAGTGAGAACCCTGATAAACATTGATTCTCTCTCTCCCTGGAGTTCTTTATGGCCAAGGACAGAGAGAGGGCACTGAAGTCTTAACGAAGTAAGGGATTTAATCTAATAGTGGGGCAGCCACTGTAGCTTGGCTTGTTTATGACAAGACATTAAGCACATTGTTTGGGACAACAATTGTCAGCATATATACTGCTCTGCTTAAATAATGTGAAAGAACAGAAGGTTGTGCTAAGATGCTAAGCAAAAATAAAGTAACATTATTATATGCAATATCATCCTAATTGCAGTTTAAAATAGGAATGAGTGCTGTCTACCAAAACCCTGTGAGGGGCTGGAAAGATGGCTCAGTAGATAAAGGCACTTGCTGTCAAAGCTGACAATCTGAGTTCAAACCCCAATATCCACATACTGGAGAGACCAACTCCAGCACATTGTCCTCTGACCTCGACATGTGAGTCCTGGCATGTGTGCTCACCAAATAAAATAAACGTGAACCTATGAGGAAGGTCAAGCAGTATTGAGACTGCGGTGACAGTTTTGCTTATTTGTAGTTTTTTTGGTTTTTTTTTTTGGTGCTTAATACATTTCTATGTGGAACACATATGGTTTTTGTAATAGGAAAGCAGAAAAACTTTATTAAGTAATAGTAAACAGCAGTAAGTAAACATGAGGCGAGAGAGAGAGAGAGAGAGAGAGAGAGAGAGAGAGAGAGAGAGAGAGAGAGAGCGGGGCGCGCGGGCGTCGCGCCCCCGCGTGGGCAAAAAGAGAGAATATCATATATATTCTTTTTATTTGTGAAAACACTGTCTAGCTGGCCTGGAGCCCCAGCTTGGGCAAAAAGAGATAATGTCATTTAAATTCTGTTCATTTGAGTAAACAATGTCGTTGAACATTTCTCTTTAGGTCAAAACTGTAGAAACCAGTTCCAGGAATTCCATGGAGAGTAATCATCAGGTGGGAACACGGTGGTGTTCTCTTATAATCCAAACTCACACTCTGACTTTGGTGAAGTTTCTTTAAAAATGGGCTGTTTTGTGATTCATTTAGTTTAACCACTGCCATCTGGGTGGCCTTTAGAGTGGAACTATCCATTGGGGCCTGGTAGGGTCATCAGTTGGAACACACCTGTCATGAAACTGAGAAAGGAACTGGTAGGGATTAGGGAAGTTGATGGAGATGGGAGGGAGATAAAAGGGGAGAGGGTGAGATAGTAGTCAGATTACCTTACATACATGTGTGAAATTGTCACGCAATAAAAGTAATAACATTTTAATATTTGTGGATTTTAATAACATTTTAATAACATTTTAATTTTTGTGGATTTCATATAATACATATTAATTATATCTATCCCTTTCTTCCCTATCTGTACCCCTCCATAGCCCTCCCACAAGACTTCATGCATTTTGTCATATATGTTAAGACCTATTGAGTCAAGTTTGTGTGTCCAAATGTCCCTCAGTGCAAGCTGATCCACTGGATACTGCTCAGCTTATCTAGCATCTAGTTACAGAACTAGCCCTCACTTACAGTGATCAGCTGCCAATAGTTCCCTGCCAAAGTTGTGGCCTCCTGCCCATTTCCCCAGTTCTATGCTAGTTTTTTTCTGATTGAGTTTGCGTGGGTCTTGTGCATTGTTAAGTTCTTATGAACAAGGTCCCAGGAACCTGTAAGACTTTGTTTCCTTATGGCCATATATCTCCTCCCCTGGCTCTTGTCTTTTTGGTTGTGACCCTGAGCCTTTAACGGCTATGCCGGCTCTCCAGCCCTCTCCCCTGGCTCTTAAAATTTTTCCACTCCCTCTTCTCAGATCCCTGAGCCCTGGGTGGGTAAGGGAAATGTATTAGTTCAGAAGCTTACTAAAAAACCACACATTCAATACCTGTACATGAGTGCATGTGTATAGCTGAAGGCTCTATAACAAGAAACACAGTGCCAGATGGGAGAAACCTCCCAAGAAACTCCCAAAATTACAAAGGCTATTGCCACTGTTCTTAATTATCTCTCAGAACTTGAAGGCAAGACCTATTGCTGAAGACAGAACATACTTCAGATGCAGAACTTGGAGCAATGGAGCTGTAGCTGACCTGGAAGCCTCCTCCATGAAGACTAGCTCTCATGGTTTTGGAGGACACTATGCAAGCTGCTAAGGGAGAAAATCATTCAGTGGTCCAACTCCAGCTTTAAAATCTAATAACTACAACAATGACCAGCACAACAAACTGTATTGGTGCAGTAGTGGCACTTTTATCTTGGAGGTAATCGATGACTACCTAGTTGAACTTAAAGCCTGCTTAGAGGGAGGGCACTCATGTGTGGCACTGTAAATATAGCCAAATACACATGGATAGAGATTTTAAGAAAAATGTTTTAAAGCTGGGGATGGATTTTGAATGAATGAGGTCTGTGGATTCTGCATTTCATCAGAGAACCATGAGTCTTATGTAGGGACACCAAACTCTGAACGGTCCTGGAGGTGGCGAGGAGGGCAGGTTTTGAAGAAAGTAGTGACCATGTGTGCTGGATAGCTTTAGTGTCAACTTGACACACCTGGGTTGAGGGAGCCTCAATTGGGGAATTGCCTCCACTGGACTGGCCTGTGGCCATGTCTGTGGGGCATTTTCTTGATTGTTGAGTGATGTGGGAGGGCCCAGCCCACTGTGGGTGATGCCACCCCTGGGCAGGTGGGCCTGTGTTGCATAAGAAAGCAGGCTGAGCAGGGGCCAGGGGAGCAAGCCAGTAAGCAGCATTCCTCCATGGCCTGTGCTCCAGCTCCTGCCTCCAGGTTCCTGACCTGAGTTCTTACCTTGGGCTCCCTGATGAACTGTGACCTTGGAGATGTGAAATAAATAAACCCTTTCTTCCCCAAGTTGGTTGTGGTCAGAGTGTTTTGTCACAGCAATGGAGAAACAAACTATGACACCATGCAACAGAGGAAGGAAGGAAGGAAGGAAGGAAGGAAGGAAGGAAGGAAGGAAGGAAGGAAGGAAGGAAGGAAGGAAAGGATTGGGCTACACTTGTTACAAAAAACTGGTGTCCCAGACACCTCTACGCCAGCATTTTGGTTCTGCCACTCAACCAGGGCAAAGCTTTGTAGGAGCAGCTTTAGTCTCTGGTGAAGAGTCCTGGCTTGGTGAGAAAATGTCAAGAGAGGACATGAATCAAGCCTTAGCTATTTCTATAACTCTGCTGTGCATAGCTGGAGAGAGTGTTCTCAGGAGGCAAAAGGTGTCCTTCAGACTTAAAAAGTCTCACAGATGCATCACTCTGGGCACCCCCCAAGGAAGTCCTTATCACGTTCTGAGTCATGATTCTCTGTCTTTTATGATAACAACAGGATTACTGTTAATATCTGCTAGGTTTGTCCTGTGCATATGAACTGTTGAGGAATTGCTTGTTTCAGAATGTTGTTATCAAAATCAGCACTATTACCATCACCATCATCATTACTAAACTCCAAGTAAATTGACTGCAATCTTCATAACACTTTATAGCAGTCTTTTACTGAACCAATTTAAGGAACAAAATCTTACGAGACTTACTATCAGAGTGGATGCACCTTTAGCATGCCAACAGCAGTGAAGGGCTGGTGTGAGCTCAGTGGGGAGCTTAGCAGACTGGGGAAAACAAACACTAGGAATGCATGAAACAATGAGATAGCAATCATTGACGACAATTATTTACATAAAGAATGAGATCAGTATATCAGTGACCCACTTTATAAACTTTATTTTTAAATGGTCATATGCCTCTTGAGTGCTGGGATTAAAGGTATGTGCCCACATGTCTGGTCAGGAATTTTAATATAGCTATGGATTTATGCAGCCAACTCCATGATCAGTGTAAAGAATGATCCTATGACCCCAGGTTCCTTCAAGCTAATCATTTCTAGTCACACCTACCGTTTATCCTTATCCTTGCCCACTATCAATTCTCTGTCACTGTCTTTGTCTTTTACAGAATGTAATGTACCTGGATCATACAGTACCCAATCTTGAAAGGCTGACTTCTTCCACTTAGCATGTCTTGAGACCCAGACAAGTTATATTGTAAGAATTTACTTCTTTTTGTTGCTGAGACGTCCATTGTATTCATGCACCACAGTTTACACATTCATTTTTTGGAAAAATATTTTGGATTCTATTTTGTGGCAATTGAAAATAGAGCTGATATAAATATTTGTGTATAAATTTTTATAATTTTATTTCCCATGGAAGCCAGAATAGGAAGCTGAATCCCCTGTAACTAGAGTTATAGGCAGTTGGGAGCCACCTGATGTAAGTGCTGGGAACTGACTTTGGGTCCTTTGCAAGAGCAATGAGCACTCAAACTCTCCATCTCTCCAGACTATGTCATGGATATTCTTAGTGCCTTCTTCTTTTTTATTTATTATTTTTATTTTATGTGTATGAGTATATCACCTGCATGTAGTAGGTAAGTGCTGTATAAATTTCTATATACTTTTTTTGTTTGTTTTTCTGAGACAGGGTCTCTCTATAGCCCCAAATGTCCTAAGAAGTCACTATATTGACTAGGCTGGTCTCTATCTCACAGAGACCCTCCCTTCTCTGCTGCCTGTGGGATTAAAGTGTGCCACCGTGCCCAGCTTTCTATACTTCTTTAAGACAAATAGCTGGGAATGAGGTTGCTATTTGGGGTGACTTGTTGATATTTAACTTTATATAAAAGTGTTGAGGTGGTTGTCTCCTTATCCCCATGAGCTGTGCATGAGAGCTACAGTTGGTCTGCATCCAGGCCAGCTATTATCAGTGTTGCTCCTTTTTATCATTTTGCTAGGTGTACAGTGACAGTCTGTATTGGTTTCACTTCCCATTTCTTAGTTAATGATGTTGTACCTCCTTCTGTGTGCTTATTTATCTTGTATGTTGTTTAGTAATCTATCTGTTCAACTCTTTTGCCCATTTTAAAATTTTTACTGTTTACTGATGTATAACTTTCTTGAAATTTTGCCTAATGCACTTTAATTTTTAGCATATAAAATAATGGGTTTTTGGAGACATGGCTCAGAGATTAAGAGCACTGGTTGCTCTTGCAAAGGACACAGGTTCAATTCCCAGCACTCACATATGACTAGCAATTGCTCGTGACTCCAGTTCCAGGGGATCTGATGGTCTCTTCTGACCTCCGTGGACATTGCACAACATGGGTGCACTTACATAAGTGCAGGCAATACACTCACAATCATAAAATAAAAATAAAAAATAAAAATTTAAAAACCAAAATAACGGGTTTCATACATTTTCATCATACTTTGTTCATGTTTGCTTAAGTTTCATATAAAGTGTAAACTTAGGTCTAATTTTCTTTCCTTTTTTTAACCTAAGGTTGTCTAATTATTCTAACACCACTTCCTCCAAATAGTCCCCTTTCTGCTTTCATTTGTAAAATTAGCTATTTATATCTATCTATCTATCTATCTATCTATCTATCTATCTATCTATCTATCTCTATTATCTGTCTATCTATCTATCTATCTATCTCTATTATCTGTCTATCTATCATCTATCTATCTATCTATTTATCATCTATCTATCTATCTATTTATCTATCTATCATCTATCTAATCTATACGTCCATCCATCCATCCATCCATCCACCCTTCCATCCACCCAGTTAAATCTAGATTCCATATATGAGAGAAAACAGGTGATATTGGTCTTTCTAAAGGTGACTTATTTTGAATCATGATCTCCACTTCTATTTTTTTTAAATGGCACAGTTTAATTCTTCCTTATGGCTGAATAAAACTCCATTGTGTAATATACCACATGTTTACCCATCTATCTGTTGATATGCACCTAGGCTGTTCTCATATCTTGATTATTGTGAACAGAACCACAATAAACAAGAATGTGCAAGATCCCGGTGGTATGTTGACTTAGATTCCCTCAGTATGTTCCAGGAGTGGTCATATGGTAGTTCTATTTGCAGTTCTTTTGAGAAACCTCCACACTGATTTCCAACATGGCTTCCTCAACTTACATTTTCACTGACAGTGTAGGTGGGGTTCCTTTTTTCCCACATCCTGGCTAGCACTTGTTGGTTGTTTTCTTGATGATAACCATTCTGCCTAAAGTAGGATGGAATCTCAATGCAACTTTGCTTTGCATTCTTTGATGGCTCAGGATGTTGATGCTTTTGTTCAAATACTTATTTGTCACTTGTGCTTCTTTTGTGAAGTTTCTATTCAATACATTCATTCACTTATTGATTTGATGAACTTTTGGTGTTTAATTTTTGAGTTCTTTATAGATTCTAGATATCAATCTTTTGTCAGATGTATCATTAGCAAAGATGCTTTTTCCCATTCTGAAGGCCATCTCTTCACTCTGGTGATGGTTTCCTTTGTTGTGCAGAAACTTTTTAATTTTGTTAATCCCATTAGTCAATTCTTGTAGTTATTTCCCATGTTACTAGAGTCTTTTGAGAAAGTCCTTTCCTATGCTTGAATCTTAGATCATTTTCCCTGTGTGTTCCTCTATCAGTTTGGGAGTTTCAAATCTTACATTAAGGTCTTTGACCCACTTTGAGTTGATCTTTTGTGCAGAAAGACATGGATCTAGTTTTATTTGTCTACTTATCAATAACCAGTTTTCTCAGAACTATTAGCTAGAGAGGCTGTCTTCTTCAATTCACATTTTTGAGAGCTCTGTGGAAGATCAGGTGGCTAAGACTATATAAATTTTTTTTCTGGGTCCTCTATTCTATTGCACTGATGTATGTGTTGGTTTTTGTGACATTGTTATGCTGTTTTTCTTACTATGCTTTTGCTCTTTTTTGTTTTGTTTTGGGTTGTTTGTTTGTTTTAAGACGGGGTCTCCCTGTGGCCCCAGCTAGTCTGGAATTGGATATGTAGACCAGGCTGACCTCAATCACACAGAAGTCTGCCCACCTCTGCCTCCCAAGTGCTGGGATTAAAGGCATGTCCCACCACGACTGGCATGCTTTGGGCCATTTTTGGTTGGCCTTTTTGTTTTCTTACCATTGTCTTTTGAAGATTCTTTTAAATTTTGGATCTGTCATTTTTGGAATCTTTAATTTGACACCTGGCTCTTACAGTCTTCTCACTCCTTCTCCCATAATGGACCCTGAGCACTGGGTAGCAGAAGTTTAATATAGGAGTACTATCCAGGAATTCTGCAATCTCTTATTCTCTACATTTTGGCCAGTTGTGGTTTCTTTTTAATCATCATTTGTTGCATGAGGAATGTTTGCTGGCGAGAGTCGAAGGATGCATTAATATTCTCTCTACTCCGTTTTCTGCTATGTTCTATGACCCTTAGGTGTAGAGGTTCCACTGTAGATGTGTCATTTAGGGATGGGCATATCTTAGACACTTATTCTATGTGTTTGACCAGCTGTAGAACTCTATAATAATCTCCATCCGTTGCAAAAAACAGTTTCTTTGATGCTTGGTGAGAAGTATACTTATCTGTAAATATAAGGATTCATATCTAGCATACAGTAAGAAATTACATTTCTTCAGTTGTAGGGTGTTCTTTAGGCTCTATGACCTCTCTAGTCATGGTGTATTTGGATATGTTTATAGTACCACACATGAATTCCCTCCCATTGAACAGGCTTTAAGTCCAATTAGATAGCTGTTGATTACCCCCAAGATAAAAGTGCCACTCTACATCAATAGAGGTAGTTTACTGCACCAGCTTTAAAGCTGGAGTTGGACCATTAATTGATTTTCTCCCCTAGCAACTTGTATAGTATCCTCTGATGCTATGAGAACTAGTATTCAGGGAGGAGGTTTTCAGGTCAGTTCTAGTTCCATTGCTTTAAGTCCTGCATCTGAAGTATATTTTGTCTTTAGCAAGATAAAGTTCTGGAAGGAAATCAAGGGCTGTGACAATAGCCTAGGTTATCTTGGGAGTCTTTCAGACTACTCTGACCAGCAATTCAAAGGTTTCTCTTGTCTGGCACTCTGTTTCTTGTTATATAGCCTTCAGTAATATACATGCACTCATATACAAATATTGTATGTATATTTTTCAGTAGGCTAATACATTTCCCTCTGTTTTTTCACACTATCTAGGAGTTATATATCTTTCCTCTCTTCCTGCCTAACTGTCCCTCCTCCCTCCCCTGTTCAGGTACTCTCATTTTTCTCCTTTCCTCCTTGATAATACCTCTCTCCTTATTATCCCCGCTCTCTTGAGCTCCTTTTCCCCTTCTATCCCCATGGTCCCTTATATAAACTTCCCCATCATATCCCAGTTAAATAGCCCCATTTTCCCCATTTCTCCCTTGGTAACACAGGTCTCCTACCATCCCCCACTCTTGGGCTTCTTCTTTCCCAGGGAAAAGTTTTGATGAAGTTTCACATTTGATTATCTTCTTTGATGGATCATACATTGTATATTATTGAAGAACTAACCTCAGGTTACGAATACTTTTTTCTGTGCTTCCTTTTAAAAGTTCTATAGCTTAAGATTTTATATATAGATCTATGATCTATGTTTTGTACAAATTATAAAGTTAGGTCTAACTTCTTTTTTCCCCCTAAAGAAGTCCAATTATTCCAACATCACTTGTTGAAAAAAAAACTACATAATTTCTCCATTAAAGGGCTTTTACACCTTTGTAAAAAGAAATCAATTGACTGTATTTGGGTGGGTCTACTGCCGAGTTCTGTTCTGTTCCATGATCTGTGTGTCTGCATCCGTTCATCAATATCCACACTGCCTTGATTCCTACAGCTTTATAAGTCTGAAAAAGCACATCATCGTGATTCCTGCAACTCTATTCTTTCTAAAAAATATGGCAACTAATTGTCAGTAAACTGCTATGAATCAAACACTGTGCCAAGCAAGTTGCAGGAATGGACACATTTAATCTTCTCAGTAAAGTTTTGAGGTAGTGTGTCTGGTCAGGGCCAACAGGAAGCAGATGTTCAAGAGAATTCAGCCATGCATTTATTGGGGAAAATGACCATGGAAGATAAAGACAGAGGGAGAGCATGGCTCTTTTAACACCAGAGAACGGAAGAGGGAGGACGGAGGCAGGAGTAGAAGACCTACCGTGGTACAATTCTAAGAATGCCTCAGCCACAGCTATGATGGAGCCAGAGCTGCAGTTTCCCAGGAGTCCACCCTGGGCAGGACTCACCAGACCCTTCACTCTTTCCATGCTCAATCCTTGGCTGAAAGCAACCTGTGTAGCATACAGTCTTAATGTGGGTGCTCCAGAGGAACCAAAACCCAGAAATATGTGGATTCAGAATCTCCTCATTTTCCCCAATGCAAATCTCCCTAAAAGCAAGCTTTGGAGAAGTTTTACACATTGTGGGAGTTTGTAGTATGCCACTCACTGAGGAAGGACATTAAACTTTAATGCCAGGAATGTGTGGTATAGAACTAATAGAGGAAATATGTTCTCCATTACCAGGAGCTTAACAATCAATGGGCAGTTCAACAATCAAAGGGATCTCAGAGGTCTTGGGGAGCTACTCCGACCTCTTACCTGCCCATTGTATAATACATAGCTAATCAGTGGTAGGAATAGTCCAGAAATAGAAAAGTGCCTCAAGACCAAGTGATCAGAGGATGCGCATCATCTTGCTGAAGCACCCCCACCCCTCCCCAGACCACCTGGGTCAGGTTTTCTTTTTAAATAAAGTCAACCTTCCTTCCATCTACACTTTTTCTCTTGATTTAATTGGCCCATCGTGTGGCAAGAAACAAGACTTTGACTCCAGTAACATAAGCTCATGATTAGACTTAATTATAGTATTAGAAACATGTAAAATAATTTGAACCTGCCTCAGTTTAAAATTAAATAGACCTAGGTTGGGAGAGTCATGCTGCTTTCTAGCCTGGTAAGACTCAAATGTGAATGCAACTCAGTACAGAGCTTCTTTGATGGCATTTAGAGGCATTTGCCTGGCCAAAGCAGGGACCTGGGCTTGGAGTCTCCATCTCAGCCCGAATCCTTCTGAACTGGTTCCTTTCCTTAATGCTACTGCTCTCTCTGCTCTTCCATTTTCATCCCCCTCTATAAATTTCTTCAGAGATCAAAGTCCCCACCCACTCATGTCCTCCTGTCTGATTAACAGAGGCCAGCTGTCTTCTGCTTCATTAAAGCACCAGATTCAGAACATCTTTAATCGATGTTCCCATTTGGCATTTATAACAAAGTGCTATGTCACTGCACAGATGAGGCCTCTTTGCAGTACTTGTCATTGGCTGGCAAGCATTTCCGCACACCCTGGCACCCTTGGTAAATCCCCATGGAACATTTTAGGGCTTCTCAGTTTGTGCAAGATGTTTTCAGTGGATTCAAGATGTGTATACTGACCAACAGCTGGCAAGCCTAGATCTCTTCCACTGACCTTTGGGGATCTTTGTATCCTTTAAGAAATTGGCCAATTTAAAGGCAATCATTTAGTAGTAACAACAGCAACCTAAATATATAGCCTCCTCTTTTATTTTGGAATGCATTTCCTTATTTTAATTCTAAATTGGGTCTGGGAGAGAGGGAAGGGCAGTGCCAACACCTCCACTTTACAGATGACAGAGTGTGTCCAGAAACTCAGAGGGACATCTAAGGTGGAACTGTGATGAAAGTCTAAGTTTTATGTCTTGAGTCACATGCTCGCCTCCCTGTATGTGGGAGCTTGTATACCGCATGGTACTGTGTAAACATAGAAGATACACAAACGTTCAGCAAAGGAAATCACTGACAGGAGGGCTTGAGTGTTTGTGAACATGGAACATGTTAGGCATACACATGTTTACGTGTGGCCCAGCCACCCACGCTAATGAGAGTGACTAGAGATGGTTCCCTCTCTGGATGAGCAAATGAATTAGAGTCTGCGCCAGATCTGAGGCTCAGAGGGTAGTCATAGGGTCTGGCTGTTCCAGAATACCCCTTCCTGTGTCAAAATGTCATGCTTTCTCCCCATTTTCCCTAAAACTTTGGCAGGAATACTCTGCTAAGTCAGGCAATGGATACTATACACTGAGCATTGAGGATGGATTGTCCAGCATTCAGATAATGTGGAAGAGATTGAAGATCATGATAATAATGATGATATCATCAGTTACCATTTATTAACATTTACTATACACCAGGTACTCTGCTATAGTTTTTACACATAGAAAACATACTTAATTCTCATACCAACCCTTATAATGATGTGCGTGCGTGCGTGCGTGTGTGTGTGTGTGTGTGTGTGTGTGTGTGTGTGGTGTACATGTGGTGTATAAATATGTATGAAGGTGCACTCGCCCATACATACACATGTGGGGGCCAGAAGTGGGTGTCAGATGGCCTCCTCTAACATTCTTCATGTTATTTTTTGAGACAGGGTCTCTTACTGAACCTAGAGCTTGCAATCTCATCTGGCTGGCCAGTGAGTCCCTACCTCTGACCATCCAGAACTGGGTTACAGATATGAACTACCATACTTGTCTTTTATATGGGTTTTGGGGATCTGAACTCAGGCCCTCATGCTTACACAGCAGGCAATTTATCCACTGATCCATCTCCCCAGCCCCCTTGTAAGAATTTTTACTCATCATACAATACAGATCTGGAAACCCAAGTTGATTGGGCTAATCAGTATATCTAAGATCACCCAGTGAGTATGTGACTTGATTTAGTATATTGGGCTCCAGGAGACTTATTTTAAATGCTGTGTTACCCTGGCATCCATATTGTTCAATCCAGAAACAGATGCCCTTGCAGACAACAGTCTTTCCAAGAGGACAGAAAAGATACCTTGGGAAAGTTTGGAACCAAGGCTGCTTAGCTGTGGGGGAGGGCTTTAAGTAGGAGGCCAAGTGCCATGTCCAAGGAGTGCATAGCTGTAAGGAGAGGAGGCCAACACACATGCCGAGACACAGGCATGAACCCACTGTCCAGCTATTCATTTGTCTAGACAGCTCTGTCTCCACAACTTGGTGACTACACCCTACATGCTCAAACTATGCTGAGTGCTTTACAGGTGTTATATCTTAATCTTTACAATGGCCTTTAAAAAGCACAGCACATACTATTCTGAACTTAAAAATGAAGAAATTGGGTAAAATGAATGATGTGCCTGAGATCACTAAGTTCAGAATGAATGATGGATTTGGCTCCCAGGCTAGGTCACAAGATTGCAGAACTGGGATGTGCCACCTCACCTTCCCTGAATTCTGAACCAGAAGGTGTGGCAGAGATCTGACAATGTGGCTATAAGAGGAGAGTACTTCCACAATGTTTACTTGGTGTGGGAAGATAACTCTGTGAAGAATGAGGATCCTGCAAAGACAGCTAGAGCTGGGATAGCCTAGCCTTTTTCAGATTAGCCAGTAATTCAGTTAGACTCTTACAGAGAATATACAAAGGACAGATAAACATTTTACCTTCTGCCTGGAGATGGTCGGCTAGTATATGGACCACATGAAGCATCTTGAGTTGATGGAGAGTGGTGGGGAGACATGAAAGGATAGGGGTACAATAGCTCAGATTCCAGAAGTGTAAAAGAGCAGCAGGCCTGGAAAGTGGTTAAGGGAATGATGAAGATTAAGGCCTCTATTCCTCCAGGGCTTCACCTGTGTAGAGACATGGAAGAATTGTGTCTTGGACAGTTATTTCATTATTTTATAAGAAGTTTATCTGGACAACAGCTAACAATTTGGAGCACTTAATAGATGTGCTGGGATGGGTCCAAAGTAAGGTTCGCATGAATCGTACCTCATTGGCTATCAACCAATACAGGTTGAATACATGAATACTGTGTGTAGGAGTCTGTGGTTTGACTTCTATTTGTTTAATGTTCAATATGTATAGAGCTGTTTCCATGTAAAGAAAGAGTGACAGGCTACACAGTGTAGTATTGGTGTACTATGTGTTATACAATTTCTTCTATAGTTGGGTGTTTAGAGCACTTCCATTTTATTCAAATAAATAACTCAACAAAAATTTTTGTTCATAGAAGTGAAGAGTTGTTAGTTCTTCCTTTAAAAATAAACCCTCAGAAGCTGAGATTTCTTAATTGTTGAGTTGATGAAACAATTCTAAACTTCTGACTTAAATTGACTTTTAAAACATCCATTTTCTGTTTTAATATAAAGTTGAAAAACATCTTTTCTTTAAGGATAAGAAGTATAAATTATAGGGCTTCTTTTTGAGATAATAGACCAAAAAGCTATGTGTAATCATAACACAACTATAAAACTCTATTCTGTTCTTCATCATGAAGCAAATAAAAATTTTAGACTAATGAATATAATTTTGGGTGTTTTAGTGTCAACTTCAGGCTTTATATCTTGCAGTAATCACTTTCATTTCTCATATTTTCAATTGATTTTTTATAGATTGAGTTTTTAAATGGTACATCAAAAAATTGGGGAAATGCACTAGTGAGTTCCCAAGTACTTATTTCTTAACCTTACTTTGCATCTGTCCATGCACTGAATCAACTATCCTCCAAATACTTGAATGTGCCATTTCAGAATTCAAACACAAATCATGGGTAGATTAGATAAGAGATGAGAAAAATAAAGGGCTGAACTGAAATATCACCTTTGGGTCCTGGTGGTGTAGAGAAAGTTCCCTGATTCTGAAGGAATATAGATAAGCAGATCAATGGTCCACCCAAGGTTGGATGAGTAAATAAAATGTGACATGTCTGTATGATGGAATGGTGTTTAGTCTCAGAAAGGAAGGAAATTCTGATACCTGGCACAGGGATGAATCTTGGGAACATTATGATAAGTGAAATAAGCCAATCAGAAAAAAAACCCTATATCATTCTATTTACTTGAGTTTTCAGGTGAGATTTATGGAGCTTAAGCCAAAAAGTGGGTTGTCAGGGGCAAAAGAGAGGGGGAAATAGAAAGTTGTGATATTTATCTATTCATGTGTGTGTGTGTGTGTGTGTGTGTGCGTGCGTGCGTGCATGCGTGCACGCGCGCGTGCGTGCGTGCGTGTGTGTGTGTGTGTGTGTGTGTGTGTGTGTGTGTACTGCACCCATGCCATGACAAGACGGAGGAGGTCACTACTTACAGAAGTTGATTTTCTCCTTGTGAGTCCCAGGTATTGAACACAGGTTGTCAGGGTTGAAGGCAAATGCTTTACCTACTGAACCATCTCACTGGTCCAGAAAGTTGTATTTTAATAGAAATAATGTTTCAGATTTGCAAGATAAAATTTTTTTTAAAGGTGCAGAGAGAAGGAGGAAGACTCCACATTGCCCTCTGGCCTCTACACACATGTATACATGCACCTATATACACATGCACACATACAAACACACAAATAAACACAGATATGTCATATAAACATACACACATACAAAATAAAGTTTTATACACTGTATTCTCAAACTTAGTTGCATTAGTTGAGGTAACCTAAGTCTCATTAGCAAGCTGACTTCCAAATGTAAAATGGCTCAAAGACAGTGGAAGATGACTTCTCTTATATAACCATCCATGCTATATAACAAATAAATGTTTGTTAAATGAATGCATAAAGAGATGACTACATGTGTGTATCTCAAGATTAGCCCAATAGAATCCATTAAAGACTTTGACTGCCAGACTATAACATAACGAATTTGTGTTGTTTTAAGCTACAAAATTTGTTGTACTTGTTACAGCAGACATGGGAAACTAATGCATACTTCATCCTCACTTTCCTGACAGTGGTAGCTGAATTCTGGATTTGGGAGGTGATCTGGATCTGGCAGGGGGCAGGGGGAGGGTGTTGACTGGAAGTGGAGACTCAGAGCAGACCACCTGGATTCAACACAACTCTGTCAGAAGCTTGGTGTGCAACTGTAGTGTAGTTAGTAAATCTTTCTCAATTGAATTTCCTCATCCATAAACTGGGAATGAGATCAGTACCCAACTCATCAAGTTATTGTAAGGATTAGATATATTTGTTTAATGAAGAGCTCAACAGTGCCTAGCGTGCAGGAATCACCATACTGCTGAAATATTAGTTATTATTTATTTTTGGTATTATCTTCTCATCCTACACCTTAGTCAGTTCATGCTGGTAAACTCTTTTCTCCATTTAACTAACACTTCTGTTCATGAGAAGTCTCTGCCAAGTACACTGTCACCTCAGAGCAGCCTGTCTCAGGCCAGTTTGCACTTCAGTTCATTCTACTCAGAATGCGCTTCTGTTTTAGAAACATGATGGGGACTCCCAAGTTGATCTGATGCATTTACTAGGATTACTGCCGAGTCCCTTGCCATCCTTTTATTTGTGGGTTGGTGTGCTTGTTCCTTCAGCTTCTGAAGATGCTGTGGCTTAATCTTGCTGCTTTTGCCCAGTGGAAGCCATTGCTCAGTTAGATGCTTTCATCCAGCTTCAGCAACCCTCAAGGAAGGTCATTCCAGCTCTGCATACAGTCATGGGGCAGGTAGGCTCTACTGTTAACAGAACTTGAAAAGATCTAGCTCAAGTCATGCCCTTCCCATTCCTCTTCCACTGAACTCTCCACCCCACAGGTGGCCCCCATGAGCTATAGGTCACACAGGGGTACATGAAGTTCTTTCCTAGTTTCTGTTTCCAGGGAACATGAAGTAAAATATTATCTAAGACTTCAAGACACTTAATGGTGTTGTTTAGGGCACACAATAGGAGGTTAGGAACCAATAAGAAACTATGGGACTGCAGGGAAGAGAAAATGGGGATAGAGTTATAGCAAAGCCTTGTGAAAGGGCTTGAACTAACATGGGGCTGGGGTATACTTAACTGCAAAGCACACATTTAGACCACACTTTGTTCCCTGACTACTTTCAGATGTGATTGTGGTCAGTGTCCACAGAATATGTAATGCGATTTTCAACCCAACCTTAGTTGTCACAAAGTTTATTTAAAAGAAAGAAAGAAAAGAAGGAAGGCAGGCAGGAAGGAAGGTGGAAAGGAAGGAAGGAAGGAAGGAAGGAAGGAAGGAAGGGAGAGGTAATACTTCTACCCCTTAAGGGCTCAAATTTTTGGTGCACATAGAAACCAAATAAAAAGTTTCGAAGACAATGGAGGGTAGATGTGAGCACGAAGTCCCAGCTCTAGCTGAGGAGCTATTGGCAACTGATAGCTGCTGGGAAAAGAAGAGTCAGTGTTGAGTGTGTGACCTCTGGTAGGTTGACCATCATCCAGGGGATGGACCCATACTTAAGAATATTTAGACAATACAGGTTGGACTTGATGGGCTTAAAAAAAAAGAGCATAAAGTTGGGGGGATAGGGAGATGGGGGTGTATCTGAGAAGAGATGGGGGTGAATATTATCAAAATGCATTGTATGAAAGTCTCAAAGAATTAATTAAAATATTACTTTAAAAGTTTCTAAGACAAGTTGAAAATAGTTATTTAATAAGTTGTAGTTATCCCTGAAGAGATAAAAAATGGAAGACATGAACTCCACC
The DNA here is from genome assembly GCF_000622305.1 of Nannospalax galili. Lineage (NCBI taxonomy): Eukaryota > Metazoa > Chordata > Mammalia > Rodentia > Spalacidae > Nannospalax > Nannospalax galili. The sequence continues at coordinate 3,910,786 of NW_008350555.1, forward strand.
ATTAATTTGAGCTATCTCAGCAATTTACACCACTGTCCTTTTGCTTGTTTTCTATTAGGTCATACAAGGCTAATATGTCAGTGTTTATTACCGCAGCGTTCAGTACCTCATCATCTTACTTCTATACATTTTCCATAGTTTACACGTTTCTGTTTCTTCCCAATTTCCCCAACTGTCCAGGATAAGACCTCTACCATTTAAACTCTTCTCTCTCACATCACCCTGTAAATACAGCCCCTGAAACCTCCATCAATTTAAAAAGCCCACAAAACCATTCTGGCCATTTGAAAGAAACTTTAAGAGCTGTAAGAACATCACTTCTTAGTTTGACTGAAAAAAAAATAGATTCACTGAAAAGACATTGGCTGTGTGCTCCATTGGGGTCCAGATAATAAATCTAATGGACAGTACCATCCCTGGGACATAGAAGTAGTCAATGAAGAAGGATCCAACAATGACCTATCATTTGCCTCTGAACAGGACAAGAGAAATGGTCATGAGTGACTCTCTACCACCCAGCTGCTTCTTTATCCCCTTCCTTTTCACCCACCACCTTCCAAAGTGTTTTGAACAGTTGCCAGGAACCAAACACACACCATTTGAATGGTGGGAACTGGCCCTGAACTGACTCTGAGGGAGTCAGGCTCCTCCACTCCTGCAGGACACAGGGGTGGTAGCTATGGGGACAGGCTATAGCAGCCCTGGCCTGCTGAAAGGCTACACATTTTAACAATGGACCAGAGGAAGTGTCAAAAGGGAGACAGAGGCACTAAAGATGGAGCTCAGCAGTTGAGTGCTTGCCTAACATATGTGAGGCCCTGGGTTTCATCCTCAGGACTTCCAAATAAATAAATAAATAAATA
>NW_008350555.1:3911787-3915853 GCF_000622305.1 Nannospalax galili
TTCATGTCGAGAATCATCCATATAATTCTTTGATTTCTGTCTTTTTTCGCAGTATACATTTGCAACTTGGAAAGGACAGAATTCATGTCGAGAATCATCCATATAATTCTTTGATTTCTGTCTTTTTTCGCAGTATACATTTGCAACTTGGAAAGGACAGAAAATATAATTTTATTCTTCCCATTTACCTTTCTCTTAAAAATATGCAGTAATGGGGCTGGAGAGATGGCTCAGCAGTTAAGTGTGTATATTGCTCTTGCAGAGGACTTGAGTTTAGTTCCAAGTACCCACATGGGGCAGCTCACAATTGTAACTCCAGCTTTAGGGGATCTGACACCCTCTTCTGGCCTCAGTGGGCACGTGCACTCACACATACATACACACGTACCTAAAAATAAAATAAATCTTTAAAACGTATATACAGTAATATATATGGAACTTTTGTTTTCTGAGTTTTTTTTTATATATTTTTTTTGCATCATTCTTCTGAGATCTAAATCAAGAATGATAGGATGACAGGCCGAACCCAGATGTCTCACAATTACTTCAAGGAGAAATGAGGAATTGTACTAGTAAACATGTCACACAATACTCAATCATACTGCACTATTTTTGTTTTTAACAAAGTCTTGTAAAACATGATGGTAAATCCCATTTAATATATTAACAGATGAAAATAGAATTATTTGTTCAAAACTCATCACATTTATGTTATAGGCAAAGCACAAGCCAAGGACTCTTTGATCTGAATCCCAAAGAGCTTGGCCAGCTTCCAGTTCCATGGAAGGAAAAAGTCATGAGTACACATCTTTAAGCATAAAACAAAAATACCACTTCCAGTCTACTGGCTAATTCTCAGAGAATGTAGCCTACAGCTTTAGAATTTTAGTCAATTTCAACATTTCTTGGGGTCTTTTTATTTGATTTGATTTTTTTTTTTTGAGACACATTCTCACGTAGCTCAGACTGGCTTTGAACTCACTGCATATTGAAGGATGAGCTTGGGCTCCCATTCCTCCTGCTTCCACCTCCCAATGACCAGGATTGCAGACACCCATCATCATTCCAGGCTCGATTTTGACACCTGCATGGTTTTAGACACAGCTTCAACTAAATCTAATGTAGACTGCTGTTAGTAACATTACTATTTTACAGATTTTTTTAACCAAACAGAAGTTAAATCTTTTGTATCTTTTCCCTGTCCCTACCCCTAACTGGATATTACTGCTTCATTTTGCACATAAATGTAATAAAGCCATCAACAACTATTTCTACCTATGCTGCTGTATGCCTTTATGACTTACTTCTTGGATATCTACCTTGAGACCACTAAAGAAATCCAGAACTATAACTCAAGCCCAATACTCTGAAAATAAGTATCCTTCAGTCTGTGACAAAGAATTCATAGAAAGAATGTTAAAAGCAAGCACACATGGGGAGGTACAGGGATTATTTACTGGGGAGAACTTTAGAATTTATGGTCTTTCTTAAAATTATAAGATTTAGATGGCCAGAGACATGGTTTAGTAGGTAAAGCACTTACAACCCAAGTGTTAGAACTAGCGTTCAGATCCCCAACACCCATGTAAATGCCAGATGGTCATCGTGACCTGCTGTAATCCCTGTGTACAAGAGGTGGAGACGGGGATACCCCAGAGCAAATTGGGTAGGCAGACTACCCAAATCGGTGAACTCTGGGTTCAAATATATAAGCAAGCCTCAATATATAAGGTGGAGAGTGATCAAAGAAGATGCCTGATGTCAACCTCATGTCTCCACATGCAGGTGTGCCCATGGATAAGCACACCTGCACACATGTGCATCCCCACATGTGAACATGCATACACATATGCAGGCATACCTCACACATACGCATGTGTAATTGTTTTAAAGTTTTGGTAGGTTTCTTGGCTTGTTTTAAATAAAAAAATTATAAATAAAAACAACATTTTTTTCTTTTTTTATTGAGCTTTTAAAATTTCAAACAATATTTCCCACTCACATCCAGACCCCCTCCTGCATCCATGCCCCCTCCCACACTTATTATTTTTACTAACAGTTGAAATGCCTAGGTGAGGGATCTTGTACTTTAATTGTAAGCAGGATGCCATGTTCTTTTTTCAGCAATCATTGACTAAAATGGAACCATTGTCTTACTCATTTAGTTTTGATTCTTGTTTTCCTGTTTTCTAAAAACCTGATAATTAAATTCATCATTTGTAATTGTGTTGTTGATTGTCTTCACTGTTGAAAACAATTGCTGTTTTCCACTCTATCAGTGTTTTTATTCTCTTTGGTATGTTCATTAGGACTAAAATAAATTGAATTAAGCTTTACTAAAATGAAAAAAAGCAATACCTTACCATTGAAAAAGAACCATCCATGTTTGCTTTGCTATTGATGGTCCCTACCATCTGCACAGCAGAACAATGACATGAACCTGAAAATAAGCCAGTCTAACTCAATAAAAGTTCTTATGGAGTCAGGTTCAAAACCTCTATCTACAATGAATTTAAAGTAATTTGGGTTTATGATCTTTGGGGAGATTTGTGGTGCATGTGCAAATTATTATTATGGTACAGTAAGTAATTTTTTTTCCATAGAGGTCAAAGTAAAGGAAATGAGCATAATTCCATGAATAGGCAGAGGGGAAGCTTTCTACCAAAAGCAGTCAAGGATTGGAATGGGAAACCTTTTCCCAGAAATACCTGAAAATGAGTCAGACAATGATTTGTCCAGGGAGATACAGGTAAAGCCGCTGAGGAGGCTGGCTGATGAGGTCCACAGCTCAAGATGATTCCTTTCCTACAATCTGGTGACGAAACTCTGGGCAGTCTTATAGATTTGTGTCCTCACCAATGGGAGGCATGGCCTTCTCCCTTTCGACTCTAAAGAGAACAGTAACTTTCTGCTTAGACTGCCTGCTTAGGATGGACGAAATGATTATAGGGAGAATGTCAGCTTCTTGGTTCATAGAGACCCTTCTTCATTTTGTGCCACCACATACCAGGAGGGGTGGGTCCCTATCATAGGGGCACTAAGCCTATCCATGAGGCTGTGGCCTTATGACCTAAATATCACCATACTGGGGATTAGACTTCAATATGTGAGTGGGGTGGAGAACACAAACATTCAGTCTCTAACACCATCCCCCCACTGTGGGAAAATATTTGCAAAAAAACATATAGGACAAATTATTATTCACTAAACACATTAAGAACTCTTAAAACACAGCAAAAGACGCTTCTTAAAATACATAAACATGGATCCTTTTCACCCAGGCCAGCTGGGTGCCTTCCCTGGGCTCCAGGAGCACTGCTTCGGGGCATGGCCCCGCCCTCACCTCTCCCTGCTTCCCTGGACCTGCACCACCGGCTAACTCTCCTGGCCTGCTCCTCTCTTGCCCTCAGGCCTCTCTTGGGGTAAGTCTATCGCACAGCCCTCCGTGCCTTGACTCCCCAAGCCACGTTCACTATTCCATCTCCCCCGATGTTCTCTACACCTAGCTTGTCCCTGTGCCATTCCTAGTCTTGGGGCCCCAGACACCTGGGGAGCCAGTGCTGCTTCCTGATCCTTTTCACCCGACCAGCTTGGTGCCTTCCTTGGCCCCCAGGAGCACTGCCTCTGGACCCGGCCCCGCCCTCACCTCCCTCTACTTCCCTGGTCCTGCAACACCGCCAGCCTCTTTCTGTGGCTGACAGCCTCTTTCTGGGGCTCCGAGACTTGCCTTTCCTCTCCCTGATCCTTTGCATCCAGTACAACCCAGCTACTCAATCCACTCCCTGGAAAATCTTGGGGCTTATTCCCACCCCATCTGCCTTTGCATCCCTGCGCGTGCCATGGCCAAGATCTCAGGTCAGTCCAGCACCCAAGTTCCTGAGGGCAAAATCATTCTTAGAAGATTCCAGACCTAAGAAGAAAGTCTGAAAACTTCTGACCCACATCGGAATTGGGCCACAGTGGAACTCCTGAAGACAAAATCAATCCAGCCATGACAATATAAAATCAAAAGAGAGAACCAGAAGCTTAGACGAACCAGCTCTTCATACCCAAAAAGTAAACCACA
>NW_008350555.1:3918688-3918936 GCF_000622305.1 Nannospalax galili
ATGTGCTCTTACTCTTTTTTAACACAGTGCATGAAACTCTTGCAAGAGCAATAAGACAAGAGAAGGAAATTAAAGGAGTAATAATTGGAAAAGAAGAGCTCAAATTATCCTCCTTTTTGCAGATGATATTATATCTAAAGGACGCCAAAAATTCTACATGCAAACTCCTAGAAATTATTAACACATTCAGTAAAGTGGCAGGTTACAAAATTAACCTACAAAAGTCTATAGCCTTTCTATATACCAAT
>NW_008350555.1:3921365-4016625 GCF_000622305.1 Nannospalax galili
CTGAGTACAATATTGTATAACTGTAATAATTCAACTGTAAACCTAAAAATTTACAGCCAAATTTGAAAGAGATGCATCCTACCTCAGGAAAACGTTATTGAATATGTCAATGCTGTTGTAATGAAATGCTTCTTCTAATTAAAAAAAAATTAAAAAAATATAAACATATATGTATAGAAAGAATCTAAGGCCTGGAGAGATGGCTTAGCAGTTAATAGCACTGGCTGCCCTTTCAGAGGATCACTGTTTGATTTCCAGCATGCACATGGCAGCTAATAACCATCCATAACTCTAGTTCTAGGGGGTCTGATGCCCTCTTCTGACTTCCATGAGTATTACATGACATGAGTGCACTTACACACATGCAGGCAATACACTCATACATATATAAGAAAAAAGAGTCTAAATGGCATTACCCTATAGTGTCAGGGGAGGGGGGCAATGCTCCTACTAGACTTCACAAGCTAGCAAATAAAAAGCCCTGTTTCCAGAGGCAGTGGATGACTACAAGGAAACAGTGTTTTTCAGACACAACAGGACACATATGAACTCACAACTGTTGTGACAGCATGCACAAGGCCTAAGTAAGCTCAAGCCAGGCAGAATCGCAGTATGGAGGGAGGAGGTCCCACCTCCAGCTGAGGAGCTGTTGACAATTGATAGCTGAGAAAGGCAATTTTCTTTAAGGATGTGACCTTCTACGGAGTCAACCTTATATTCTAGGGGATGGCCCCATTCCCAAGAACATTTGTACAACACAAATGAGACTCACTTTTTAAAAAGAGGACGCAAAATTGTGGGGGGGTAGAGATGTGGAGGTGGATCTGGTAAGAGTTGGGGTTAAGAGTATGATCAAAGTGCATCATATGAAATTATAAAAAAATGAAAATATTATTTACAAAAGAGTTCAAGACAAATATAGAAGAAAAAAAGAAAGAAAGAAAGAAAGAAAGAAAGAAAGAAAGAAAGAAAGAAAGAAAATAAACAAGTAGGTTACAAAATGAGCCAAAAACCTTACTAGGGCCAAATACCTTACCACAGAAGATGTATCAGTGGCACAAAAGGCACATAAAGATGTTCCACAACTTGCATCTTTGAGGAAATACAGAAAAACACGGCAGTAAGATGCCATCACACAACTATCAGAAAGATGAAAACACTCCATGCCAAGTGCTTGTGAGGAGGGAAGACAACAGCATCTCTTATACTTGGTGGCAACCCAAAATCCTACAGCCACAGTGGACCTTTTCTTAACCAAATATACCCTTAGTATGTGATAGAAGAATCATACTTATTATTGCCCAAAAGATTTGAAAGATTGTGTACACACGAAATCTGGGCATGGATGCACAGCAGTTTTATCTGCACATTGCCCACACCAGGGAGCAGTCAGGATGTCCTTCAGTAGGAAAGCGGATACACAAACAGATAATGGAATATTATTTCATCCAGCCAGCAATAACACCCCACCTGATGGTACTCAGGCAGAGGAACAAACAAGGGAGAAGAATGAGAAAACACACCCGAGGAAACAGAGCTTCTAGAGGAGACAGATGAAAACATACATTAAAAATACATACAAAGGCTGGAGAGATGGTTCAGCAGTTAAGAGCACTGACTGTTCTTGTAAAGGACCTGGGTTCGATGCCCAGCACCAACATACTGGCTAACAACTGTCTGTAACTCAGTTCCAGGGGAATCAGATGCCTTCTTCTGACCTCCGTGGACATTGCCCTACACGTGCAGGCAATACGCTCATACAAATAAAATAAAAATAATAAATAAAATATTTTAAAGATACATACAAGCATTTAAATAGACACAATGTGTCTGCAGAATAACAGCAACAGTAAGCTAGAATTAAATTCAAAAAATATTAAAAGCTTGGAACTGGAGAGATTGCTCAGTGGTTAAGAACACTTGTTGCTCTTGCAGAAGATCAGGGTTCAGTTCCCAGCATGGACACAGCAGTTAATAACCATCCAGACATGGCAGTTAATAACCATGCGTAACTTCAGTTCCAGGGGATCTGATGCTCTCTCTTCTGGGCTCCACAGGCATTGTACATATGTGGTGTACTTATATACATGCAGACCAAGCACTCATATGCATAAAAAAAAGTAAATTTAAAAAACTTTTAAAATAATGCAAACATGTTTCCCAATACATATTTCAGAAGGAAAATTAAAGGAAAGAATAGTCACTGCTGTCAGATTTGACCTACTGACCTGGAAACCCATGAACATGAGCAAGCCAAGGTAATAAACTTCTGACTTTATGACAGAAAAGATTTGGAGATTATCTAGAGCACTTCGCAGAAAATTAATAGCATTTCAAGAAAGAAAGTACATTAAAAAAGAAAAGAATTAAAGTAATTAATCAAACAATCAACACACCTTTATTTGTGAAGAACAACTTGAATGCGCAAATCTGTTATAGAGAAATCACCAGTCTACATGCACACCATATTCGTGGATTCTAAGAGTAATTGGAAAAAAAAAAAAACCTTATAAGTCCCTAAATAGAAAAGACAAATTACCTAAAGAAATGCATTATTTTCAATGCTTTTTTATTGTGGATAAAAGGACAAAAAATAAAAGAATTTAGAATTCTATTTAATAAATTGTAAGATCAATTTAAACAATAGGATAAAGAAGAAAGGGTGAACAAAGACAAAAGAGAAAGAAACAAACAGGCAGAGTAAGAAGTAAATGAAAAAGCTGCTTTAAAAAATAATAATAGAACTAAAAAATTTCCCTCAGGATTCTGATGAGAAAAAAGAAAAAGAGTCAAAGAAACAAAGGAAGGAGTGAGAGAAGGATGGCAAGAAAAATCTATGAAGAGTCTGCTTATCTCTCTAAAAAGCAAAGGTACAGGAACACATGTTGAAATCCAGCAGAGAACAATAATTTTCTGGAAAAATACAAATGTCTAAAATTGATTGAAGAAGAAATACTAAACTTGAATAGAGCAATTATGACAGAGACAGAAAAGCAGGAGAGCTGCCATTCAAATAGACACCAAGACCAAATGGGCCTATAGAGTGAGAGCTGCCTAATTTAAGTGCAGCTTGAATTAGTTCAGGAGAGAGATCAGAATTTTATATATAAATATATATATACATATATATAATTTTCAAATAAATTAGATGTAAAAATTGTAAAGAAAGTGTTAGTGAAGAGACATTTGCAAGTAAAGAATGCTATAAGAGGGAGCAAATTTTATTTAAGGAATGTAGGAGTGACTTGCTATCAGAAAACCCTCTGGGAACATCAGCACAATCTATTACATCAACAAACTAAAGGGTAAAGTCTATAGGCTAATATCAACAGATCTGGAAAGGATTTTAGTGAAATTCAGCAGTCTTTTTAATTAAAACTCAGAATAAATAAACTTTTTGAAACTTTTTGATCAATTAATGGCTATCTCCAAGTCAATTACAACCATTATTCTAAAATTATAAACAATAATACATTAAAACCATTTCCATTCAAAGCAGAAATTCATCATACAAACTTGTTATTAAATACTGACAAAGACATCAGAAAAATTTTAAACCCCATTTTCAGCTGGTGATATAATTTTATACCTAGGAATTCATGACTATATTATAAAAACACAGGCACTTCTGTGAAGAATTTAGTAAGATGCAAAATCAATATTCAAAGATAGTTTTTCTTTATCCCAGTAGTAGATTACTCAATGAAAGTGGGAGAAATTCTATTTAGAAATAGTGGGGTATAATGGTTTGAATGAGAATGTCCCCAATAGGCTCCAGGTATTTGGGCATTTTGTCCCCACATGGTGGTGCTGTTTCGGGAGGTTTTAGAAGGTGTGGCTATCCTGGAGGAAGCATGTCACTGGGGGTGGGCTTACAGAGTTCTTAATCCTTGCCAGATCTCCAGCCACCCTCTTGCTTCCTGTGCCTGCATGATAATGTGAGAGCTTAGCTTCTGCTGCTCCTGCTCCAGCCACCTCCAGCCACCATGCCTCCCTGCCATGATGGACTGTAATTCCCCTGGAACCATAAGCTCAAATAAACCCTTCCTGCTATAAATTGCTTGGGTAAGTGTTTCTATCACAGCAACAGAAAAGTGACTAATACATGGGGATTTGGGGGTGGGGGGTGTTGTTTTGTTTTGTTTTTGACAGGATCTCCCCAGTCTCTGCCTGCTTGGAAGTCACTGTGTGGACCAGACTGGTCTCCATCTCACAGAGATTCACCTGCCTCTGCCTCTGGAGGGCTGGGATTAAAGGTGTGCAACCACCACACCTGGCATACAGATTTAACAAGAACTTCTTATGATCTATAGGAAAAATACCATATCTTATGAACAGACTTTAAAAAGACCTCAACTGGGGTTGTGGATACAGCTCATTTGGTAGAGAGCTTGCTTGGCATGAATGAGATCCCTAGCTCAATTCTTAGAACCACACAAAAAGCAAGCATAACAGTGCATGCTTGCAATCCTAGAAGTCAGATGGTAGAGGCAAGAGGATGGGAATTCAAGCTCATCCTCAGCCACATAGCAAGCTTGAAGCCAGCATGAGCTACATGAAACCCTGTCTCCAAAAGTAAAAATTAAAACTAAAAGAATTTTAAAAGGTTCACACCGAATATAAAATTTTCTGGTTTGAGATCACTTAGTGTCATAAAAAAAGTTTATTTTTCCAAACTAATATACAAGTTTAGTATAATTCCAAATGGAATTCCAAAATAGGTTATTTTAATTGTCTTAAGCATCCTTAGAATTTATGTGAATAAGAAAGAAATTCCCAAAATATCCAAGAAAGACATGGAATAACAAAAAAACAACAACAACAACAAAAAACAACCACTAGTGTGTGGTTAGGGAGGACAGGAAGACTGGCTGTGGATGTTCGCAGTCCTGGTGATTCAGTGAAGACACTATAACTTGGGAAAAGATCATAGATCCGTGGGTAGAACTAGAATTGAAAATGGTTTGCAGAATATATAGGAATATAAATAAGATGGATCAGTAACATAATAACGTTAATCACAATTATGTAAAATCTCTTCCAAGAAAAAGACATTATCATGTAGAATGAGAAAACACCAAATAGAGAAATCACAGCAGACTAACTCCATATATAACAAATGCACAAAAAGATGCTTTGAAGTACATAACGTGAAGAGGAGGCTGTCCCTTCATGTTCAGCAGGCTGGCTGGGAGGAAAGCTGGACTGAACAGAGGAAAGGGAGACTCTCAACATTCCTGCAGGGAGCGTGAGAACTTCTTCTTGTAAAACTGTCAAGAAACATCTCATAAACTTAAAAATATTTTACTTTTCAACCCAACAACCCCACTCTTGGGAATCTAATCCACAGAAAGAAAATCACCAGTATTTAAAGATGTAAAAGGTATTTCCTGTAACATTGTTTTGAGTAGAGGGAGAAAATGCAGCCGGAATTAGAAGCATGTTATGGAGAAAGTGCTGGATCTAGCATGAAACACTCATGCCAAAGGACTATTAGAACATGAAGGAAAGTCTGTCAAGGGACTTGGAGCTCTGCAAGACGAAGTCAGAAAGTAAGAAAGTGTGCTTAGTGGGATCCTAATTTTGTGAATCAGGAACAGAATACACAGGCAAAAAATTTCATGTGTGTGTCATATATGTGCATGTGTGTCCATATGGGGCTATATGATCATAGAGGGAAAGGGGAATGATTCTTGCTTGACTATTTACATAGTTCACTAGGCATTGGGGTATGCCTGAGGGGAGCAGGGTTTGAGGGAGCTGCCTTTATAATGCAACCCTGAAACAGAAAATGCATTTGCATTAGGAAAAAAACAGAGATTTGAGTTCTGACTCTATGAAAGAGTATATTTCTTTCTTTCTTTCTTTCTTTCTTTCTTTCTTTCTTTCTTTCTTTCTTTCTTTCTTTCTTTCTTTCTTTCTTTCTTTCTTTCTTTCTTTCTTTCTTTCGCTAAAGCATTATTGTTGTTGTTATTACTACTACTATTTACAGTTCTGGAGAGACTGAACTTAGGGCCTCTTGCATGCTAAGCAAGTTGTGTACCACTAAGCTGCACCCTCAGACCTCTTCTTACTTTTTATTTTGGGACCAGCTCTCACTAAGTTGTCCAGACTGGCCTTGAACTTGGTAGCACAGACAGACCTTGCATTTGTGATTTTCCTGCCTTAGCCTCCCAAGTAGCTGGGATTACAAACACGAGTCCCCTTATTATAGACCTCACTTCCTTATTTCTATATCATGTCACGGAGGTGATTTTTTTTAAAGCAATTTGATTTTCATGCCTCTATTTCAGACTTACGGGTTTTGGAATTTTATACTATTTCTCACTTCGTTGTAAGCTAGTCATGGTACTTTTGTTAAATGATACAATGGAGTGTACTTCTGTTTCCTATTCCTTTCCCAATGCTGTTTAGTTGTCTATGCTTTTATCCAAATGAAACCTGTTTCAGAGTGCAAAATTTTACAATGACTCAGATATTCTAATGAGTGGGTATTGTCTGAAAGTCTATTATCCAATCCAAGGGCATCACAGAAGGCTTCTTGAAGGTGCATGACACACAGTAGGGATTCAGATATTTGCTAATGGAGATACTTGTAAACAGATACTTAAAACATACTAGGGAATTAGGAGTGCAAAGAGAAATGACAGGTTTTTCCAGGCAGAGAAAATAATAACCATACTGGTGTTTATGACAGTAGACACTGTGGTGGTTTGAGTTGTATGAGAATGTCCCCCATAGGCTCCAAGAATTTGGACATCTTTGTGCGCAGTTGGTGGTGCTTTTGGGGGGAGGTTTTAGAAGGTGCAGCCATGCTGGAGGAAGCATATCACTGGGGCAGGCTTTGGAGTTCTTAAGCCTTCCCAGATTTTCAGTTACTCTCTGCTTCCCTGTGCCTGCTTGAAGATATGATTTCTTGACTTTCTGCTCCAGCCACCATCTGCTGCCATGCCTTCCCTTCTCTATTCCCTTGGACACCATAAGCTAAATAGCTCTTCTTTCTATAAGTTGCCTTGGCCATGGTGTTTCACCACAGCAACACAAAAGTAACTAATACAGACTCATATTGAGAAACAAAATAATCAGCTACTACTGGCATTTATACAACATTTACCATGTGTCAAGTAACTTGGTAAGTAATTAACATTATTGGCTTATAAACTTCCTACATTAACCCTAACACAGCCAATCTACAGATAAAGAAATGGAGGATTAAATTTAGTGACCTGTTCAGGTGTTCAAGGCCTTCAAGAAAATAGTAGGAGACGCAAATAGTGGCTGGGAAGGTGACTCAGTGGGTAAGAGATGAAGCATGAGGACCTGACTTCAGATTCTCAGCACCCATGTAAAAAGCTGGGCAGAGGAGAATAGACAAGTGCTTGCTGGCCACCAACCTAGTAGAAAACAAGCAAACAAACTGTGAGCTCCAACAGGAATAGAGGAGGATGTCTGATCTTAGGCATACACATACATACAACACACAATAATAGTAATGCATAATAAAATGTTGCAGAAATAGTATTCAGACCCCTGCCTGTTGCTGAAGCCTGAGGTTTTAACCTCTGCAGGGCATTGCCTGCTTCCTCAAGAGATGGAGGTGCTTGCTCCAGCTTCTCCATGTACTGGAAACTCAACAATTCTCCAGGCATGGTCACTGGACCTGTTGCTCATTTCATTTGCTGAAAAGAGTTAGGTAGCAATTGCACACATGGATATTTGTATACTTTATGTCCTATATGTTTTAGGGAAAAAATGTTCAAGGAAACGATTTCTAATGTTAGTTTGTAGATATTCCCAGTATTAACACTGTTTCATTCAGATAATTTCTACATGTTTTTCTTTTCTTTTAGATTTCATAAGATACCAAATCTACAATGAAAACATCTTTTGCTTTAAATTTTTTTCCAAAACATCTAAATGCTTTTTTTTGTATGCTGGGAACCTGAATAATTTTAATTGTAGTCTGTCTCTCTTAAGATAGTTCTGGACTTATACATGCCTCATCAGTCACTAAATGACAAGGATTCCATGCTATCTGGAATGAAGACAAGGTAGTCACAGCTCTGCCTCATTTTATCTCTTCCTCTCAGATCATTTGTTTACCAGAACAGAACCTCTGCTCAATTAGCTAAAACAAAGAGGAATTTCCCTTAAGAACACCAGAGTATCTTGAAGGTCTTAAAGGAAGAAAGAGGATCCAGCACTCAAAAGAGGTTAGAAAAGGAACCGGGAGGGAGAGAAAAAGAGAGATGTCACATTGAGCCCCATGTCCTCAGTTCACCTGCCTTATATTTTCCCTCGTAGATCAGTCTTTCCTATTTCAGCCCCAGGACCCCTTGCCAGGTTTGGATGACTCCCAGGCCAAAAAGACAAAGAAGTTCATCTCCGAGTTTCTCGCACTAAATCTGAAAATGAATCTGATTGGTTACTGGCCCACTAATCAATTGCTTTTCCCTTCTTCCAACTGTGGTCTCCAGAATTGTGAACAAGGAACTTGGGGGACATTTAGCATGTAATATGCAGGACTTCTAACTATAGCCTTGGAGATGATGGACCTTTAAGAATGGCAAATGAGGTTAGGGCTAATGGCCATAAAAGTGCTAGCCCACAGATATCAATAATACAAGTGGTACCATGCATCAATGGATGAACTGATAAAGAGAATATGGTACATTTAAATAATGGAATACTATTTAACTTTATAATCTCATTATTATTTGTGATGATATGGGTGAACCTGGAAGGCCTTCTGGTAAGTGAAAAAGCCAGTCACAGGAAGACAAATGCTGCATGACCTCACTAATGTGGAGAATCAAAAAAGTTGAATTTGTAGAAGTACACACCAGTGGTTACCATGGGCAAGGGCAGAAGATAGATTAAGTAGATGTCAGCCAAAAGACCCAAAATGGCATTTAGACAAGAGGAATTAAGAATTCTGTTGTAACCATTTAAAAATATTTATTTTTATTTTGTATGTATAAGTGTTTTTGCTTACATGTATGTAAGTGCATCAATGTCATGCAATGCCACAGAGGTCAGAAGAGGATGTTGGATCCCCTGGAACTAGAGTTAATGAATGGTTGTTAGCCATCATGTGGGCACTGGGAACTGAACCCAGATCCTCTGCAAGAGCAACCAGTGCTCCTAACTACTGAGTCATCTCTCCAGTCCATATTGTAGCCATTTTGACCATGGTTAATAAGAATTTATTGTATCTTGAATATTGCTAAGGGAATAAATCTTTTGGTGTTTTTTTTTGTTTTTGTTTTTGTTTTTGTGTTTTGTTTTAGACAGGGTCTCCCTAGAGCCCCAGATGGCTAGGAACTCACTCTGTAGACCAGTCTGGTCATAATCTCACAGAGATCCACTTACTGCTGCCTCCTAAGTGCTGGAATTACAGGTGTGAACCGCCATGCCTGGCAAGAGAATAAATTTCAAGTTTTCTCATCACAAAACAAAAAGGGACTGATTAACTTGACTTGGTTATTCTACACTGTGTGCACCACAATGTCTCTAAACAACATCTTTATAACATATATTTTGTGCTTTTAATTTGCCTTTTTTGGTTGTTTTCCTTCCTTTTTCTTTCCTTTTTTTTTTCTTTCTGGTTTTTTCTTTAAAACTAGGGTCTCACTATGTAACCAAGGCTGATTTTGAACTTGAAATCCTCCTGCATCAGCCCACCTGGTGCTGGGATCACAGGTATGTGCTACCAACTTTTGGTCTAAAAGGTACTAATTTGTAGGAGGTGAAGTGCCAGACCTAAGCACAGGCCACACTACAGAGCACAGCTTCTGCCTTGAGAGCATAGCCCACACTTCCGTAAAAGAGCCAACCTATAATCTGCCCCTGGACCTAGAGACTGATGATGCGAGCTGCCTGGATGAGGGAATCTATCAGGGAGTGACACACCAGCTTATGGAACACTGGGGGCAGAGGGAGAGATATATAAGGCCTGCCCTTCCCAGCAAAAAACGAGTCTGCACCACCTCGCCTACTGCCTGCTTCCACCCGACTCCCGGTGTCTGTGTGTTGACTCCATGCAGCTCACCCCCACCTCAGTCAGAACCCTCATTCCCTGCAGTCCCTCGTGGGCTGGACCCACAAGAGAACCAGCAACAGCTGGCACCCAAACAGAGTTCTTGCCCCCGCCCCGGCATTGGCGATGTCCCCAACTTCGGTTCGTTCTGTGATTAGGCCCCAGGTTTTGTCTGTCCCTTCGGCTGCTTGAGGGTGAGCAAGTGCCCCCCTCCTCTGTCCCCTCTACTCTGTTTGTCATATTTGTTGTTAAATCAGGAAGGCACACTCCACTGTGTGGTCCTGAAGCCCACGTCAACACCTTTTATTCCTTGGCTCATCCAGGTGAGTTCACATAAGGGCTGATCCACCCTGAACTCAGAGCCCAGGCTGTCCCAGAGACACCATGTGAGCATACAGCTGGAGGTGTCACAGCCTCCAGAAGTCCCTCACTAAGCACAAGACATTTGGATCTGATACACCTTTTCATGTCGTGGCGGTTTACATCCAAGTGGCTCACAGTCCTTGTTTGCTTCATTTGTGCCCTCTTGGTAGTCACCATTGCCTTTTACTTTTGTGGTGAGTTTCCCTTCATGGGACCTTCCCATGATGGGCAACTGACCACCACAGTGCAAGAAGCCACAAACAGCAGTACTCAAATCGCTCCTTAGAACTCAGAGACTGAAAGCTAAACCAAAAGATATTGAAAATTTCTGGGATGAAGCCACTAACTTGACCCCTTGGGTCTCTCCTGAGAATATGTGGGATCCTGACCTCTGGATGTGGGTCCTCTTCTTGGCCCAAAAAAGGGAAGTAGGATCAGGAGTCGTCCCCCCTGCCTCATTCGTCCCGATCCTTTTAGCCATCATTGCCAGCCTTAAGTCCTCCTCCTCTGAAGAAGTCATTTCAGCCTACAATAAGCATTGTCAGGATCAGGCCAGTGTAGACCTTGCCATTACTTCAACCCCTGCTGACCGTGATATGGGAACCAGCCTTGAGGTCAGTCCAGACAAGGAAGGGGCCCCCTCACCCCTACCTCAGATCCCGCTTTCAAAGCCACAACAATCAGAGACACCACCACCCCAGTACCCCTGGAAAGAACTACATTCTGCCTGCTCTGACGCACCTCCCGCTCATTACATCCCCCCATGGTCCATCCACCCCTTACTGCCCCTTGCCGACCTGTGTCTGCCTTTCCAGTTAATGTTGGCCCCAATGCTGTGCAACAGCCATGGGTTCCCACCCCTCTCACAGACCTTGCTGCCAATGAATCAGGCCTCGATTCCCCATATTTTGAGCAAGTTCTCTGCCGATGGGCCATGCAGTTACAGAACCATTACAATTGTTATAACTTATTAAAAGAGGTATTGGAGCCCTCAGTCTTCCTGAGCTGGCATTCGGCCTATGATGATCAGGCTGAAAATCAAGCATGTCTCAACCTTCAATATGGCCTTAATATTACTCTGGATATGCTCACAGGACGTGGACAATATATTGACCCCATTTCCCAGCCCACAATTGGCCTTCATGCTTACTACCAACAAGTTAATGACCTGACCTTCAGGGCCCTTAAATATTGCTCCCCCCATGACCCACAGGCATTCTTCCGCAATCTGATTCATCAGCCAGGGGAATCCTTCACGACTTCCTTGCCCGAGTTACTGGAGTGGTGGAACGGAGAGTGGAGTCTGGGACCACTCAAGATATGCTTGTCAAACAGTTGGCATGGGAAGGCCTAAATACTTCTACCCGCAGTGCTATCGCGCCTGTCCGCAATGATGATATTCATAAATGGGTACTCACCACTAGAGACCTAGACCCCAGGACAGGGCCCATTAAGGCCCTGACCACCTCCTTAGAGGTGCTTTTATTACAAGGAAGGCCCACCCCCTCTTATTCAAAAGATGGCTGCTGGAACTTTGGGAGGACAGGACACCTCTGCAGGGACTGCCTGAAAAATGGAGCTTGTCCCAAGACCTGCTGCCCCAAATGCAAAAAGGGATTTCATTGGGCAAAAGATTGTAGATCATGGCCCAAATTGGACTTGGCTCCTTTAAACTCCACCTGGGGCGCCCCTCAGCCCCGCTAGTAAGAGGGGGAATGAGACAGGTTTTATGGACCCTTCTGATTCTTAATCACCCCCTCAATGACCTTATTCCTGGATGGGATTGCTGTGAAGGGCCTAGTGGATATGGGAGCCAATGTTACCATCATCACCGAGAATGAGTCTCTTCGGTTCCCCCATTGGAAATATCAGCCTGGTTCGCCCATTAAGGGAGTGGGTGGCAGCCAGGACACAAAGTTGGTTGTCTGCCAAGTACACTGGAAAGACGGGAGTAAGGGCACATTCACTCCCATAGTGGCCCATGTCCCCTGCAACTTGTGGGGTCAAGATGTCCTGGAGGACATGGGTGTGGTCCTTACCACAGACGATCAGGCCTTTTATGATGTCATAGCCCATAATAACCTTGACCTCTCTGGGAGAAGTCAGAGCCCTGACCAGCACCCCCAATTCTAAGGGCCACTGTCCTCCCTGAGACATCCCCTAGGGAGTCTCCCACACTGATTGCTCTTACCTGGCTCTCAACAGATGTGATCTGGGTGGAGCAGTGGCCTATTATAGAACCTAAGTTATCTATCCTCAAAATTTGGTCCAGGAACAGCTAGTCCTTGGACATTTGGAACCATCCACTAGTAAATATAATACCTCAATATTCGTTATTTAAAAGAAAAATGGTCATCTTAGATTGCTTCAGGACTTACACGCCATTAATGACCAAATGGAAAAAATGGGCTCGACACAGGCTGGCTTGCCCCACCCTGGTGCTATTCCTCCTTCTTATTATATCATAACACTTGATAATAAAGATTGCTTCTTCTCAATCCCACTGGCCCCCCAAGATTGTGATCACTTTGCCTTTAAGGTTTGGGAACCAAACTTCCACAAGTCAGTCCTCAGATATCAATGGAAAGTCCTTCCCTAAGGAATGAAGAACAGTCCTACTATCTGTCAGCTTTGTGTCTCATGAGCCACTTCAGCCATTGCTCATAGTGCACAATTTATTCACTAATAAGGATGACATTCTGTTGTCCCACCCTAACCCACAATATCTCCGCAAGGTAACCAGATACTTAATCTCCCACCTATCGTCCCTTGGGTTGTCTATCACCTTAGATAAGTTACAGGAGGTGCCTCCTTATGCTTTTTTGGGATATACCATTTTGGTCAGCATATGCCCCTATGGCCCCTGCCTTTAATTCAAAACTGGTCTATACACTAGCCGATTTTCAACAACTCTGTGGCACCATAAATTGGTTTAAACCATTCTTGCCCATTCCCTAGGAGGAATTGAGGTTGCTGTTATCTCTTTTGGAGGGCCCCACCTGCCCTTCAGCAAAGATTAACTTAACTCCCCTGGCCATTGCCTTATTGCAAAAGATCATTGAATTACTCTCGTCAACAACCCTTGACAGGTATGAGCCCTTACAATCCCTACAGGCTTTAGTGCTATTGACTTCTTCTGGCTTCCTTGGTGCCCTTTGGCAGACTGGGCCACTTATCTGGGTCCATCTCTCATACTCGGAGCTCCAGCAGGTTTCCTCCAAGTTTGATCTGGCCTTTAACTTGGCAGTCAAACTGAGCACTCAAGCTTGAAAAATCTTCAATAGAGAACCCAACGCTATTGTGCTCCCCTTTCCCCTCTGTAACCTACAGGCCCTCTGGGCTGGTTCCATAAGTTTTCAGACTATGATGTCAGGCTTCCCAGGCACCATTGACAATCACCTGCCTCAAGACAAAAGAATTCAGGCCCTTCTCACATTGCCATTTGAGGTTAAGCCATAAAGCACCCCTTCCTCTTCCCCAATTCCCCAAGCAACCATTGCCTTTTCGGACACTAAGAAGAAGAACTTTGGGGTCCTGATACATTGTTCTGGAAAAAAGGACATCTCCCAAATCATTCCTAATCCTGGCTCTGTCCAGTTGGGAGAACTTCTTGCTATACTTAAAGCTTTAGCAGAGTGCCAGGACGAACCCCTAAATCTCTTTTCTGATAGTGCCTATGCTGTTCAGGTCGCTAAGGTCATCACCTTTTTTCATGTTAAAAACTCCTCCACCCCACTCCACCTCACTATGGTCAAGCTACAGGAATGCTTAGAAAATAGAAGTCACCCAAGGTACATCTCACATATCCTCTCACATTCTGCCCTTCCCAGAATCCTAGCTTGGGAAAATGCTGCCACAGATGCCATGATCATGACAGTCCAGTCTGACCTGTCAGAATAAGTGAGAACTTTACATCAATAATTTCACCTGTCCCTTCAGAGTATTCATAAACTCCTCCCAGAAATCCCTGTGTCCCAATGTGCTACCTGTGCCCCGCTCATGCCTCTCAGGCCCCTTAACAGGGGAGAAGTGAACCCCCATGGTTTGATACCCAATGCCATTTGGCAGACGGACGTGACTCACTACCCTCCTTTTGGGAAATTGAGATTCATTCATGTTATAGTTGACACATGCTCCTCCCTTACTTATGCTTTAGCTCTCTCAGGGGAAAAGACTATACATGCCATTAAAGCTATAAAGTCCACCATGTTAATCATGGGCATACCCTGGGTGCTTAAGACTGATAATGGGCCTACTTATTACTCTCAAGAATTCAATAAATTTGTTTCCTCCTGGGGAATCAAACATACCTTTGGTATTCCCTATAACCCGCAAGGACAAGCCATTGTCAAAAGGACCAACAGGACACTTAAGTCCCTCCTGGCTAAAAGTCCCTTGGCTGAGGCCAAACGTGACCCTCACCTGGCTCTTACTGAGGCTTTGTTCCACCTTAATTTCCTCATGTTTGACGACCGGGGTCTCAGTCCAGCATACAAACATTGGTCCTCCCTGCCTCGGGCTGTGCCTCTGCCACTAGATGGAGGGATCCTATTTCATCCCTATGGCAGAAACTAGCCCCTGTCCTAACACGAGGACAAAGATATGCTTGTATTTTTCCACAGGACACTATGGCCCCTATCTGGATTCCATTGAGAGACATCTGACCAGCTACGGAAACCCATCTGGAGACCAGGCCCGACTGCGAGTTTGATAAGCCATGACATCCTTTTCCAGCTTTGTTATCCTTGGCACCCTTTTGCCCTTTGGCTGTGTTTCTCCCCAGGCTTCAGATCTCTGGGCACTGGTCCCTTTACCACTTCTGATCCTCCCTGTTGATGAACAGTCACCCACTTTCCCAGCTCTCTTTACCACTAATGAATCCCTCGGTCTCCCCACCATGGAGTTGATTCATGCATCCATTCCCATAAACGGCACATGGTCCCTTGCAGGACCTCTCTGCTTCAGCCCAGCCTTTAACCCCTCCTCCCCTAATACCTCTCACTGTCACTCCCTCTTTAACATCACAACAGCTGACTTTCGTCAGCTACTTATGGGGCCTCAAAATCTGGTCTCCCCTAGTAAAAGACATTTCTGAGACTACAGTGTTCTTCGTGTCCCCTGGGGCCACCACTCCTCCACCCCAAGGGTCAGGTGTCCTCCATGGACCCAGTGCCCTCTACTCATAAACTTCCCACCACATTGCACTTTCCTATTCCATAGGAACACTGCCTCCCGCTCACTCCTGGAGGTATGCTCCTCTTTACAGGTTGTGATGGATGCCCACAGGCTTCCTCTCTGGAAGCCTGGAGACACCTTGTCTCTACAAAACCTTACTGCTATGTCTACCCTGACCACAGGTGTAAAGACACTTTCAGGGGGCCCTGGGAGCTCTGCGGGCCGGCAGCTTGCCTGGATTTATGTCCTCTCTTCTTTGTATTAGGTGGAGCCATCTTTAATGGTACATATATGGGCGATAACTCAGAGACGGGTTCCTCGGGTGTCACAAACCCAACTTGGACACCTAATGAAGTCTCTGTTAACATCTCCCATTCGATCTCCTCGCCTGTTTGTGTTCGACCACCATTTGCTCTGCTCCTTGCTAATTTCTCAGACAACCCAGGGGATACCCTTAACTGTTCCCTCATTAACTGCACTCTCTTGGCATGCTGAATTTTCCCTGCCTCTCTTGTTCTTTTTTGCACAAACCTGCAGCAATCTGGGTTCCCATTCCCTATGCTTCTCACTTCCATGTTATCACCCTCATGGAACAGACAGCTCTCCAACCCTTCCCCTGGATCAAGAAAGATTTTGTTATTACTGCAGCAATTGTCACTGCCATTGTCCTTTCCTTATGGGCTGCCACCACTGCTGCTGTTGCTATCACTCAACCTTCCACTACTGTTGAAACACTCAATGAGGTCATACCCAAAACCTCTGCGGCCTTACACACTCAATCCTTTATTAATCAACACCTCTTCCAGGCCTTTTCTGTCATCCAACAACACATAGACCTCCTCAGGGAGGAGATGGTGATCATCAAACAAATGATGCTAATGGCCTGTGACCCTCAGTTCAAAGTCCTGTGTCTCACACCTTACAAAGTAGATAACCTCACTAGGGCCAGGATGGAACTCTCACAGTACATCCATGGCCACTGGAGCCAAAAGTTTCTCAACTACTCCACCTTGCTCACTGACCAGATCATCTCCCTAAATTATACACGGGCTCAGATATTAGATATAAACTCTGGGTTCTTCAACAAAATTTGGTCGAACTTAAAAGCTTTGTTTGACCCTTCATGGATCGTTACTTATTTATTCTTGGGTGTCTTAGTCTTAGTTCTTTTCTTACTCATAATATGCTTTATCTATGCTTCTGCAGACAAAACCAAGTAAATTACTCAGTGTATCAGGTTCTCAAGACACTCAAGGATCCAGACTTCGACCCCCATCCCCCCGCCCCGAGGTCTGGCAGGTCTGGCTTGCTGGTATCTGAGAAGCAGTTGTAAAACTTCTTGCCCTCCTCCTCCCTCACATGGTCATGCCAGAGGTCACACCCTTCAAGGGCTGGTAGTCAATGACGGATGATGGGTAAGATCCTGGTGGTCAGGAAGACCTAAGATAGGCACAGTCCATCAAGCTGGGTGCCCTCTGAGGTGGGGTCAACTATGTCGAGGCAAAAAACCTCGGCTCCCACTGACCTTTCTATAATAAAAAGGGATGGATATATAGGAGGTGAAGTGCCAGACCTGAGCATAGACTGCACTACAGAGCACAGCTTCCACCTTGAGAGCACAGCCCACGCTTCCGCAAAAGAGCCAACCTATAATCTGTCCCCAGACCTAGAAACTGATGATGCAAGTGGCCTGGATGAGGGGATCTATCAGGGAGTGACACACCAGCTTATGGGACACTTGGGGCAGGGGGAGAGATATATAAGGCCTGCCCTTCCCAGAAATAAATGAGTCTGCAGCACCTCGCTTAGTGCCTGCTTCCACCTGACTCCTGGTGTCTGTGTGTTGACTCCGCACCGCTCACCCCCACCTTGGTCAGAACCCTCGCTCCCTGCGGTCTGTTGTGGGCTGGACCCTCAAGAAAACATGCAACACTAATTCCTTCATGATTTAAGAAAATTCACATGCCTACCCACAAGCACTTGGCAGAGGAGCCATACATATTTGTTGATTGCCTTTATGAACTATACTACACTGTTAAGGAGGCTGATTTGATTGTTTAGTCTCCTATCTTTTTTGGTCTTTCTTTTGAGACAGGGTCTCCCTGTAGCCCCAGCTGGCCTGGAACTCACTATGTAGACCAGGCTGACCTTGAACTCACAGAGATCTGCCTGCCTCTGCCTCCCGAGTGCTGGGATTATAGATGTGCATCACCACACCCAGCAAGACTCCTATCTTATTCAGGAGAGATAATTTATGTATTTTACAGTGTCTTGTCTTTCTTGTCTGTTTCCTACTGACCAAAATATGAGAGTTTTGTTGGACATCAGCACCATGCCAATTTATCAAACTGAAACCAGCCAATTTCTCTGGCAAAGGGCTGTTGAAGACAAATAACAGCAGAATGTTTGATGCTAAAAATAGATACTATTTGGATTGCCTGTATATTTTCGTCATAGACTCAGCTTACTTGCCATTATTAGCAATGGGTCATTTATAGTTGGCTGACTGGTTTTCCTCTGGCTTTCATGTTCTATCATCTTTCAAGTGAATTTGGTCAGGGCTGATACTAACAAATTGACTTCTAGCCTAGTCCCATGATAACATTCCAGAGTACAACAAGCAGAAGAACAACCGAGAACCATGGAGTGGCATCTTTCTCTGTTTTGAAGACTCATCTTGAGACAAAGCACCTGCATGTCCATGGTCATAATGTGATGTTATTAGATACCCTAATGACAGAGTCCAACCTGCCAACTTGGGTGAAAAATGATCTCTTCAATGGCTTTCATTTTTAAATTTTTATCTGATTCTTTTTAATTCTGTTTTTTTTTTTCATTTCTTCACTTTAGTCTCTATATTATTTTATTTCTTTTCTCATTTAAACTTGTTTTTTTGCATTTACTTAGTTATGGTGTCTGTGCATGTGTACAAGCCATGACCCATATATGGTAGCCAGAGAACAGCTTGTGGGAGTCAGTTCTCTTCCTCTATCTTGTGAGTTCAGGATGCCACCTAAGTTGTTGGGCTTCACAGCCAATGCCTTTACATACTGAGCCATCTCACTGGTACCCATTTTATATATCTTCTGAGATTCTTGAAGTGGACATTTATCCTTTAAGCCATCAGTAAAACTATTTGGAGGGTATCAGTTAAGACAAGTTACTTGATGTGCCACTCAAAGCTCATTAAGCTGGAGGACCTCAGGACAGATTAGTAAAGGATCTTTGGTTTTAGTCTAACCTATGCTTGGTGTAGTTGATCTACTTCACAGAATTTGACTGAATTTTAGTTTCTAGCAGTTTTTTAAAATTCCACTTAGTAAAATGTAGAAATTTGCCTTCACTATTTCTAATTTTAAACACATTTTTGATGAACACCAGAGGGCATCCTTTGTGCCCCACCACCCTCCTCTCTCAGTATAGGTGATATTTGTAGTCAACTCTTCTAAAAGTCTGTCTCAAACTGCCAGATAATCCCTCTTGTCCCACCTGTTGATTACCTTTGAACACAAGCTCTTGAATAATCATTTT
Source organism: Nannospalax galili (assembly GCF_000622305.1). Classification (NCBI taxonomy): domain Eukaryota; kingdom Metazoa; phylum Chordata; class Mammalia; order Rodentia; family Spalacidae; genus Nannospalax; species Nannospalax galili. The sequence goes on from NW_008350555.1 coordinate 3,940,474, forward strand.
CATATACTTTATCGTGTATGACTCTCAAAACAGTACCAATTCCTCTATTAGATATGGGCTCAGTGTTGCTTTAATATCTTCTAAGAATAAGTCATTGAGAAACATAAATGTCAAGAGTTTTGCAGTTTGTCTTATGGGAAGCAGACACATACAGCCCTTCCATGGATGCATCTGCTTATTTAATTTTTTGGTTTTGTTTTTTGAGACAGGGTCTCCCTTGTAGCCCCAGCTGGCTTGGAGCTTACTATGTAGACCAGGTTGACCTAAGTCTCAGAGACTTACCTGCCTCTGCCTCCCAAATGCTGGGATTAAAGGCATGTTCCACTATGCCTGGCTGTTTATTAATTTTTATTACCCTCTGCCCAAGTTGAGGCAGATCCACTCTGCTTCTTGTTAGATGGATGTTTGATAAACAACAATGAACTGCAAAAACCAGTGAAAGAATACATTATTCAACATGGCCGTAGATGACTCTCTCAGAAGCTGAGCTGGAGCTAGATTCTCTCAGGCCCAGGTTCATTGTCTGTGGAGGCAGAGGCACTGATGTCACAACATCCAGCCTCCTGCACCTCCCCCCTTTCCCCTTTGCTTACTTTTCCATTTCTCCCGTTCCCCTTTCGGCTGCCAGTGTCTTAGACTTGCCCATGAGCACTTGTAGACTGGTGATTAGTTCATAGAACTAACTTGGGGTTGTGATTTTCCTGTTCAGTTTCTTCTTTGGGATTTATGTCAGTGGTATACCACTAAAACATTGTGGTGGTCATTTAGGGTGTGACTGTATTTTAGTCTGAAATTGAAAATCACAGCCTCATAGCTACATGTTTGCATCTGTATATCTTAAAGGCTCACAGCTCCTACATGGTATGGATTGAGTTTTTGAGTAACTTTTACTTAAAATATATTTATTGTGTCTTTTTCTACATCAGAAATGAGAATAAAGTAGTGACCAAGATTGAAAGTTCCCAGGCCTCTAATAGTGGGCACTGTAGAAGAAAATGGATCTCATAATTCATGCAGTCCCTAAATCAAAGAGAAAAAACAGCGATTGAAAACTGAAAGGGACTGTGTCTTTGCTGGGTTCTGAAGCGTGGCACAGCACAGGACAGCACACACAGGACAGCACAGCACAGCACAGCACCGCACTGACCTGAAAGACCAATGCTTAGAATCAGGTCTCTTCCACGTGGGAAATACATGCTGTTTGTTTTGTTTTTTCAAGCTAGAAATACTTAGCCCTTCTTTTCTTTGAACTTGTCCTATTCTGCTATTCTTAAGGATCTATCTCACCCCTGTGTAAGATTCAAACGTTAACACCACTATGCGGAGATTGAGCCTAGAAAATGCCTTGGAGGCATAAGCTGTGTGTGCTGCAGAAATGGTCCTTAAACGCTGAATGAAATTCAGCGCTTTGGAGCTCTGTGTATTGAGGTTTTAGGATCCTTCCTCCCCCTGCCCTTTTCTGGAGGAGGGAGAGGAAATTGAGGTGTCTGGGAAATAATCTTAACACACACTAGTCACATCATTGTCTTCTTTTCGGAAAGTTAATTTTCATATGATCTGGCGATCTATGAACATTTCAGTTGCTTGAACGGGTCTGTAAACTTTCTCATTTTTCCAACTCTCAAGGCGGTTTCTTCCTACTGACCTAATCCTCGCAAACCAGAAAAAGGTCAGCGTGCTTGTCCCTTTAACGATCTTGCTTCAGAATCTGTGAAAGCGAAGAAAAATTAAAAGCCGAGGAAACAGGGACGAAAAAGAGATCAGAGGAGATAGGAGAGGGCGCGGAGAAGGGGAAAGGGAGAGAGCGAGAAAATGAAAGAGCCCAGGATTGCAGGGGAGCTCTCGCCGAGCCGCCGCGGTGCTGAGCCGCCGGCGCCCACTGGCTCTCGGAGCTGCCAATCCGGGTGTAATCCTGTAGAATTTCTCCAGGGTTTATCCAGAGTGACTCTGCCGCCGGTTTCCCCCAGACGCGGAGAGGAACCCAGAGCAGCAGGCCCGGGAGGGTGGGTGGGAGCCAGGGAGCGTGAGAGGAGGTGGAGGCGGAGGAGAACCCAGGAGGAGGAGGCTGGGGAGGAGGAGGCTCGGGGAGGAGGGGGAGGGCTGGGAGGAGGACCCGGGAGGAGGCGGCGGCGTCCAGGAGGAGGGGCGCAGCGGCGGAGCCACTAGCCCTGCAGCGGAGCGCTGCTCTCCACATACTCCCGGAGCTCCGGCCGCGCGGGTCGCGCGTCCCCGCTGCTCTGCACCCCAAACTTCAGCTGCAGCTGGGTTTCCAGCCATCGAACCAGAAACTGCACCGCGACACTCGACAAGCGCAAGCAGTCCGCAGAGGAGTGAAAGCACAGGTCAGAGCACAGCCGGCTTAGGAGAGCAGCTTTCCGGAGCAGCAACTCCGGGCGAGCGCGGACACCAACAAGTGAGGAGGCGCCGCGTTCCGGGGGCACAGTGGGGACGGCGAGAGCAGGAGCCTGAGGACACAGAGAGTGCCTGGAGCAGGAGCCGGAGCCCGAGCCGCGCTACACTGCCTGCGGCTGCTCGGCTCCATCAATCGTTCTCCGCCGGCTGCGCCTAGCGCTGGGAAGGAGGCTTCGTTTCGTCCTGGTGGCAAGCCGCGTCTCCCGGGAATATGCAGCACGCGTGGATCCTGCTCACCTTGGGCTTGATGGCCTGCGTGTCGGCGGAGACGGTGAGTGGGCCGGGCGGGGGTAGTGCGCTTTTTTGGGTGTCCCGGCCACCGGAGGAGTCAGCGGGTAATCCCGGGGCGCCACCTGGGGGATCCGCCACCCCCAGGCGCTGCGCTGGGCCACTGGGGACCTGCTGGGAGACATACGCTTGCTCTTCTACGCCTTGCCCCTCGCCCTTTCCTTTCCGGTCCGGCAGAATTGAGCGGATCTCAGGAGTTGCCCCAAGTCCCCGGGGATGGGAGAGAGAGAATTGTCAAACCGCAGAGGCCCCTGAAGTCACTCTCAACTTCTTCGCCTTGGGGGATCTAGTGGTGTGGCTCAAGAAAGGACGGACTGGTGGTGACCAGGGCAAGGTCTAGGTGCTAGGGCTCCGGTGCGCTCCTTGGGCAAGCCCAAGGGATGCCTTGGAAACTTTGGGCGTCCCTTCCTCCACACACCATGTCCCTTCTCCGGGTTTCCAGCTCTACTGAATGCAAGCCTGGGGAGACAGGTCCCAGGTTGAAGAAATCCGCGAGTGTCCGGAGAGGAAAGTTTGTAAAAAGTTCTTTTGTTTGATGCACCCTGTTGCGGGCCAAGACACTGACACTGCGTGGAGACGCAGTCGGAGGGCTGGCGGGAGGCCCCGGCCTGCGTGGAGCTTGCGGGACCAGGGACCGGGATCCAGCCGCCCGAATGCCAGTCTTCCGAGGACCCTCCTAGCGGAGGGCAGCCCTTGGCTTCAGGAGAAAGAGGACATTTTAACACAAGTGGCCCTGGAGTGCGGCAAGCTCGTGAGGACAGGGTGCTTGTGACACTGTGCTCCGCTTCTTGGTGTCTGGCACTGGGGGATGAAGGCTTCCCTCCTGCCACCCTCTCGCTGGTACCGGTCTGTACATCTCACCCAGCATCCCAGGGCGGTGGGAACTCGATTTCCCTTTTGGGTCGCGTTTCTGGGGTTGAACCTTGTATCCCTGGGTTGCCCAGGGAGCGCCCTCTAATGGGAACTGCCTCCCCAATGCTCACCAGATCCTCAGCGGCCCCTACTTGGGAGCCCAGAGCTGTGTATTGGCAGGTGGACTCCAGTCATCTTCTATTGGCCTGCAGCCCCAGGGCTGCTTTCTCGGCTGGGGAGTGCTACTGTCTTATCCGTTCTTGTTCTCTGAACACCCTCCTTTACCACTTAGTAACTTGCTCAATTCTGTGTAATTAAATGGTCCCTTCCAACACCTTGTGCATCTTCAGCTGGGCCTCTGAGTCCCCTTTCCCTTTTCAAACTGTGGCGATTTGGAATTGGGAAACCATTTGGCATCCGGTGGCAGATGAGCATCTGTGATCAGTGGGGGCGCTGCTGTGTGGACCAGCAAGTACTTTGGTTGCTTGACGCTGGAGCCCTTAGAATTGGAAACTGCATAGCATAAATGGATATTTGGGCGATTGCGTTATAAAATACAACTTCAAGACTTATTGGTGTTTCTCATTGGCAAAAGACATTGAATCCGTTGGAATTAGTAATCTCCCAGCTAGTTATGAACTTTGGCTTGCTGTACACAAAAGGGGACAGATTCTGCGTTTACTTCAGAAAAACATTACTTTGCTCATCTGTTGCAAAACAGGTCAAAGGAGCAACTTAATTAAAAAAATTTTTTTTCCAGAGAAATGTCCTACAAAGCTGTACTGGCTTGGGGAGACCTTTTTTTTTTTTTTTAAGTGAGAAAGATTTATTTTTCCCTCAAAGAATACATACACATATGAACAAGGCAGGATCTTGAGTTTGAGGGTAGCCTGAGTTACATAGCAAGACTCTGTCTCAAACCAGACAGACAGGCCATGGTAAGTTCAGAGGAAATGCTATCGTTTGGAGATTCTGGAGAAATAAAAGCCCTTTGGAGTTTCTGCATGAGTGTGAGAGCCTTTTTTAAAGAAAGGTTTTTTTGTTTGTTTGTTTGTTTTTTGTTTTTTTAAATCTTGTTTTTTTTTCCTTCCCTGAAATGTACCTGTCTCTTCTTCTAGACCAATTTCCTCTGAACTTGGTATATTTTGGACTCTAATATTTTCTCAGTTTGAACCAGAATTGAATGTTTTCTGAGTGAGCGGCTTCACTGGAAAGACTGTTTTCAGCCTTTGGACTATGGTCTAAAGGGTGATTAGATATTTTAAAAACGTCAACTTGAGACTCCTACATGGAGCCTTTGTTGGGCAGTGAGTCAGTCTTTCTCAGTAGAAGCTGTTTCAAAGCCCAAAGTGGCTAATAGTCCATCTAAGTTACCTTTCTGTATCTATTTGTTTCATCTATGGGAGCATCAATCAACCTGAACTTGAAAGATTTGATGTTTTTAAAAAGTTTAGCTGTTATAGAACATTATCTCCAGTACTTTAATTTTAATTTGAAAACCACAACAGTGTCCTAGGATTTAGAAATAGTGATTTTCTGAGCTCAAAGACTCTCTTTTAAGAAGAAAGGAAAAATACCTGCAGTTAGTGAATTCTTGAGTTTTCTACTTAGGTTACAGAGGAGAAAACTTGGCATGTACTTAGGCTCAAAGCTGTTTGGGGAAAGGAACTGGTAGCCTCTCCTTATGGATGCAGGGAAGCCATTCATGCTTTCCCTTGGCAGCTTGGGGATTTTACTGTCAGGAGGATGGTGAAGGCAAAGGCTGACTGAGTGGGGCAGTAATGACATGCGGCTAGGCCTTCTGTCCATTTTTTTTCACAAGACTTCTTATCTTTAGATGTAATATAGTACAGACTGCTATAAACACATACTTTTGAACTGGAAATATATTTAAGGAAAAAGTATTTTTGAACTAGTGGAATTTTATAAACATGCTTAGATGTCTGTAAATGAAAAGAAACTGTCAAGTCATTTGGAGCTACGGGTTACCTCAAAAGGCATTATGAAAGCCAGGTTCTGCAAAGTTTGCATTAGAAGGGAAATTAAAACTGGAATACTAGAGCTTTTGGCAGTTCTTTAAAAAATGTTATTTTGTGGGGCTGGAGAGATGGCTCAGCAGTTAAGGGCACTGACTCCTCTTGCAGAGGACCCGGGTTCAATTCCCAGCACCCATATGATGGCTATGAACGGTCTTTAACTCCAGTTCTGGGGGAATCCAAAGCCCTCTTCTGACCTCTACAGTATTTCATGACACAGGTGCACTCACATGCAGGCATTATACTAATAAAATAAAAATAATAAATAAAATATTTTTAAAAATGTTTTTTAAAAAGTATTTTGTCTGTTCTAATGGGACAAATTACTTATGCTGGAGAGTTTGATAGAAACAAGGACTCTTTATCTTTTGGTTTAATAATGGCAGTAGATAAATGTCATTTAAGAAGGAAAGCTTGTGGATCTCTGTGAGTTCAAGGCCAGCCTGGTCTACATAGTGAGTTCCAGGACAGCTGGGGCTATAGGGAGACCCTGTCTCAAAAACACCAAAAAAAAAAAGGAAAGCTCTATAAAACCAAACCAGGCAGACAGAAGATGGTTGTCCACAAGGAATCTGAGCATACCCTTCAATGCTTGCTTGTGGGACCTGGTATATCTTTTTATTTCTTTTTTAAAAATATTAACCAATAAGTAGTAATTTTACATATTTATGAGATATTCTGTGATATTTTGATACATGGGTACATGTATTCATTATGCATTATGTAATTCAAATATTCAAATCAGGGTAGTATATTATGTTTGATCTGTCATTCAACAGGCAGCCTACCCATGGACTGTGTTATATGATTGCTCAAATAGCACTTTGGATAATCATTAGTTGGGAAAGGACTTTAAAAAGTCAACTAGTTTTTCCCAGAGCAGAACTTGTTTTCAAGCCTCTGGGAGTCCCCACAGACCTGATCAGTGGTAACTTGGAGTATCCTTGGGACAGTCAGGCCCGAGGCTGACTTGGCCACACGGAGCCCAGCTGGCTCTGTCATTAAGGTTTACTGCAAGTCTAGTCAAGCCATTGTGCTGTTGGCATGTCTGCTGGATGTGACCCAGCTGGTCCGAGGAGGAATGCCTCCAAACTGAGGTTCCCACCAGGCTGTCCTTCCTCTCCTGCCAGAAAACCCAGTTACAAGATCTCATCCATCATTTTTTTCCTATTCAAGGCAGAACGAAGAATTGCCATTCATACCTGTGCTAACAACATATTTCACTATAGCAAAGTCATTTCTTTCTTTCATGGACTAGAAGCCAAAGTAAAGCCTCAGAGGAACTCAGGTTATAAAAAAGAACCTTTGCTGAAAACAAGATCATCCTATCTATGTAGGCCATTGTACCAGTGAATCATTTTAATTCTAGTCCCTTGGATTTGAGGTTTGAGGAAATCATTGACTCATTGATCATGGTTTCCATCCATATTCATCTGCCTCTAAACCTACCTGTGCATTCACTTACAATTTATTCAGCAGACAATCCTCCTGCTTGGTGCTGTGGATTAAGCAATGGAAAACCTAAAATCTTTTTTGCTTTCTTGGAACTTTTATTCTAGGGATCCAGATAGTTTTTCTTTTTTGGGGATTTGCCAGCTTATATATCTATGTTAGTAGCAGTATAGTTAGGATTCTTGGCCTAGTGCTGGCCTGCTCTGTGGTTTGACCTTTATTATTTTGTTTCCTTTAATGTTTTAAATTTTTTATTTGCTATTTTTATTTTATCTGTATGAGTGTATTGCCTGCAGTGTGTAAATGCACCCGTGTTGTGCAATGCCTGTGGAGGTCAGAAGGAGGCATTGGATTCTCCCAGAACTGCAGTTATGTACAGCCGTTAGCTGCCATGTAGGTACTGGGAATCGAACCCAGGTCCTCTGTAAGAACAACCAGTGCTCTTAACTGCTGAGCCATCTCCCCAGCCCCTGCCCTTTACTACTTTGATCACATTGCCAGTGGTCCAGAAACTTCCCTGTGTCCTTGTTGTCCTGGTGTAGAGTCTGCATGCCTTGGCTGGATTTGTAAGCTATTTCATGCTGGTTCCAATTTCCACCCTTCTTTCCTGGTCACTGTCATGATCAGTCCTTAGACATAGCTACCTTTTTAGGATTCCTTCTTTGGGGTTCTGTGGAATAAATCTAAGATTCAAGTAGCTTTTTATGACTGTTCCAGCCACAGCCACCTTTTTAAAAAATATTTTATTATTTTTATTTTATGCGTATGAGTGTTATGCCTGCATATAAGTAAGTGCACCCATGTCGTGCATTGGCTGCAGAAGACAGAAGAGATTGTCGGATCCCTTGGAACTGGTGTTATGGACAGTTGTTAGCTGCCATGTGGGTGCTGGGATTTGAACCCAGGTCTTCTGCAAGAACAGAGTTCTTAACCGCTGAGCCATCAAATAGCTTTTTATGATGGTTCCAGCCACAGCCACCCTTTTTAAGCTGCTGTAAATAGTAATGCAGACTGACATCATCAAAAAAACTTTATGAAAGTACAGATCTTAAGACCTTATCTCAAACTTATGCAATCAGAGGCTGGGTGAGCAGGATGGTGGTGGTGGGATAATTTGTATCTTTGTTAAAACATCTCTGATGATTGTAATGAATTAGCCACACTTGGGAATCACAGGTTACCCCATAATTATGGGCTGTCCTGTTTCTCTTCCAGATTTTTCAGCTATGACTGGGGCCAGAGCACAAATGACTTGGGGTTGGCAGGTGGACAAGTCTGGATTCCAGTGTTGGTGCTTTGCTACTTACTCAATATGGCAGCGCTCATATGAGAGAGCAAAGCTCCAAGCCACTTAAAAAGTGCATTTGTGTGAGTGAATTGGACCTCAAAATGTTTTTATAATGGGACTGTTGACTGTCCTGAGGATACAGTGAGGGTACCTGGGAATGACCCATAAGAGCTACCAAGGGATTTTCTGTCTTCCTTCCTTCTCCTCACCTGTTTGCTTGGCTGTGAAATGCAGAAGCCATACAAGATGTTCTTTAAGAGACCTCTTGCCCTTCTAAGTCTTTCCCATCAAGATTGGTACCATGTGAGGCGGGAGGGAATAGTGTCTCCATAACTCTGCTCTGAGAAATGCTGAGCTCAGCAGGAGCCAGTAAAAGCACTGTTGACACTGAGACTTTAAACATGGGTGCTGGAGGGCTGGGAGACATAGATAAGTGGGTACTTCTCAACTCACCATTGAGATGCTCACTGATGGCAGTGTGCTCTGAACCCACCAGCTCCAAGTGGACTTAGGCCAGTTTGCCAACTTTGAGCTCTTCCTGCCTTAGCCTCATCAACACAGCAGGGGTGATTGGAGGCATCAACAAGACACAGATGCAAAGTCAGTCCCTGTACGTTAGCAGTGCACATTTATACTTGCTCTTTTCTTCAGCTGGGTTGAGATGTCAGCTCATCAAAGAGAAAGAGAGAGAGAGAGAGAGTGAGTTTCTGTCACATGCTGGTGTGCTGGTAAACATGTAATATGAATGGCAGGGGTGTCCCTAGCCTGCGACTCAAAAGGAAATATTTCAGTCTTTTTCAGGGTGGAATCATAGGGAACCTCTCCTTTAAGCCATATGCACTTCAGGTACTAAATAGTAACACAGACTGGCATAATCATAGAAACTTTATGAAAGTACAGATCTTAGGGCCTTATCTCAAACTTATGCAATCAGAGGCTGGGTGATCTTTTATTTTTTTTATTAAAAAAATCTCAATCGTATTTGGACAAATCTCTTTATAGAGCAAATTTAGCTTCAGCAACAAGGCTAAAGGGGAATGCATCTGAATGGGAGGGACAGGTTTGAAACAGATTGGTGAATGTCTTTCCTTCCTTGGGGGTGTCTTAGTAAGACTGGGAGAAGGAGAGAAGCCTTGAATTCTCATTTAAATTTCTCCCCAAGAGAGTGAAGAATGCTAATTCATGGTCGGGCCTCCAAGCTAAAAAAAACCTGCCCTTAAAGACATGATTTCTAATTTCTTTCCTCTATTGTTGAATCTATTTCATGAAAAGTTCTTCAAAGATATGGAGACAGTGTGACCTCTACAAAGCATTCTGATGTTTCTTTTTCTCTGGTTATGAATGTGCAGGTACATTAAACACACACTGTGCTGGTACCCAATGTGCAGTGAATAAAGGAGTCTCACAGGAAAAAGACACATGGAGCAAGATGTAGAATTATTAAAGGAAAATTATAAGAACAGAAAAAGTTAAATATATACTTTTTAATAATTTTTCTTATATTTGAAAGAAAAGCAAAATGTAGCATGGCACCTAAGGCTAGGTCCGAACTAGACACTGGACACATGTTGTTAACCATCTCATCCCTGTGGGACTATCCACAAAATGATGGAGCTGAATTGGAGAAACTGTCTGCCTTTAATATTTTCTTTTCTCTTCTCTTAGGGAGTTCAGTGATTGGGGAAATGTTCCAGTTAACCCAGCTAATAAGTGATTACTAAGCCCTTGCCAAATAATTCTTTTTTAAAATTCATTTTATTTGGGGGGGCTGGAGAGATGGCTCAGGGGTTAAGAGCACTGGCTTCTCTTACAGAGGACCCGGGTTCAATTCCCAGCACCCACATGGCAGATAACAGCCATCAGTAACTCCAGTTCCAGGGGATCCAAAGCCCTCTTCTGACCTCTGTGGGCATTACATGACATGGATGCACCCACCTACATTCTGGCAATACACTCATACACATAAAATAAAAATAATAAAATATTTTTTAAAACATTTCATTTTTTAAATTAACAACTCAAAATTGTATATGCTTACATATAACATTTTAAAGTGAAATAATTCCAAGTTTCTTATTGAGGCAAGGAATTCTTTCCATTACAGAAAGGTAAATAATTTCTAATAGCCAACAGTGATCTCTTAGCTTGAACACAGTGTTCATCATGCACTGGGATTGGTTACATTGCCTTAGGTACTCATGCCCTGACCTGTAGTGGTTTCCCATACTGCAAGCTAAGAAGGTGTTGTGACCAGCTGATCGGGTGGAATTCAGTTGCATTCTAGACAGAGGACAACATGGCTCATTGATGACATTTGGAGGCTGTAGGCCCTGGTACAGGTTCCTTCCACTAGTTCCCTTTTCAGCACCGGCATCCTGTCTAGTGTTGTGCAGAGCATGAGCAGAAATATGAATGAGGATTCTGGTAGTCTGGTAGCCTGGCTCAGAGCCTGGCTCCTGGCATTGAGACTGGCCTGGGGTGGAATACCTTTACTAGGTAACCTCAGGTACTTCTTAAATCTGTTATTTCTTTCTAAAATTTTTGAGAATTTTGTACATGAGTACTATATTTACATCATTTCTACCTCTCCTGATCCCCTCCAATTCTTTTATGCTCCCCTCTCACTTTCATGACCTCTTATTTAATTATTGTATTTTATACATATATACTCACACGAATATATATGTACACACAGACACACATACGCAATCTACTGAGTCCATTTACTGGTACTTGTATGTACCAGTATGTTTAGGCCTGACAACTTGGGATTGGATAACCTATCACGGAGCTCATACCTGAGGAAAACTGATTCTCCCTCACTTAGCAGCCATTGATTGTTTGCCTGTAGCTCTTCATCTAGGAATGGGACCTTGTGAAATTTTCTCCATTCACATGGGCATGTTGATTGGTGTGGTCATTATTCCGGTCTTGTGTAGGCATAAATATTGTTTATATTTCATTTTTCTCATCTATAAAACTATCCTAAAATAGGTACTTTAGGATTTTGTGAGGTAAAGCAGATACGAACTTTTAGTATCTGGCATTTGTGTGCCAGGTGCCATGTATTAGTTATAGTTTCTGTTTTCCTGCTTCTTATGGAATACACATCTCATGGGTTCATTTGATAAGCATCTGCTCATAGGGGCTCAGGACATCCGTGATAGAGCCTGCTCTTAAAGCTAGAGCCTGCTTCTGTGTCTTGGGGTAGACTAGCTCTATGTTGCAGTATTAGGCATACGCTAGTGCTCAGCTGTTCTCTAAAAATGAGTAATGAGACAAAATATGTCATTTATTACTTTTGACTGATGAAAGCTTCCTCATAGGGTCTGGGCAAATCTGTAAGTTCTAGATGTGAAAAACCCATTTTTTCCAGTAATTTTACCTCCACAGATCTGTCCAGAGGAAATAATCATTGCTGGGTAAACAATGCCTAAAATGCACGCATTAAAGCCTTACTTATAATAATTTAAAAATGAAAACCTGAGTATACAATAATAGAGTCATGGCTAGATAAAAGATCCTTTGAAGAATGTGAATAACATGGAGGTTTTATAATAGATTAAAAATAGGATTTGAAAATATGTATAGGAAGACACTGGTTATTAAGTTTATATCTAGATATATTAATGTATACACCTATGTATATCATTTATCTTCTCCATCTACACATAGACTTATACATGTAATAGAACTGTGTAGAGCTAAAAGAACTAAACACACACATACACACACACACACACACACTAACGCAGTAAACTGGGAAAAAAGAATAAAATTGATGGATAATATCAATATCCTTGTTGTGGTATTTACTATGGTTTTATAAATGTTACCAGCAGGGGAAAACAGCTAATTGGCATGAAAGATCTTGATGATTATTTCTTATGATTGAGTGTGAAGCTATAATTGCCTCTTCAAAAAAAAAAAAAAAAAAAAAAAAAAAAAAAAAAAAAAAGAAAGAAAGAAAGAAAGAAAGAAAAAAGAAAGTGGCCCCAGTCCTGGAAGGTTTTACTAGTAAGTACAGCAGGTCCTTGAAGAACCTGGTAATTGTTGTTCTAGTTCTTATAGAATGAGAAAAGATTGTTCTTTTTCATTGTATGAGGTTATTACTCTGCGTCAGAAGCTGGAGTAGAGTACAGGAAAACAAGTCTACAGGTCAGTTTCATTTACCACAGATGCCAAAATTTTAAATAAGTATTGTCAAGTCGAATACAGCCACAGCATTCATTAAAAGAACAGCAATGAGTCCATTGTTCGCTCTCCTGAATGAGGACTAATGTAGATCACATTTAAAGCTTTGGAAGTCCATAAGTGTGGGTTCAGTTTCTAGTGTTACTAGTTAAAAGCCATGTGACCCAGGAAAGCTTCTTATCAAATCCAAGATTGGTTTTTGTTTTTGCTTTTTTGTTTTGTTTTCTGGTTTTGTTTTTAATATAAAACTGAGACTTATAGTATTTTTTTTGATTGTTGGTACTTTGAAGATTAGCTGTAGTATTTTCTAACACAAAATTTGAGCAAGTATATTTAGAAGGTATTTTAAATTTGTTTTACCTTTCCTTAAGTTTTGTGTTTTAGAAATAGTCTCTGATAAAAGTTTATAAAATGTATACTTTTGCATACATGCATGTATATAAACTTGTATGGGCATGGCTTTCATTTCTCATTTGCATTTTGACCCTTGACACCAATGGATATACATTGTCACGGATTTAGGGCCAATTTATTTATTTATTTATTTATTTATTATTTATTATTTATTTATTTTTATCAGGGAGTTATGATGCTGAGTTATACCTTTCTTTCTCTTATTAGCATCATTATGTTTCTTGAATCACACCTAGGTAGAGCACATAGGCACTTGAATACAAGTTGAAAAAAATCATTAAGATCGGATAACCAAGCATAGCACTTGGGATTATAACTGTAAAATGCTTAAGAAGGCCAACATTGGAACCTTACATCTTAAACAGAGATTGATTTGAGTTTCCTAATGAATTAAAAATTTAACCTTATGTTCTACTTCTAAAGCCATTTGTCTAACTGTGATATTTTGATTTGATCAGATGTTGTAATTATCCTGCTTAGTTATTCAGTTAAGGTTTTTTGTTTGATTGGTCTGTAATATTTAACATATATTACTATGCATCTACAAAGAGCAAAACTCTTGGTTAGTTTTACAAATTAAAAACAAATTATGACATGGAGTTTACTTTCAAGCAGCTCTTATCTACCTTTTGATTATTTAGGGGAGTGGAAAATGGACCTTCATATATAGATTTAGAATGTAAACTATGAATCAGTTTTTGTCTGAATCCAGTTGGACATATCTAGTAATCAAAACTGCCAGAATGCTATAATTCAGGAAGAAGAACGCCTTACAGAAGCGAAGTCATGCTTTCCTAGAAGAACAAAATCTTCCATGAGTTTTCTCCATGTGGTGGAAAAAAATCAGAATTGCATTAATTACTTTTGTCTTTTATCTGCTTTTAAAAACATAATTATTTTTATGTGTATGAATGTATTGCCTGCATGTATGTAAGGGCACCTGTGTCATGCAGTGCCTAAAGAGGTCAGAAGAGAGTTTCTGATGTTTTTTAGCCACCATGTAGGTGCTGGGAACTGAATTTGGGTCCTCTGCAAGAGCAACCAGTGCTCTTAACCGCTGAGCCATCTCTCCAACCCCTCCTATCTGCTTTTTAAAGAAAGACTTCAGAGTGGTAGAATACACAGAAGCACAGAGAACAAGAAATTATTTTCAATTGCTTAGAATTGGTTGATATTTATGTCAAAGGAGAAAGAAGCTTTATTTTTCCCCATTCAAATAATCCATGTGGTGTATACTTTGGGTTCCTACAGGTGACAGCTGTTCTTTATGTGGTCAGTTTAGGTAACGATCTTAGCTGTGTTGGGGTAATTTTCGTTGTACTCTCCTGGATTCTGCATTTTCGGTACTTGTAATAGCGGATGTTAGAGCTAGAATCTTATTAAAAATTAATTAGTTAATTGTGGTTTCTTGAGAACATGTATCCTGTATGTAGCCCAGGTTTGCCTAGAACTTTGTGATCCTCCTGCCTTAGTGCAGGGATTCTAAGCATGTGCCATCACGCCCAGCTGTATCACACTTTCAGTTTTTTAAATATTTATTTTTTGTGTGTTTGTGGGTATGTGCATCCATAGTATGTGTATGAAGGTCAGAGGATAACCTGCAGAAGTCAGTTCTCTTCTTCCACAGTGTGAGTTCTGAGGATTGAGCTCAGGTCGTCAGGATTGGTGGCAAGTGCCTTTACCTGCTGAACCTTGAAATTGATGTTGAGAGAGGTTTACCAACTTGGCTAAGATGCCATAGCTGGTTAAGTGGTAGAGTTCTATGTTGAGCCTAGGTTTTCTGACCTATTCTCATTTATTGCTCATATTAATGTTAAGCACGTAATACACATGTGCATCACACATGTTTGAAGAATGGAAACACCAAACAGAACATATGTTGTTTATAATATACGTTAATGTGGTTCATGTGTTTTGTGTAACATGAATAATTTAAGGTGATATTTAGATAACGTCCCCATTTCCTGCAAAAGCTACACTCCAGCAATCCTTTTGCTTATTCATGAACCTTCTGGCTACTTATGGGAGGGAGAAGCCAAGAGCCCTGGGATTTGGAGGACCCAAAAAGATCAAGGACTGAAATTGAGTTGATCAGTAAATCGTAGGAATACGGTAGAGACACAAAACCTTTGTGAATTAATACTGCATTTTTCTTGGGTGGGAAAAGCTGCTATTGTAGACTGAGGGATAAAGAGCATTTTTTGGCTTTTTATACTAAAATTATATCTGTGCTGTGCAAGGGGAGAGTCTGGGGTCCTTATGATCCAGGTAGAAGTTCCCCACTATCCCACAGTTCCTCTTGTCAGTATTGGAAGTAGATTAATCCTTTCTTTCAACAGCTTCCTCTTGAAGACTGCTTTGCTACATCTTTGCATCCCATAAAAACATTTGTTTCGGGCATTTTCAGACACATTTATGGGATTGTATTTTAAAGAAGAATTTATTGAAGAACAATAACATTGAAGAAGGCTGCTCTCTTCTCTGACTCTGGAGTTGGAACTGTGAGACACCTTTTCATTAATTATTTGTGATTGTCTCCTGACTGCCAGACCATATTACATGCCAAGGCTACAGTTTACATGCCACCGCCCTTGCTCCCAAGTTAGATCTTCAGTTTTCCTGGCTTTCAGCCAACAATCCTGCCATGGTACCATAATGTCTCAAAAGAGTAGCAGAAGGTTTCAGTGTCTCACCTCATTTTAATGCAGCCTCATGGGTACAAGCTGGATAACTAGGTACCAGCTTCTTCATTTGCTTTGGCTAGCCCAACTCTCTAGGCCACTAGAAATCCAGGTTCTTTACTAATATTTTGCATTGATGGCTTCCCTCTGATGTTGATGGGAAGGCTAAGGGGTTGAATTCATTGTAATCCCTTTAGTTATTTATGGTGCTGGAGATTTAACCCAAGATCTTGTGCATTCTAAGCAAGTGCTCACCACTGAGCTACACCCCCAGCCACTGTGGGAATCTCCTTTAATCCAGGTCTGCCAATTTCTGACTGTGATGTGGGCAGGCTGTGTAGGTTGTCTACATCTTATCTGTAGGAAGGCTGTTAGTCATTGTAGCTGCCTCACAGAGATGCTGGGAGGGTTAGGAGGGTTAGGAGTTAATATTGGCACGTCAAGCACTTAGAACAGAATCCTACGTGGAGTCTGCTGTCATGACTGAAGTGTTCTGGTGGAAGGAAGGAATATTTTAGCCTCAATAAGTGTCTCATGTGGATAGGGAGAAGTTTCCTGTAGAGCAGTCTTCTCAAAGTGTGCTATACATTGCATTCATTTGGGGACCTGGGCATGATGGCTCATGCTCGTAATTTTAGCTGTAATCAGGAGGCCTAAAGAAGCAGGAGGATGGTGAGCTCAAGGTCTGCCTGGGCTTCATAATGACACTGACCTCCAGCTCCCTATCCTTCTAGGTATCTTATAAAAGCTGGGCTCTGCCTCAGATTCACTAAACTAGTCTGCAAAGGTGGGGGCCTAGCTCCTGGTTCTGTGGAAGCTCCCCAGGTGAGTCCTCTCTTTGAGAAGACTTGAGAATCGCTTCTTGAGATGGCTCTTTTGTCTCCTCTTGTCTAGAGGGTCCTCTAGCAGGTAACACTATGTCCTTTGGGCCCTGGGGATGCAGTGACTTTGCAGGACTCATGTGCTTCAGCTTAAGGAAGGTTTACCTTGCTCCCTTCCATCCTGTTCCTTTGCTTTCCTTCTCACTGACATGGATACCTGCTGGCTGTACTTTTTTGATAATTTTTTCCTCCGACTGTGATACATCTGAGAGCTCTTAAGACAAAAGGTGATACATTTAGAAATTAATTTTATTTTTACAAAAGAATATCTTTTTTTAAAAAGGAAACAAGACTGGGGAAGTAGCTTAGTCCAGAAAGCGCTTGCCTCACAAGCACAAGGACCTGAATTCAATCCCCAGCACCCACATAAAACATCTGGATGCAGTGGCATGTATTTGTAATCCCAGCTCTGAGACAGGTGGGATCCCAGGTCTCCCTGGCCAGCCAGCCTAGTGTAACCTGCAGGGTTCAGGCTAATAAGGAACACCATTTAAAAATCAAGGTGAATGGCTCCCAAGGAATGACACCTGAGGTTGACCTCTGCCCTCCACATGAAGATGCAACCATACATACCGGTACACCTGCACACAAATGAACACACACAAAACAGAAACATTTCCTTCTGAAGGAGCAAAGGACACTTGTTCTCTGGTCTGCTGCACAAAAGCATATTTGGTCGGTTTATTAGATTTACCCAAGAACAGTGTCTGAACAGAGGACTATGTTTGGCTGATTGGAAATGTATTCTTAGACATATCTGAATGCACTGATCATGTGAAGTCTTGCACACATGGCTTCAGGATTGTTTTCTTATGGTACATGCAATTAAATTCCACACTGTGGACCTGGTTCAAGTCACCGTCACTCCAGGCAGCACTGTTGTTTGTTTGTAGATGAAGAAGGAGGAGGAAGTTTCAGGCAGTGCTGGGAACAAGACTTTCTCACTTAAACAGAAAAGTAGCAGCCTGTTATCTAATCTATTCATAGTTTACTTTGTTCACATATCTAATTTGGGAGCATATTTGCCCCCATTCAACTCTAAAAACCACAATTTCCATCTGTTAAATAAAAGAGAGGATATCTTTAGTTGACTCTGGGGGAAAGAAAGCCCTTCCTGAGAATTCTGGTTTTCTCAAAGCTTTTAAAAATTGCTTTGCAAGATAACATTAAAATGCTAAGTGTCTGAAACTTCCAGTCAACATGTATCTGTCTTATAGTTGAGTTGAGAAAGGAGTGTAAGGGGTCTGCTAATATGAGCCATTTATGGTGGCCCAGAGGCTTAGAAACAAAGTTTGGGGTATCTATAATGAAATACAATATTGCTGTTTAGTTGTGGTGATGATAGGGTTAAATGTACCTTCCAAAAGTATTAAGCATGCATGTAGCTTAATCTTAGACGTGAATGGAAATAGGATTTCTCTCTACCACCCTCCCCAGTGTGTCCCTGAGTGGTAAATATCCTTGAGCATTGCTATAATTAGTATGCAGCATGTTTTTCTCGGTGAGCATTGAGGCCTATGAGGCAGAGCGGGTATGTCCAGCCCTGGGTCAGTGGCTCTCAGAGTGATGAGCCAGCAACATCTGCCTCACCTAGGAACTTGTGTGAAGTACGGATTCTGCACCTCTGTCTACACCCACACGTCATTCTTACATCTATCCCACTGGTCTGGATGTGGTCACATGGTCCTGGAGGTGCCATGCATACTGGGAACCTTTACTGTAGGCTGCAGCTAAAAATTCTTTCAGGGGATTGTGTTGCAAGCTAGTGTTCGAGAACAGCAGACCCTTGGTTCTAATCCCTCACAGCACAGGCAGTATTACATGAGAGACCCTGGTTATGGGGCCCAGACACTGCTATTAATTTTTGTAGTTGACTGGGTAATTCCAACGTTCAGACTTGGAGGCTAATGCTTTTGAACCTTGCTACCCAAAATATGGCCCAGACTAGCAAGAAGGAGTACCCTATGGAAGCTTGTTAGAAATCCAGGATCTGGAACCCTGCTGAGCCTTACTCAATTGCAGCTTGCATTTTAACAAGATTCCTAGTGACTCATAGCATATTGAGTTTTTTTTAAACACTGCTTTGTAGAAATAGTTTCCTTTATAGAAGTCAACCCCTAGAATGCCTTTACTTTACAAGTTTTGTGAGGAGGCAGAACAGCTGCTTTGGCTTCTGCTTGGCAGTGACTCAGAAAGGCAACCATTAGCTCAGAAAGCAAGGGACAGCTTCACTAGCTGCTGCTTAGAAGGATAGGAGGCATTCAGGGCAGTGGCAGCCTGTCAGCCACTGTCAAGTGAGGGATGGCAGATAAGACCCTTGCAGGTACAAGTAAGAGAAGCCCCATTTCAAATTGGGCTAATGCAAGGGAACTTCTTGGCTCAGATAATGAAAATGTGCAATAGTTCTGGCTTCAGGTGTGGCTGCATCAAGAGGCTGATGTGATCTCAAGAATCAGGTATTATCTGCCTCTCAGCTTAGGTTCCCTTTTGTTAGCATCACTTCCTGACTGGAAAGAATTAAGGTTACAGTTAAGATGTTAGGAAGAGATCCTCAAATGTAGTGGCTTAAAAGAGATTTAGGCGGTTGTTCTTAGAGAGGACCTGGGTTTGATTCCTAGCACTCACATGAGAGGCTGACAACCATCTGTAACTCCAGTCCCTGGAGATCTGACACCCTCTTCTGACCTCCACAGGCACTGCATGACATGGGTGCACTTACACACATGCAGGTATTATACACACATAAATTTTTTAAAAAATTAGTAAAAAATTAAAAATTTATTTCTCTTTGATATAACAGTCCAAAGATGGCCTGGTAGAATTGCTCTGTTGTGCTGTCATCCAGCTCTTCCCTGTGAATCCCAGACAGCCTTGTCACATTCTTGGCAGCCAGGAGAGAATCAAAGGGAAAGCATACCCATTCCCTCCAGGGCCACAACCTGGAACTATATATAACACATCATTCCCCTTGCATCCCATTGGTTGGAATGCTGTCACATGGCCAGAATGGTGCTGTGCATACTGGGAAATGCATATTATAGTAGAAAAGGAGTGATTCTCCAAAGACAGATGGAAGGACTGTTACCTGAGGTAGCAGAGTGGATGCCATGGGATGGGTACTGTTTTCTGCTGCCTCCTCCCATTGCCTGTGCTCTTGCTTCCCCAGTGTAACTCCTCTTCCCTGTCAAGTCCGATCCTGACTTTCTAGGATGAAATGTTTGGCACGTACAGATTTGGGTACTCCTGAGGGGTGACCCTGGGTATGGTTCAGACATCTTCACCCTTTGTATCTATATCTATTTCGTGACACAGTAAGAATAGGCATAGTTCAGGGTGAACTTGACCTCAGTAGTCTTGGGTAGCTGACAAGAAATGGAAGCGGAGAATTTGGTGAAGGCTAAAGTAGAGGAGGGGCATTTATTATCACTTGACATAATCAAGAATAGACAATTTGAAGATTATTCTCAAATAAACATCATTTAGGAAAAAGTTCCCTTGATGCCTGTGGCAATGTACTTTTGAACTTTGCATCTTTTACTTTAGTGGTTGTTAAGTTTGAATCAAGCAAAGATCTGTTTTTCTTTGGCAAATATTTTTCTAAAATGCCCTAAATTAAGTGATTTAAATATTTAATTCCTACATATGCATACAGGCTTGTAGCCTGTCAAAAAATAAGTTTTATTAAAGTGATTACTTGTACTCATTTGTCATCTCCTTCTCAAGCTTTTTTCCCTTTAATATAATGTTGTTTTAGACTTCAGTTGGTGCACAAAGGATTTGAAGTGATTTTTTTTTAAGACTGAAGGCCTTTTCTAGGAGAATGATGTAAAATAGTAAATTTAGACTTATATGCAGCTGGAGCACTTTAAAATGTACTGTGTAATGCTTTCAAAAAAAATTGGCATCTAAAATGATAGAAAAGTCAAATAATGTCTTTCCATGGAATGCTTATTGTCCTTTTAATAAAAATGAGGATTGTATGCACATCTGATGTAAATAAACTAAAATTTTATTTGCCAGAATTCTGAATAGTCCATTAATAAGATTTACCCAAAACACTGCTGTTAGTTTAATAAATATTAAGGGAACATTTGTGATACGCCTCCTGGCATTCACTGTTTCTCTCCTCTGAGCATTAGCTACTCTTGTGAGCTTTTACCAGCCTGCTTTTGTTGTTTTGTGCCTTGAGGTACAAATAGAGACAGAAAACCGAGAGGGTTCAAGCAAATTCCATACCATAATAAACTATTTATAGGTGTGTTTAATGAAAACTTTTCATTTACTGAATAAACAATATTTTCTTTTAGAATTTTATATGTGCAAGAGGTTTGATTTTTATTTTACTAGAAATTTGAAAAACAGTAAGAAAAAGTGTCTTCCAGAAGTATCTTCATCTAACAAGGTCTAGACAGATATGAAGGCTATGAAGGTTCACCTGGATCTTTTGTCTCCCTGGATCATTCCATTCTTTCTGACATTCAATAGTAAAGTGGGTGGCAGAGACTTCTGTAAGATGGGTTTTGATTGGATTTGAGGGAGAGCTTTCTAAAAGGTGGACAGGTAAACAGGCTGACTGGGCAGCAAGAACTGGTGCTTGGTATGTGTAAATGGACATTTGTTTGAAATCTTCAAGTAAGTACAGAGCATCATCTAGCTCAGGAAATTAGCTTACCTTTTCCAGTTCCACCTGGCCTTAGAAGAGTCTGTTGTTCTTACATTTTAAAGTTGCATACTGAGCAACTTAAGGTGAATTTTATTTACTTTAGTGATAACTTGGTCTAATTGAAGGTAGAAATTTTTTCTTTTCCTTAATTGAAGCAGTATGGAAGTTTTAGGTTAAGCTGAAGACAAAACCCTTTTGCCTCATTTTGGGTAAACCATTGACATTTGCCATAGCCTCCAAATGACGCTGACAGGTATTTACCATGTAGAGCAGTCAGCTCCACTCTTGGATGTGAATGAGAAGCATGTCCCTGGGGATTCAGATGAAGAAGCCAAGACTCAGTGAGAGGCTTCATCAGGAAGGAAGAGAGCCTCCCCTCCAAAGGCTCCAGTCAGAGGTGGCAGCACAAGCTACATGGGAGTGCAGCAGGAGGGGCCGCTGTCCAGCTTACCTGACTTTGGGAGGCTCTCTTAGTTTCCCAAGGCTTTTCCACTCCTCACTGGCCCTCACATCCCTTACAGATGGACAATTGTTCCTCAACAGTGAGAACTTCATCTCCTGCTCCAGCTTCTACTTCCCATATCAAACGTGCTCTCCATCCTATCTATGAGGAAGAAATCTGAGCTGGGACCGCAGGATGAAGTGGCATATGGAAACTCAGGGAGCCCTTTTGAGGTGGTTATTCTGTATGAGACTTAAGCGGTCAGTGTTGACATGTACCACTGAAATAAATGGGCATCAGGAAGACTGGGTTAGAAACTGTCTTTCTACTCTTATTTTCCCCGAAGCACTTGTTTGCAGGTTTCCTTCTTTATTCTCAGTGAAGCAACAGGTGGTCAGAAGACTTGGAATTGCTTCTTGGCCTTTTGGCTAAGATCAAGTGCAGAAGACTTGGATTCACACAAGCTGCCTTTTCGCTGTCATTCACCCTTTGTGACCCTGGCAAGTCATATAAGCTCTGTTTCTGGTGTTTCCCTGTTGATCTCTGCCGACAAACACAATGGCTCTGCTTTTCCTTCAGGAAGTTGCCTCCTGTACCACCTTCCACCTAGTGCTTCAGAATAAACTTTTAAAAATTCCAGTGCAGAGTTTACCATTGTGCCCCCTTCTCTCTTCTCCCTTGCAGCCAGGCAGATGATTGGTTACAGTTACATTAGAAGGCAATAATCTTTCATGACTAACCATTTCCTCTCTGAGATGCCACTTCATCATGGGGTCCTAGCTCAGATTTCTTCCTTGCAGATAGGATGGAGGGTGCTTTTGATATGGTAAGTAAAAGTTGGAGTAGGAGGTGAAGTTCTCATTGTAGGGGGAAAAATGTCCATCTGTTTAGAGATAGGAAACAACTGGGTTGTGAAAAACAGCTCTCCATCCTCCATAGCTGTGGACTCCCAGTGAACTCTTTATACAGTTTAATCTCTGAAATTTGCCCACTGGATATATACTTTTGTTCTTTTGGACTCTACTAGTTCTCTCAAAAGTTGGCAAGAACGCACTCCATAAGTGATCACAAGGCTACAAATTTGTGTTCTGTGGGCCTCAATAAGTTGATGAATTTCCTCTTGCAAGTGCTGACATGTTATACAGAATAATTGGAAAATCTCCCAAACGCCTGTGAAATCAAAGACAAAATTCTTCGACGCAGAGGAAAACAGCTCACTTGCTCTCATGACACACCTACCAACCTCAGACTCATCAGCTCCAGGATTCCTGCAGAGCCCAGGGCTGGTCTGGATGGCGTCCTGTTCACTCCAGTGTATCCTCACACTGCTGAACTACACTCACCTTGAGCTAGGGGTGATTTGTTGAAAATGCACGTTTGTCATTCCCACCCTCTGCTCTGCATTGCTATGTGGTCTAAACATACTGAAATTTCAAAATGGACTGCTTCAGGCTGAGAAAGTAGAAAGCTCTGGAATGGCTTTCTACAGAGCTCACTTCTGTATCAATGACTGTCATTCCACCTGTAAGATTCGCTACAAAACACAAATTTTGACATGGCTAAAGATGAAAATATTCCTAGTATTATCTGAAAATTGTGTATTCCTTTAAGAAAAGCTTATTTAGCCAGGTGATAGGATATAGTTTCCAAATAATATTTTATGCTCATAGTTAATGTGTCTGTGCACAGTATGTAACAGATTTGTTAAGATATGATTCATCTACATAAAAATTCACCCACTTAAAACCTAAAGTTCAGTGGGTTTTGGTGTATTCAGAGTTCTGTAACAGTCACTACAACAAAATTTTAGAGCATTTGTACCATCTGGCCTCCTACCCCCAACCACCATTATTGGCCATTTCTTCTTTGTGGTATTACTTTTTATATTTATGTCTATGATCCATCTCTTAAAGATTTCTTTTTATTATTTTGAATTATGTGTATGTGTATACATTTGTGTATAGGCATGTGCATATGAGTGCATGTGCCCACAAAGGCTGGAGTTATAGGCAGTTATGAGCTGCCTGATGTGGGTGCTGGGAGCCAAACTCAGGTCTCCTGTAAGAGCAGTGCATACTCTTAACCACTGAACCATCTCTCCTGCCCCTATGATCCATTTTAAAATAACTTTTGCATGAGTTGTGGGGTAAGAGTGTGATTTTTGATTTTTTTTTTTTTTGCATGTGGTATGCTGGTTTCTTACAATCTTTTGTTAAAAAGGTTATTGGTTTTCTCCTTTGAGTTGTCTTGGCCCCTATGTTGAAATCAGTTGACCATAAATGGAAGGATATATTTCTGGATGACTAATTCTGTCCCAGTGATCTAAATGATTTATATGTAGTATTATATCTACATATTTGTGTGTATCTACATATTTATGTTTTTTATCTTACAGATAAATTCAGTTACGATCAGTCTCACTCATTTCCAGTTTTAATTTAGGTGGTTGGGGAAATGGGGCAAGTTAAAAGGTAAGAATGTTAGACATAGCTACATCAAGAACCTTGGTCATTAGTTCTCTCCTGCCTCAATGGAGCCTACTTGACAATGTTAGGAAAAGTAGCTTGTACTGACACGTTCTGGGAGATGGGGAATCATTGACTTCAGTTGTGTAGCCACTGGTGAGCTCACCAAGCTCCAATGTATAGTCCCCAACTCCATGATCACACAGACTGTCCTGATTAAACTCGGTCACAAATCAAAAACCCATGAATGTAGGTAAGATATTTATAGGAAGGAGGGGGATTGGGAGGTGTAGGGAAGAGATAAGAGAGGGTGAGGGGTAAGAGTAATCAGAATGCATTATATACATCTATGAAAATATCGAAGAACAAATTAATAAATAAAAAATAAAGTAGCTCGGCATGGTAGGCATGCCTGTAACCTCAGCACTCAAGAGACTGAGGTAGGCCAGCCTGAGCAACATGGTGAATTTCAGGCCAACCTGGGATACAGAGTGAGACCCTGTCAAAAGCCCTAAACAAACAAACAAAAACCAGCCAAACAAAAAGTAAATAGCAAGTTAGTCGGTGTGCTGTTACTATTTTTCTTTTTATTTTCTTTCTTTTGTACAAAGCATTATGGGGTCTTGTGAAGGGTTCATATTATAGGATTCCCTGGTCCTTGGCTTGCCCCTGCTAGTAAATAAGGACTTGTCTAAGTGATGAGCCAAGAATGTCCTCGCCCATAAAGAGCTCAGTTCACCAAGTCATGTCATTTCATGATATATGAAGCTTAGGTTGGTGATTTTTGAAATGTTTCCCATTTCTTTTAAATTATAAAATACCAAATATAGAGCTAAAATTCAGCCGAGCACTTAGTTCTGATGCTGAGTGCTGCTCTCTCATGGACGGAGTTGAAAAGATTGTCTTACTTGGAGGGATGTTAACTGGAAAAATATCTCTAAGTTTTTACAAAATGGTTTAATTTTATTCTTGGGTCTGGGAGAATTTAGAAATACAGTATGGGGTTTTAATTGTTTACAGCTGGTGCATTAATATAGCGGTAATAATTAGGTATAATATGGTTCACCTCTTAAGCTATTAGTTTTAATCCACTGGATGTTTTTGGTCTGCTGTCTGGCAAAGTCTTCAAGTAGAGCCATTTAGAAAAGGCCCATCCTAGTTTTCAGTCAGAAAGTACGCAGAATTTGTTTTGTTCTGCTAATTTGTTACAATGCTCTCAATGTTTTGATTTTAATGTTTTCCAGGTAAAAACAGACAACCAGCCCATACAGATTCAACAGAATCTATCTAAACACTCTCCCTGTAGAGTCTGTGAATGGAAGATACAAGCACCACAGGCCTGTGTCCAGCCTGTTTGGGAGCTGACAGCCCCAGGTGGGCCATCCACAGGGGCAGGAGCCAGGCCTGAACCAGGCTGCAGTAGATGGAGGTGGAAGCAGAACCAGCTTGAGGCTTACCACTCCCTTGTGATAAAAGCAGGTCTTCCAATTCTTCAGATAATTGTCATTTTTCTTCCCCCATTATTTTTAGTAAAGTCTTCAAATTTCAAAATTGAATTTGTTGGGGGAGTTTATTTTTTATGGGTTCTTAATTCTTGATGATACATTTTTCAAAATGGTTGAAAATTATAAATTGTTATTAGTTAATAAGTTTAACAAAGAATATGCTATTAAAAAGCGATTTGGATAGAGATTTTGGGAAACTTAAAGATAACAACAAAATGAAAAATACAGTGATATCAAATTATCAAAAGATAACTCTTTAGTTCAGGATTTTTGCCCCCACCCCCAAGATTATCTAAGTTTATGCTTAAGACAGGAAATATTTTATTTATTTTCTTCAAAGTTTTATTTTTATTTTATGTGTATGAGTATTTGCATGCATGTATATATATGTACCATATGAGTGCCTGGTACCCTCAGAGACCAGAAGGGGGCATCAGATCCTCTGGAACTGGCATTATAAAGGGTTATAAACTGCTGTGACCCAAACCTGGGTCTTCTGCAAAAGCAGCAAGTGCTCTTAACTGCTGAACCATCTTTCTAGCCCTAGGGAAAGTATTTTTAAATCCCAGTGGAGTTTGTATTGTTTGTTAGAAGCAGTAGTATAAAATTAACTATATGAACAAATCAGTAGTTTCTCACGACTTATGTTGGTTCTAATTTGACAATTTAGTACATGGCTGTTACCTAGAACTGACTGATTCTCATAACACATCTTCACTTTTCTCAACAGACATCCTGGCACAAAATTTCTTTTTTCAGTTACAGTTGATCTAAGAATCCAGCCAAAAAAACTCTGTAATGGAGACCTTTTTATTTTTAAAACACACATTGTAAATCCCTTTCTCTAGGCTATAAGTAGCATACATTTTCCAAAAGCTAGCCTGTTAGTCACATTATATTTCCAAGAAAACAAAGTGTGATTATTTTCTCTTTCTAGGGCCATGCAATTGAAATATGTAGAGAGGGGTTATAAGGACAGGGGTGTATGATAGCAGGATTAGAAATTAGTGTGAGAGCCATAAATTTAGCTATACCTAAACTGGTGATTTTGGCTGTTTTACTTACTTTTACTATTTTGTGAAATATTGTCTGGCCAAGTGAACACAGGCGTGTAATAGTTCTATTAGCTGGCAACTCCATCCCTGGCTCTTAAGGCGCCTTTTCCCACCCCATGCCATTTTTATATGATGTTCTGTGTGTGGACAACATGACCATTTCTATTTGAAGTACTTGCATCTGGAGAGCCAGATTGACAAAGCAAAACAGAGAAATCCATTGGCATTTTGAGAGTTGAATCCACAGAAGATGTTGTTTGCAGTGCACTGAAAACATAAGGTCCCAACAGCCGGAGCAGGCCTGGTGCCAGGCAATTTCACTTCCAGAGAAAGAGAACTGAGCAGTCCTCCAAGGATTAGCTCCAGCTCAGCAGCTGCTGTCTGAGTTTGATTATGCACATCCTGCTCTTGGAGACCTGTATTAACCCTCAACCCTTGGGGAACTTCAGGGCTGTCTTTTAAACAAAAGTCTCTTCCAGGGACAACCAAGGGCAAAAGCCAAGACAATATGGAGGTTAAAAGAAGCTGGAGCTTGGAAGGCTGGATTTGAGGAGCAATTGGGAAGAAAGCTGAGGAAGAATCGTAGTACTGTAAATGTCTTTTCAGACTCTTGAGGTTTGTAGATGGAGTGGGGGGCTAGGAGGACAGGGGCTCAGAGAGGTTAAGCATTTACCCTAAGAGAACTGAAATCCAAGTCTCCTCATTCCCCAGTTAGAGCTGATATGCTCTGTCCCTGAAGTACCACATATATTACTACCTGCCAGAAGTCTTCATTTTCACCTTGAGATGATAATGTGTATTTCTGAAAACTGAGCTGAGGGAAAAAAACTTTAGAGAGAGATGGTTTTTAGAACATATTGATCTTGCAGAGGACCTGAGTTTGGTTTGCAGGCACCGACATCAGAGGTGGCTCCAAACCTCCTATAACTCCATCTCCAGTGCATCTCCAGTCTCTGGATTCCTTAGGCACCCACACACACATGCACACTGCACTCCCCCCCACAAAGATATGCATAATATATAATTAAAAATAATAAAACTATTTATATTCAAAAATAAAGCATTTTGGAGTTATATATTAATCATTTTTATGGACTGTACAATTATACTCTGATTTTTTTCTTTCAAGTAGCATTTTATTAGTGTGTAAATCTTAGTAAGTGATCAGTAAATGGATCATTTTAGCAAATTATGTGTGTGATACTTAAAGGTAGAGTAGGCATTCTGGGAGAGAAAGTTGTATCCAGGAAAGCTGCTCTGAGAAAGAGGAAGGATCTTTCATAGAATTAACTCTTTGTTCAACTATGATGGTTGGAGGCTCAGGGCTGCACTTTGTGTAGGTGGGCTTACACTATGTGTTGAGGAATGTGTGTAGGGTCTCTGAGCCATCAAGGAAGATGGCTATCTGAGTCCTCTAACGTGTTGCTGTTGATTGCACATCTGTGTTGTGTATTGAGCGTTTTCCCTGCTTGGTGGTTGTGGCAAGATCCCTAGAATTTTTCATTTCAGTGGCTGGGGTTGCTAATTTCATGTAGGAAATAACACAGTAAATGAAAAGCAGTCACCAAATATGTATGCTTTCCCCTTTTGTCCAGTTAAAGGATCGAGCTATTGGGGTTTTCAACATTGTTGACCTAGGGAGTTTTAACCGAGCAAGAGAAGCAAAACAAAACAAAACAAAAAAGCAGGACACTTTTAATCACTAAAATTTCACTTGGTTTTGGAATATAGTTTTATGTTTATTGTTTTGTGTTTGTGTGTATACATGTTTGTCTGTGTGTGTGAGTGTGCATGCGTGTGTGAATATATGTGGAGGCCAGAGGTTGACATCAGGTATCTTCCTCAATTGTTTCTTGACCTTATTTTTTGAGACAGGGTGATCTAGGGCTCACCAACAATCAGACTTAACTAACTGGCTATCAAGCCTCAGGGATCCTCTTGTTTCTGCCTCCTCAGCACTGGTACAGGGTCACACCAGCAACACCTATCTTCTATGTGGGTCTGAGGATGGAACGCAGATCTTCGTGTTTTCATGGCAAGCATTTTACAGACTGAGCCATCTCCCTAGTCCCCCAGTTTTATATTTCTCCATAGTGGGATCTCTAATTGCTATTTTCATTTATCCAGGTTGAATGTGAACCCACTGTGCATTTTTTCCCCTGTGGTCCCACCATCCTTTTTGTAAAACTCAAAAGAAGATGCTTCATTTAGATGCTTTATTAAGATGCCATGGAATTTGTATCTTTCTTTGTATTTATCATTTTTCTGAGATTTTGGTGACACACATAGAAAAAGTGTCTTTGTAAGAGCTGTGGCTTATGAAATGGTTTTGTTCAGTAGCCTTATCAGACTGTACTTGTGTCTGTTGATTGATTGGTTAGGCTCTTGAAATACCTGTTTCCTGACAGTAAGTGTTTCAAGTGTTGTCCCTTCTCCACCCTACACCTCACACATACACTGGCTGGAGAAAAGTTGGGGCAGAAGCAAAAGCTCTGTATTTTTGTTGTTCACTTAAGATAGAGTTTTGGATAATTTGAAAAGAGAAGACATAAAAATTCCTAATCCTGTCTTCCTTGTTCCCTTAACTGATAGTGTCTGTTCATCCCACTGAAGTGTATTTTTTTAATATTTTATTTATTATTTTTATTTTATGTGTATGAGTATATTGCCTGCATGTATGTGAGTGCATCTGTGTCATGCAATGCTGCAGAGATCAGAAGAGGGCATCGGGTTCCCCTGAAACTGGAGTTAAGGACTGTTCATAGCCGCCATGTGGGTGCTGGGACTTGAACCTGGGTCCTCTGCAAGAGCAGTCAGTCTTAACCTCTGAGCCATCTCTCCAGCCCCTGAAGTGTATTTTTAATGCCATTATTTTGCTCTTAACGATAGCCGAGGAAGAACTGAAGTGACATTCTCTGTAGGCAGTTGTTCTAGCTTATGTAATATGCATTGTACAACTTTTGGAGAATCATTGTTTGAATGGTGAAAGTAAGGGAAATAGCTTAATGATCTGTGATGGATATTTGAAGGAGTTATTAAACTGTGCCATTGGAATGTTAGACAGCAAAATGAGCAGATTGGGAATTGAGGTCCCAGGTAAGCTCTGTATATGAACTGCTTCCAGACTGTCACCCGGGCCAGAAGTTCTGTTCCTCAGGTGGTGGTTTTATCTAGGAATGGGCATGCCTGTTCCTGGATTAGCTTTACACAGATGAAGTGTCTCCCACCTGCTGTTCTTGCCCAGGGTTGGCATTTTCCCTTTTCACTGCTTGTCAGTCACCATCTGGTTAGAAATGTGTCCTCCCTTTCCCAGACAGAGGATTGTGTGTCTCATCAGGAGAAATTTCTCTAAGGACTTCTGAATTCAGTTGCTCCATTGTAAACAGTTCACATGACAGTGATAAACCTCAAAATTTGAAATCTCTGTAAAAAACTCACTGTGCTGCTTCCTTCTAAAAATTCAAGTGATGACTTACTGGGCAGCTAAAATCCTACATTGTAACACTGTCATTCTTTGAAATCACCTTTAAAAAGTGATTTGGTGGTATTTCTGTTTAATCTCAACTACATGAATAGGAAGCAGAGATTTTGAAGTATAGAAGTCATTCAAGAATGGATCAAACCAGGGAAGAGAGATGCAACAGTGCCTGTTCATATCACATATTTGAAAATACAATTTAGTAACTTTGCTGGGAGTTAAGTTTGCCCCTAGATTGGCTTTTCCAGAGAAATCCTGAGTACCCTTGGAGAGGAGCCTTCATTCTCCACATCCTAGGAAAGATTTACATCTGTAAGCCGCATAAAGTATGTGAAAAGGTGATTAGTTTAATTGGCCCACGATTATAATTATTCAGTAGGAGGTGATTGTGGGATTGCTATTATAGACTCAAATGCCTGGTGGGAAGGGGAGGAGAAAGTCATTGAAAACAGTAACATTCTAAAACCTTGGCTTAAACGTCCACTTAATAACAAATTGCCCTGACACTTTAACGATAGGGAAATTCTTAAGGATTTGGTACAACAACAATTTATCTGAAAGATAAAGGCAAGCTTTTTGTTCACCAATAACTGTGGGAAGTTTTGCTAATGTTTTCCCTTAGCATACTAGGTGGGGAATGGGTTTTAGGGAGCGGTAAACCCTCAGTGTGTTTCTGTCTTGAAGACAGTCTTCCAAAGTTGATACTGCTTCAGGGTGGACACAGGAATGGTGCTGTTTTGGTTTCTTTTAAAAAACAAGCCCAGTCCCTGAAACATTGTAAAGCAGAGTATTTGTCTTTCACATCAAAGGGCAGGCAATGTTCTACAGATAGTGAACTAAGAAGTAGGGAGCTGACATTTCAGTTCTTGCTTTGGGAAAGTATGTGTGGAATGCCATAGTTCATGGACCAGAGACCCTGAAGTACGTCCAGGTGCCTGCATGGTGCTAAGTTATCCAGCAGTAGAATGACTGCAGGCAGAAATTGCAACCAGATGAGCCTAAAATAAAACTGATGGCTTTATTGGACATTCTTTCCATGAGATTTAACTTTCTAATGTGCACATATATCACCCTGGGGATGTCATTACAAATGGTCGACCTCTGTTTGGGGAACTGCTACATGCTTTTTGTGCAGCTTTGCTTCGATTCCTACACACATCTGTTGAGCATGTGATGTACACACGCACTGCACATAACACACACAAACACACACACACACACACACACACACACACACACCAGAAACACTGGCAATTAATTTCAATTAGAGCCTCCAGTTGCGGTTGCTTGAGGCTGCTTAGAGATCAGGGAGAAGAGATTCTTTCCCTGGAAGCTTAGATTCAGGCACAGTTTCTCTAGTCTCTGCCTTCTCTTACAAAGTTCCTCTGTGACAAAAGCTACTTCAAGTTGATCACCCTCCAGGCAAATTAAGTGACCTCAGACAGATAAGAAAGCTGGTGTTTGAAAGTGTGGGAGGATTTGTCTAGAACCTTACCTTACTTGAAAACTCTTACCTCTGTTGATTTTTGAGGGTTTTGATTTGTGAGAGCTTTCATTATATATGAAGCACACACACACACACACACACACACACACACACACACAGACATATAAATTGAACTTGGGCCCAATTTTCTCCACATGTAAAATTCGAGTAAAGCTACTAATTCATGTAGTTAAAGGAGATGGTGTCAGGAAGAAATGAGAGCTTCTGGAAGAAAGACAGGTATATAGAGACCTTTGTATACACTGCCAGAGTTGGTCCTTACTGTAGTCCTGTGGATTAGGTGTCACTGGCTTCATTTCATGGATGTGCCTAGGAGGATTCAAAGAAAGCTTAGCAAAGCTGAACATCTGTCTTGAAGTTTGAGCATCAGATGACATAGATAGTCATGACTTTTTGATATGGCTACCAGGGATGTTTTGCCTAGTGGTTCTTTCCTCATGATTTGGTTCTGTAGGCTCTTCCAGAGTGCCTGTGCTTCTATGGGTCTATGGAGGTTAAAATTATGTGAATATGTACTAATTCTTTGTGACTTTAATTGAAAAGCATCAAAACTTTTAAGTTTTGTTGATAGTGAAGCATCAAAAATCATCTTAGTGTTTATTTCCCTCAAAATCTGTCTGTGGGGTAGGGATTGGTTCCAAGGTTCCTGAAGATAACTAAATCCATGGATATTCAAGTATCTTATATACATGAAATAGCATTTGTATGTAACCTGTGTGCATCCCCTCAGATACTCTAATCTTTAGATTACTTATAATACCTTATAAGTAATGACATAATAATAGCATGTAAATGCTGCACAAGTAATTACTACACTGTATTGTTTAGGGAGTGACAAGAAGAAAGTCTATACTTGTTCAATTTAGACATAACTGATTTATAATATTTTTGAGCTGCAGTTCGTTCAGTGGAAGGATAAAAAAAATTAGAAGCTTACAAGCTTACAACACAAAGCTGATCTCCTTATAGCAATTGCAAAAACCTCTTACTATAAAACAATGTGTGTTGCTTGTTATGCAGCATATTACCAGTAAATTCATGACCAAATGTTTTATAGTTACAGAAATTTCTTCTTTGCATTCCTTGAAGTTTAAAAAGGTATGCCAGATGTCTCATCTTTGATGTGATGGGTAAAATAGGGAGTATCTTTTCCATGTTCCATGACTGCCAACATAGAGCATGTAGAGAGAGCTGGGGCTTCCTCCCCTAGGAGTGGGAAGGAATTACAGTGAGAAAAAGTGGAAAAGGCACTTTCATTTTCCTGAGAATTTCTCAGAACCTTCGTAGGTACTTGGTACCTCACAAAGACTGGGAGGGGC
Source organism: Nannospalax galili (assembly GCF_000622305.1). Lineage (NCBI taxonomy): Eukaryota > Metazoa > Chordata > Mammalia > Rodentia > Spalacidae > Nannospalax > Nannospalax galili. Next base: position 3,973,406 of record NW_008350555.1, read on the forward strand.
ACTCTTTGTCCATTGACATGGTGGGGAGAGACCATGCTGAGGGACAAGCTCACAGGCTTCTGAATTGTTTGAAGGGAGCAACAAGGGCAATATTCCCGTGAAAACACTACTCACTATAGAAAATATGTTCTCTATTGCTATGGAACCACTGTTAATCTTCTAGAATGGTTATTACAGGAGACCAGACATTTCTCCTTGCCTCTAGAAGTACCTGAAATGTACTTCTAAATGTAGCAGTTTCCAGGCTGGGATGCACTGGTACGGTAGGGCTGAGCTTCAAATGCCCCCCTAGATCAAGAGGAGATTCTGAGTCACCTTGAGACAAAAATTGCCATTTGTTTCTCCCGATGATCTAGGGAAATACTGCCACAGATCACACTCCGTGCAGAAGATGCGTATTGAGCAGGTTGTTCTCTTAATTCAAGAGGTGAAAGCTACGTGGGAGAGTAGATCATCTCGGATGTTATGGACCATGAATCCTTCTCACAACAATCAGGAGCATGTTTAAAAATGAATGGAGGAAAAATCCATCAAAATGGTGTCAGTAACTATCTCTGATGATTGGCTTGTGAATATTTTTTCCTTTAATATTTATAATCTGTATCTTAAAAGTTCATACTTTAAGAATATATTAAATTTAAAATAAGGAAAAATTATTAAAAGCAACCAAATCACCAGCTGTGGTGAATCACATCCTCAATCCCAGCACTTGGGAGGCTTAGACAAGAGGATTGCTATGAATTCCCGGCCAGCTTGGGCTACAGAATAAGACCCTGCCTCAAACAAAACTAAATGAAACAAAACTAAACAAAACAAAATCCTCATTTGTAACTATCCTTATTTTCCAAAATTCCATGGCTATAAAACTGATCACTGTGGCTGTCAGGGTTAAAAGTATAAGAAATAAGATCTCAAACATGGACCAATTTGTCATTATTTAGATACCCTGGGGCATTAGCATCTCAGGGCTCTCTCTGTGCTTGTTTTCAAGGATGTCCAATGTTTTAAGAGGTGGCAGTTGAACAGAAGGCCTGTCAGCAGAGTGAGTTAGAAGTTTTCTTATCTGGGGTTGATTATACCAGAAGTCTTCTTCCTGTTTTCCTCCCTAAATGCTTTCTTTTCTTCTCTTTTCCTGGAGATTGTCAAATGATTCTTTCTTTCTTTGTTATTCTCAGTCCCTTGTGTGTATATAGTTAGACGTCCCTTGTGCCCACTTAGCTAAGTGATGACAATTCTGTTTTTAACTTGTCCCTCATGTGCCACCCTGTCTAGTTCCTGCCTCATTATAATTTGCCCTCTCCTCATTCCCTCCCTCATGATATTACATTGTTCTTATAATGAGATGCCTAGAACTTTCCAACCTATTAATTCAAAGCAAATTTGTTTTTAAAGGTGGTCTTTCCCCCTTGCTTTTTTCTGATTTTGCTTCACTGTGTGATAAATGCCACACGCATTAAAAATGTTTACACCTTGTTTTCTCTGTCAGCTGAATAGAGTTAGTTTTCATTGACTCTTAACATTTTAAGCCTTTGAAGTATGATTGTGTCTGGCAAGAGAACATATGGGGAATCAGGTGACGTACATGCTACTTCAGCACAAATCTAGAACAGCTATAATCATTTTGGCATGCTAGGCTAACACGTCCTATAGGAATTACTTATAGATACCAATATGGTATGATTCTGTTAGTATTAAAACTGTGATAACTATAAATTACTTTATTTTATTTATGTAATATGTCAAGATCTTATTTGGAGAATGGATAAAAATCAAAATAATAAATAATGGAAATCTCCAACTGGCGAGTACTAGTAAATAACATTGTAATTATATATGTATATACACATCTAATACTTTTTAAAGAACTGTTGACTTTTTAGATTATGCCATTGCAATTTGAACCTTTGCAGCACAGTTTTGAGTGCCTGCTACATACAAAGCATAGTGATAGCACGGCAGATGATAGATCCACACAATTGGCAGTGGGTAGACCCTTATAAGACTCAATATCATATTGACAAAATGTCACAGATAGTATGGAGTTCAAGGTCACCTAACTTAATGCCGCCCAACAATTTTCACATCATGAGACACATTGATGGGAGTTGGATGGAGCATTGTTGAAAAGATATGGCCACTCTTAACCAGAGGTGGTGGAACTAGAACTTCCATTATGGACCCTGAACAACTCCCCCAAGTGCTGCGAGGCATCAGAATCCTGGCAGTGACACTAGGGCATTCCTTTTGAGAAACTGTGATCTAAAACAACCCTCACCTTTTACAAATGAAGAATATCTGCTTTTTATCATCAAGACCCAGAGATATAAAGAAGCTCATTCAAGGTCATGCAGTTACTTCCTGAGGTTATCATAAATAGAATTTGAGCATTGTAGAAACTGAAGTCTAATATATACTTCTCTTTTACAGAGGCTGCCTTGTGATGTTCTTGTTACAGGGTATTTAAGAGGCATGTTCTCCCCAAAAGTTTATCTCTTTGACATATTTTATAGGAAGAAGGGTAGTAAATACTAGATATATCTTTTGGATAACCCAAAGATGTTATAAAAGGTTATTTTTTTTAAATCACCTTTGAGGCTGGAGAGATGACTCAGCAGTTAAGAGTATGTATTGCTCTTGCAGAGGACCAGAGTTTGACTCATAACCACCTGTAATTCCAGCTCCAGGGGCTTCATTGGACCTCTGTGGGCACCATCACTCATGTGCATATATCCACACACAGACACACATATGTATGGATAATTAAAATTTAAAATTTTCATGTTAAACTTAAGGTTATGAACACCTCCTGTGTGGCTCAGGGAACCTCACAAAAGAGGGAGTAGAAAGAATAAAAGACCTGGAAGATAGGGTGGCAGGCTGTGAAACGCTTTCTTCTGGGCATAACTTCACCAGTTCAATCAAGATTTGCAGCACCTGTTTCTGCCTGTGATGGGCCTGCCCAAGATTGGGCTTGTCCATAGTCAACCGTGAACTGGGGAGGGACTCATGGGTGTCACCCCTTACCACTAGACTATTGGCTACTGATAAGATTCTAGGGGAGAGGCAGCCTCTGACTTCTGTTATGTACCCACTGATAAACCTACTAGACTCCAATGGGTAGTTCCAAATCTGTGGCAACACAGATGACCCTGATTGAAGTAGTAGGCCACAAAACAAAACAAAAAGACATGGATCTGAGAAAGGAACTTGTAGGGAGGAGGGGGTATTGACCGGGGTGGAAGGTTTATAAAAGAGGGTAAGGGGTGACACTAATCAAAATAAATACATTTATGAAATTGCCAAAGAACAAATTTAATAAAAGTTTAAAAATTGGCTAAAAACTCTTAAGGTTATGAAGCTAAAAATATCCAGTATATGTAAAAACAGCCCAATCACTTAAATGTATGTAGTCTTTTTGAGATAGTGTCTCCCTGTAACCACAGCTGGCCTGGAACTCACTATGTAGACCAGGCTGGCCTCGATCTCATAGAGATTCACCTGTCTTAGCCTCCTAAGTACTGGACTTAAAAGTGTTTGCCACCATGCCCAGCTACTTTAAAATATTTTATTTATACAAACTAAGAATGTAATCAATGTTTAAAACCTGCATGTTAGCAGTGACTTCAGTTTTCCAACTCCAAGCTATGTATGCTAGCACACACCTATAATCCCAGCTCCACAGAAGCAGATGCAAGATGATCATGAGTTTCAGGCAAGTATGTTATTTATAACAAGATCCTGCCTCAAATAAAAGGCATAAACAGCTAAGCAAAGTAGGAAGGAAAAAAAAGAGAAAAAATACATTGGAAAAGAAAAGGAAAAGTATCCTGAACTATTACCACTCTCATCATTAGATTTATTATCTTTCAACTATTTAAGTCTTTTAAGAATAGTAGGAAACCATGGTTACCTGGTTTGTAATTCATTCGTGCTAGCCTTTCAACTCCATGACATGATTCATCGGTTCCTATGTAATTGTGGCTAGGTTCACCCTTACACAGGCTCATATGTGTGCCAGCCAAATGCACTTGGGGACAAAATGTCTCCTCTCAGTTCCTTCCTGGAACCACAAACTGTGTGGCAATTCAGAACAATTTAGCCCAAAGACGGAGGTTACAGACTAGCATTGCCCACCATTATCAGTGATGTGTCCTTGGAAATGTTCTTTAATCTGTCTTTGCCTCTACTTTTCTCATCTGGAAAATGAGAAGCAATACCACCTACCTGTACGAGATGTCAGGCTGCATAAATAAACTAATCAGTTGGTCTTAAGAATAACATCTGGCACACAGAAATAAGGGCAATAAATATAAATAAACATAAAAGTAACTCTGTATCTGTACCAGTTACAGTATTAAAACTTTTATCCCTTAACAGCATGTTTTAACCTTCAGGACAGCAAGAAGAGTAATAGAAGAGTCCCAGGTGCTTCTGAAGGCCCTGTTTTGACTAACTTGAAAGTGCCTGATGGTCTGACAACCTAGAGGGATTTCCATGGTTTTAGGGCATAAGATATGTGTCCACTTCGACTTTGGAGATCACAGGGCAAATGTCACAACTCTGTGTTTTAGCCTGAGCATCATCCCCAGAAGCAGGAGAAACAGAAGGGTTTGTTTTTTTTTTTTTATATCCCTTTCTGCCTCAGTTGAAAACTTAGAACACTCTTGTCTTTCTTACATAACTCCCAATTATAATGATCAGGCTTTCACTGAACAAAGCAAGAAGTCACCATTGGAGGACGTGGTAGGTGAGTTTTTGAGCTCCTTGGAGACTTGAGACAGAATATATAAAAAGATAGCTATACCAGTTAAGGATTATATTAGACAGCTTTATGAATCATAGAAATGGCTTTTTCATGGAGCTCAAAGATATGGTGTTATAGGAACAAGACCAAAGAGGGATAGTTGTGTCTGTCAGCCTAATAACATGTATGGAGGCAGCCCCAAGGATGCCACAGTACTCGGATGGCACTGCCTTCCTCTCAGAAGAATTTAATTTATGGGTGAGAAATTTGAAAATGGAATGGGTTATCAGCCTTTTTTTCTGCCATGGGTCAGATGAAAGTTGGTCTTGACATGACTGCTATCAGGTAGGAGCATTTCTTGAGAAACTCTAGATATGATCACATTTTATTTGAATGTCTGCTATGTGTCTGGTAGGGTTTTGGGTTAGATGCCAGGGGTGTCGCAGCAAATGGACCAAACACATGACTCTGCAACTTGTGCTCTGTCATGTGGTTACTTGGAGAAATGTGAAGATGGGTCAGGAAGGAGGGTGTTTTGGCCTCTTCAACCTCTTTACAGTTCATTACCCATGCCCTTTCACTCTGTGTTGCCTAGAAATGGTCAGTTGGCAGAAATTTACATTGTGTGAAAACCCATCAGTCCGCAAATGCTTCATCAAGAAGTTGTTATATAAGAATCTTCAGTAGCCAGGCTTAAACTGACAGCAGCCAACTTTAGTAAAATGGGAAGGAAGGGAGGGAGAGGAGGGAGGGAAGGAGGGTCTCCTTGTTGATGCATTGTCGGTACCTTTGTGGGTGCTATTAAGTAGAGCTTGATTAATCTTAATGAAAACTTGATCAATTTTAGAAGACTAAGAACATTATACTGTGTTAGGCTTAAGGCTTTTTTCCTTACCAAAAGAGTTTATAAATGTTGCAGGGGGTAAAAAAGAGAATTAATGATTTTGACATTCTCTGACTTTTTAAAGATGGTGGGGGTGTAGGGGGAGAATCCCTTCCTGATTCTGAAACTCTTTGGGATTTGAACTCTTACCTGTGTAGAACACAGGGCTTCTTGAGTTGCTTGGGGGGTCCCTGGCCTGAAGTTCATAGGATTCAGTATCTTCATATCTAAGAGATATCTCAAGTTCACAGAAAATTCTGAAAACAGTACACTTAGGCACAAACTTATGCAGTGGGAGCATTCTTAAGTACAGCAGGGTTCTCCATCAGAGGAAATGGCAAACCGAATAGTAATAAGGATGTTATGTCAAAAAGACTGCACAGAAATCAGGGCTTTAGGTGTTCAGAGATGTTAAAAGAAATTAATAACTTTTTCTATAAGAGATTTTTTGCTTTGGGATATTTTGGCTATTATTTTACTGGTTTCAAATGCTATTCTAATAAGCCTTGTGTTTTATGGTGGTATCACTGATTTTAAGGATAACAGGAAAAAAAAAGAGATAATTTTTCCATTCCTTGGAGGCTAATGTACTTAGAGCTGTCAGCTTTGTCTTTTTATTTACAAGAGACCCCTGACTTCAGGCCTAATTGTTTCCTGAACATTTAAACTTGAGACATGGCTATACACAAACTCTTATTTCCTGTAGTCTATGTTACATGAAAAGCTTGCCACAAACACACACACACACGGCTTCCATTCCCAGCAGTCTATTTCAGAATATATGATAACAAAATGGATACAAAAGTATGTCAAAATACAAATGTACCTTTAGAAAAATTAGTATTTGGTAAATATTTCAAACCAAAGATACTATAGTTTAAAACAAGTTTTGTTGCAAATGTTGCTTTTAGAATTTTTCTGATTGGTTTGAACTGACTGAAGCTTGTTAGAGTCCAATGCTAAATCTCCTTAAAGCAAATAAAAGGGCTTTTTCATTATTTGAAGGATCTTCAAATTGTGTTTGAAGAAAAGAGGGTTATCTGTCTCAAATTCTATGGCACATGAACTGGTAGACATGAGTTCCTTAACTGCAAAAAGTTGGAGGGGCAGTTTCCATGGCAACTTCTTCAGTCACCCATGGTCTTATATTTCAGAAGGATCTTCGTTGCTGAGCTGTAAATGCAATATTAAACATTCAATAAAATCTTTGTAATGTGAAGAGCAATTGCGAGAGACATTCAGTTGCCCTAAGCACAGTTCGAGAAAGCAGATAACTGGGCCTGTACCTTCCCAGCTAGGTCAGCCCTGCCAGCGCACTGGGCCAAGACACTGTCTTTGGACATTTATCTTAGTGGGGCTGATTGCCACCTAGTTTTTATCATCCTTGTAAGAATTGCATGAGAGACAGTTACAAGGTGGGGTATGTTTAGTTGGTTTGATGCCCAAACATCATTAACATGTATTCTTTTAAATTGCATGTTTGGAACTGATTTGTGTGTCTCAAAAAGGTAAACAAATGATATATTTTGGCCAAAAGACAACATTTATGCTGTAATTATTTTCTGGTTCTCCTTTTGAAGATAAGGGGAGCAAAGCAGGGCCTGCCATGGTCTGGCAGTAACCATTAATGAACATGGAATTTTAGGTGTCTAATCCTACATGAACCATTGAGTTTCTACAGAAACGACTTGAAAGGAAGATCTTTCATCTTCCATGTTTTCAAAGATGAAACACATCTAAGTGTGATGAGATATTAAAGTACTTTCTTCAAACATTTTTGAGTACTTATTTCCCCTTTTTGATCTTTTAAACTAGATTTTATGCTTTGTGGGGTTGCACACATGGTAAAGTCATTAAGTATTTGTGGGTTCATGTTATAGTGACTCCTACTATGTGCTTGAATTTGAACTTTTGAAACTTTATGCAAAGAAGGAAAGACCAGCAACAGTTTTGGCTTTCTACAAACACTCAAGCAAACCAATATGTATTAAGTGCCTGCCCAGGACCCATTCTGTCACAGGCAACAAAGGAAATGTAAGAAGTGACCCTGATCCATTTAAGTTGCCTGGTCTGATTTCTGACTATTTATTCGTGATTTGAAAACAATAGTTTAAATAGGTTTTCACTTTAACCCTGTCTTCTCACATTTTCCCATTCATTGTCCTCTGTTGGAGAGCATTGTCACTATTTGCAGGCTTTGCTGACCATTCCTATACTTATATTTTCCAGTTTGTAAAGGTGTCATTTCTGAGCAAGGTATAATTTATCCCTGTTCTACCCTTAGGACACCATAGGATAGAAATAAATAGAAGCTGTTCTGACCAGTGAACTTAGGTGGGAAAATGGGGCCGTGTTGATAGAAGATATACCTTTATATTTCAGTTTATTGAGAGAATTCAATCAAGTCCCCAAGAAGTTCTAAGGAGTAGGAAAAATGCAGTATTCATTATGAAAATTATTTATAATTGTGCTTTTTGAATTCAGAATCTCAAGACTTGGGGAAAGAAAAAAAGTAAAATAGGCTTAGCCTTGAAGATTCACAGAAGTGTTGAGACACTTTCAATTGGGGCCTTCCTTGGTTCACCTGCTGTGGTGGTTTGAGTGGGACTGTCCCCCATAGGGTGACAGTTGGTGGCTCTGTTTTAGGAGGTTTAGGACATGCTTGCTGGAGGGAAGCACTACACTCAGAATGGACTGGGCTTTTCCATTTTCCTTGCCCATTTCCATCTCATTCTCTGTTTCCTGTGCCTCAGGGACTCTCCTAACGCCACCTGCCATGCCTGCCCAACTGTGATGGACTCCAGATCCCTCTGAAACAATAGCCCAATAAGCTCTTGGTCATGGTGTTTCATCACAGTAACAGAAAAGAAAAAACACACCCACCTTCCTGCATCAACTTGCTCCTCTTTGGGCGGTCACTCCTGTGAATGCAGTGGTCACTCAGAGCCACTTCTCTGCTGCCCCCAAAAACTTGTTTTTCAAACTTTTGTGGCTTATGGAAATCAGGACTTGAAAAGTCTTAGCAGTGGTTATTTTATTCTTCTTGTAGTGATTTTCATGTTCCAGATGAAGAGCTATCTTCTTGGCCTTCAGTGAAATAAGTTTTACCTCAGCATTGAAACGGAGGCATTAGGCTGAGAGAAAGCAAGACAGTGTATTGGAAAAGTCTCAACTCATTCAGGACAAGTGAGTTATTGAGTTCGGCATTTTCTTTGATGGAAGAGTGTAGAGGACAGCTTTGGGAAAGCAGGTATTTTGGTTTTTTTGTTTCAAGTTCATCTCTGTTCTTGTAAGAAACATAAAATATTTATTCTAATGCAAGAAAGAGACTCAAAAATGCCCTCATATTGAAGTAGTCTGTGTTCCAGTCTCTGAAGTATAGTTCTTCATTGATTCAAAATGTCCTTACTATGGGTAAAAAAAATATGGTGTATAAGTAGAGTAGATTTAGTAGAGCACTATTCAGTCTTTATGAAAATTTGGTAACTGGGTGTGTTAATGCATGCCTGTACTCCCAGTACATAGGAGTTTGAAGCAGGACAATTGGGAGTCAAAGACCTGCCTTGTAGTGAGGACTTGTCTTAAAAACAGCAACAACACAAACCAACTTTAAAAAAATGGAAGGAGCCAGTGTGGTGGCACACACCTTTAATCCCAGCACTCAGAAGGCAGAGGCAGGCAGATCTCTGTGAGTTTGAGACCAGGCTGATTTACATAGTGAGTTTCAAGCCAGCTGGGGCTACTGGGAGACTCTAAAAGAAACAAAGGTGCGTGTGGGGGGGAGAAGCTTTGAGACAAGGTTCAGCAGTTAAGAGGTTAAGAGCACTGGCGGCCATAGTTTGAGGCATATACTAATGTGGTCAGAGGGACTTAAAGGGCAGTTTTTGCCCCTTGTCCTCCAAGATTGACTAAGTTCCTGGGGACTATGGAACATCTCTCAAAATGTCCTGTAACTGTGGTGAGCCGCCTGTCCTCTTGTTCAGGGAGGCCATGGAGACCCCACCAGATGGACTTGAACCAGGGTCCAGTCTACAAGAGAAGGGTCAACTCAGAGAAAACATCTCATTCATGCTTCCAAGTGAAGCCGGACATGGTGGAGCAGGACCTTTGACTTATCTTCATATAGATGGAACTGGTAAAAGAAAGGAGCCAGGAACTCCTCCCAAGCCTATGTGACCCCTGAGGAACAGATCCTCAAATGACCTTAAGTGTAAAAACAAACTGATTTATTTGAGCCAACTGTACAATCTTAAACATCCAAAAGGAAAGTGTAACCAAAGGGTAAAGTCATCAGTGTATTTCTTTTAAGAGTTCAAGGGATTATACTTCCCAGACATTAGGCTTAAATCTCTATAAAAAAGTTATTTAGACAATTATTTCTCATTGATGATTTTGTTCCTAACCAGAAAGTGCTGCTCAGATGTAAGACCTCAAATCTTGGTCTCCAATACTGTAGTGACCACCTGTAGCTAAGAGAGGCAACCAGCTATTGTTTTAAAATGATGGATAAATTTGTTTTCTCCCTTTATCTAGAAGCCTTTGAGAGGGAACTTACACTGATTCTAACTATTCTAACAGCTATCAAAATACCTGAAAGTAAATCCTGAATCTTTCACTCTAGAGTCCAGCCTTGGAAGACAAAAGAAAAATGAGGAGGAACCCAATAGAGGGATGCTTTTGGAAGCCCTTGTCAAAAAATTCCAATGGACTCTCATATGAACATTTGAAAATTGCCCTGTTCTGACTTTTTTCTAGTTCCCTGCCTAGAACTTGTGATGCTATTCTTGCCTTTACTTCTTCACTTCTCTATTCACAAATCAAAGACTTTCCTCCTTGAGATAAGAGCTATGCAATTTGGGAGTCTTTTAGATAAACCCACTGAAGGGGTACTCCAATTGTCTTACCCTGCATCCCTGTTTAGCATGGAAGAAGCCAGAGCGGTCTGCATCCTGATTCCTATTGGCAATTTGGGTAACCTCTCTTCAGAGGATGGTGTGATAAGAATAGGAGGTAAGAATTGGCTAGGCAGTTAGGGTAAAATGACCCCAAAGAAAAGTAGCCAGTTTCTTGGCTAAAAGCGATTGACTTACCCCAGAGAGAGGCCTGGGTCAGAGCTAAAATAAATTTTTTAAATGGAAATAATTCCAAAGACAGTTATCAACCTAGTAGGATAATCCTTAAAAGATTTTAGGGTTACCTCTTCAGAGGGGGAATGTTAGAGTAGCCAAAAGCCCCATAAAAGAAATCAAAGACAAAAGAGTACATAAAGTTATCAGAAAAAAAGGGATGGGGAGATATGGGAGGGGTTGGAGGGGAGGGAGGGGGCATGGATTTGATCAAAACACCTTATATGCATTTATGAAATTCTCAATAAGTTATTTATTTTTTTAAAAAAGTGTACACAGGGCAACCAAGTGGCATGACAGGGATGCAAGGCAAGCCTTTGAAATGACTGCTGCTTCTTCTTTACTAATAAAATCAATTTATTGACAAAAAATAAAGAGCACTGTCTGCTCTTGCAGAGGACCTGGGTTCAGTCCCCAGCACCCACATGGCAACTAACAACCATCCTTAACTCTAGTTCCAGGGGGTATGATGGTTTCTTCTGGCTTCCGTGAACATTGCAGGATACAAGTGCACTTACATACATGCAGATAGAACATTCATACACATAAAATAAATACATAATTTTTTTTTGAACAAAGGAAGAAAATTCTGGCATTCACTACCACATGTGCAAAACTGGAGAACATTATTCTAACTAAAGGTAGCCAGATACAAAAAGGCAAAAACTTTTCGTGTGAGGTTCCTAGAATAGTCAGATCCATAGATTAAAAAGCAAAATGGTGGCTGCAAAGAATAGAACTGGGAATTAGAATTTAATGGTTTACTAGGTTTCAGTTTTGCAAGATGAGAAGAGTTAAGAAGATAGATATGGTGGTTCTAAACAGTGAGGATGTCAGTGGTACTGCTGAACCATAGGCCTAAATTATACATGTAAAATATTATTATATATACTCAGGGTCTCACTATATAGCCCTAGGTGGCCTGGAACTCACTATGTCTAGACCAGGCTGGCTTCAAACTCATCTGCCTGCCTCTGTTTCCCAAGTGCTGGGATTAAAGGTGTGTGTCACCATACTTGGTCCTCAGAAAACATTTTTAAAAAAATAACTGCAGTAAAAGTGCACATAAAATTTATCATCTAGGGCTGGCATGTTGCACACCTGGCAAATTGCATCCCAGCACTCAGGAAGCAAAGGCAGACAGATATCTATGAGTTTGAGGCCAACTTGTCTGGTCTGTACAGGGAGTTCCAGGCCAGTGAGGGTTACAAAGTAAAACTGACTCTATAAATGAATAATAAATAAATAATAAACAAACAAACAAAGAAACAAATGGGGTTTTTTTTGTTGTTGTTGTTCTAGTGGTTCTACATAAAAGTCCCCAGACTTGAGGGAGCTCACAGTGATGCTTTTAGAATGGGGGAACACAAGGCCTGCTCCCGGCCAAGGATGCTTTTGTTTTCATTGTGATTCTCTCTTCCTCACATCTTCTGTTGATAGCACAGAGGACTGCCTCCTTGCTATATCCCAAAGTCAAAGTCATGGCGTCTTGTGAATGGGGTCCCTTCTTTTCCTGGCTTGACTTCTGCTCCTTGCTCTATCTAGCCCTGCCTCTCTACTTTGGCTGGCTCTTTCACATCCTATTTCTTGTGCATGTATTTCTTGTTCTACAGCCCACACAATTTTCTATCTTGGACTTTAAATTCAAGGAGAACCTAGGCTTAGGGCTTTGACCTTTGCAGTACCCAGTACAGCAAATGATGCTTAATGAATGTTTTGGATGAGGAGACAGCTCTGAACTTGGAAGCTGACATGGCTAATGCCTATTTAATTGAAGGTTATTAATACCTCTTCAGTGGGGAAGGATGATCTGCTGTTTACAGCAGAGAATGAATAAACCCTCAAGCTTTTTTTCCAGTGGTCCTGGAGAATTCTATCTGGTGATTGCCCTGTATATACTAATTTGACTTAGCATCCCAGGGAGATCGGTGTGGGTGGAGCAGGGCAGCATTCATTTAGAAGACAATTTTTCTTTGCCTTCTACACGTGATTCCAATTGAGATTCCATGGCTGGAGTAAAACAGCTTATTAAATAAGACATTTCTTCTCTTCCTCAATGATATACTTTCCCTTCTGCACAGAATAACAGTAAGAATGGTAAACATACACCCTAGTTTTTAACGCATGTATGCCTGGCTCAATTATTCATAACTCTTTCTTCCACTCTGCAAAGCTCTGTTTTTTGATGGTAAATTTTATTGCTACCCCAGTCATAAGGGGGAACATGTAGAAAGTATCAGTTATAAGCAGAGGTGGGAGGAAGAAGAAGGCAAAATTAGACTGGTTAGAATCAAACTGTGGAATTTGAGAAAGAGATATGTAGTCTAGTCTGGCATGCTAGATACTTTTTTGGATGGAAAAATATTTGACTTTTAATAATAAGTATGTTGGTCTATGTTAAGAGCTTGGACTGCATGGGATCAAAGAAAGATTTATTTTAATTAGTAATAGTATAGTGCAGGTTAACAAGTTAATAAATTTATAGAGAGCTTCAAACATTTTCTATGGCTATAGACAAGAGTTCACTATAACATACAGATTTGTGTACATATCTTATATTTCTTTCTTTTATTTTCATTTTTTTGTCTTTGTTTTTGTTTTGAAGACAAAGTCTTTTCGTATAGTCTAGGCTGGATTCAAACTTGTGGCAATCCTCCTCCTCTACCTCCTTAGTGCTTGAATTATTAACATGACCCACCATGTCTAGCTGCACTTGTTTCTGAACTATTAAAATGAACTTGGTCTGTTAAAATTCTGCTTTATGCATGTATGTTTTAACTTAGATAATTGTACTATGAATATTAAGCATGAATTAATGTTGTCTAATAGGCAATGTTAGGAAAAGCCAAGCTAATAAAGGAAATCAGGCAGGACCATAATTGTTTCTTCATATTTGTAGAGGGAATATCACACAGTAGGAACAAGGTGAGTGTTTTAGCCCAAGCTTCTCAGTATGATGGGTTTTGTGTCTTCCCTGTTCTCTGCTCCAGCTTCCTTGGCACCTGTTTTCACCTCAACTGACTGTTCCTCTCCATGTGGACAGCCTTCATGTTGTCTGATGTTTCAGTCATGACAACAATGTATATATGTGTGTATTATATACATGTGTGGAGTTATGTGTACTTTAAAGGTAAAATTTTAGTGATAATGTGCTATAATTTGAGAAAGATTTATAGTTTCAAGTTTATAATTTCATGTGACTTTTTAGGGTGGGGACATAATTATTTGTATTTGTTCTTGCTGTTGTTGTTTGAGATAGGGTCTCCCTGTAGTCCCCTGGAACTCACTCTGCAGACCAGCTGGCCTCAGTCTCACAGAGATCTGCCTGCTTCTGCCTTCCCAGTGCTAGGATTAAAGGCAGGTGCCACCATGCCCACTTTATTTGTATTTTACACGAGACGAAACAGACATACTCAAGCTATGACTGTTGGCAGAATGAACTCGGACTCAAATTCAAGGTTTCTAACTTTATGTTGTTTATTCTAAACTTGAGATTATCTCTTAAACCTCTTCTTGCCCAGGATGTTCAGAAAGAATTGTTTTCTAGTATCTTTCCCATTTATGCTAACTTTGGGTCTCTGCCTCATTGGTCCTTGTTAGGAAAGAAAGAATCAAGATGCTTTTGGGTCTATTAGACATGGTTTACCTATCTACAAAGCATACTTACTGATGTAAAATTCTGACCTGTCTAACAGGTATACCAGAGAAGTCAGCGATTCCAAGTCACATGTCCCTTGCCAATTCTGCCCCAGTCCACTTCCCATTGTTTTTAGGTGTTCCTTAGTACTCATCCTTCCTTGCTTTCTTAATTTTTAATTTTATGCGTATATGAGTGTTTTGCCTGTGTGGATATAAGCTCACCCATGTCATGCAATGCCTGCAGAGGCCAGAAGAGGGTGTCAGATCCCCTGGAACTGGAGTTATGGACAGTCGTTCACCACCATGTAGATGCTGGGAACCCAACCCAGGTCTTCTGTAAAAGCAGGCAGTGCTCTTAACCACTGAGCCATCTCTCCAGCTCCCTCATCCTCCCTTCTTACTGACAATTTTCCTAATCTAAACTCCACTTGAAAGACTTATGCTTACCCCTTAATAACAAACTGGAATTCTGCCTTCCCAGTGATGTTCTCACCATCTATTGTGGTAATTGCTCCTCCTCTCCCGAGTCGCTGCAGTACCTCAGATTTCTCTTCTGACCCTTATCTATCACACACTGCTTTACTGTTTGTCTTTATTATATTTCTTCTACATGATTGTGTGAGCTCCTCAAGGGCAGGGTCTTCCTCATTCATCTTGGTGTGTTTGCAGCACTTAGCTCAGTGCTGCAGCCCTAGGAAATTCTGCCTCCCCCTTAGTAAATGAATAGGTTTGGAGATAGTTATGCCCACTCACAAGAGATGAGGCAATTATAGTTTTTAAAGGCACGTGGATATGACAGAACTTTATGTTGGTATAATCATCACCTGGATTGTGCATAATTAAGAAACATAATTGTATATTTTTTGCAGTAGGTTATCATGTACTATCAGAAAGCTGCCCTATTTTTTATGGGCCTGCCATTTCATGACGTCAGATAGGTATGTGTTCCTATGAAGAAGTGCAGAGATGAGGTTCATTCTAGAAGCTCAGTGAACTGGTTCCTTATGTTGCTAGTACATCCTACTAGACTAAACTGGGTCACAGCGGCCTACCAGACTACCTTTGTGCCTGTGCCTCTTGCATTAGCTAAGAGAGTAAACATGAAGATTTCAACTCCTTTGCTTAGTTTGTTTATTTTTAAGTAGACATTCAATAGCTAAGACTTTGGTGGCTTGTGAGAGTTCTCTCTATTTTGTGCAAACTTAGTTTCTTGAATGCTGACATGTTTACATTTTATTGCATATTCTCCCAAGTCTGTCTCACTGACTGGCATTTTTAATAACTTCTCCACTTCTGACTCCTCTAGCAAAGTAATTCTGATGTCAGGAATCAAACAAAAATTAACCAAGAGAGACATCAGAATAGAACAGTATCGGGAATACAGGAGTTTGATGTAGGTCTTTTTGAGATGTGTAAGATGTAGTCGGGTTCTCCTACAAAGGTAAGAAATAAACCAAGTCCAATGTAAAGATGAGCACATAATATTAGAAAAGAGTGTGGGAACAGAATTTTACCCAGGTTTCAGTGGAAGGCTGATAAGTTGCAAGGAATATTTAGCTGCAGATGCCTAAGAGTCACTGAGCATGGATTGCTAGGCTTCTCCCTACCCTGAAATTCTGTCAAGTGTTCTATGGTTACTGTGTGGCTTGGGCAGCCTCATTTCTAGCAGACATCTAAGTGAACCTGGAGTGATAGAGCCCTGCTTTGTGGGAGTATGCTGACGGGGTGGCAGGGCCTACATTTTTGCTGCCCTTAGAGCTTGCCCTGAAGTCTTTAGATTTAAGAAGGGGAGACTAGACTAGTTGGGAGAATCCTTCAGAGCTGCTGAGGAATACTCCTAGGTGTTTCCCAGGGGAAAGGGAGCAGCAAATAGGAATTCAAAATAGAACTTTTCCTGGGGAGAAGCTATGGATAGCTGTAAACTGTTAAGACGTTGCAGAGAACTCTTCTGTTTGTAATTCACTGAAATGTTCTAGAAAGGTAAACCTTTAACTCTACTCTTCTAAAGGTCTGCTAATGGACCCTCATAGATGCTGCAAATGGTACAGGATCCTGATTGGTCTAGTAGCAGGATTTGACTCAGATTTGCCTTATGAACCGTAAATGTACATGAAGGCTCTTGAAACCAATTCCCTGAAATGGTAGAATTTTGTGTGGGTATGTGCTGTGTGGAGAAAAAGGCCAAGGTGTGGACCATAGCCTCAAAGATGCTCTTACTGAGATTTGCAATATGCTGATGTAGTATTGGCTGATTTCTGGCTTGTTTTCCCATCTCTCTTTTTAAAAATCCAGAAGATATTAACTTTAAGGAAAAAAATAGACAACAAAGAACAAAGAAGGTGGAACAGTCATAAGATGGAGTTGTGTGGAAGGCACAGCTGTCCTGAGAAGACCCTCTGTTTCCTTTCCCGTGGGTGAACCACCATCATTAATAACTGCGGGAAAGGGGAGCAGGAAGCTTTTTGTAGAAAGAATGATGAATTTTTCTGTTCCTATGGAGCCACTTCAGCATTACAGGATGAAGAAAAACAGAGGGCTATTTTAATAGCGAGAAAGTGAGTTACTCTCCCATTTGGAGCTGAAGGATAAAAAGCTGGTGTGTGAAACAGTACCGGGTGTGAATATAGTGCTCAAGTGTTTCATTAAAGATTTGTCAGAACAGTTAGCCCTCTAACCATGCTACAGTCTCTGACTTCTGATTTCTTTGTGGAATTAAAAATGCTTTTAGGAAGGAAAGCTAAACAAGTCTTTTGTTTGGATTTCCATATATTGATTAATGGACCCAGAGGAGCATCCTGCTGTGAACTCCCTCTGCTGATGGTAACCATTACAATGAGTAAAACTTTTCTGAACTGACTCTTCCACAGAGCCTGAAGGCTGCTACATTGGGTGTGACAATTTTTAAAGAACCACTGTGCTAGAATGAAAACAGGCCATTTCTAAATGGCCTATTGATTTGCAAAACCGTTTTGTGTTGATTGAATGGTCTCATATCTGAGTTGGGGGAAAAAGATGCAGACCATTTTCAATTTATTATTGTATCTTAAAGGTTTAAGTTGACAGCATTTCAGTGGTGCTCTGTGCCTCCCATAGAAAGGTCTGCCTACCTCCCAAGCCTCAGTCACACAAGTGAAAATCTAGCTCATTAGCTTATATGATAAAAGAATTCTATAACTCCACTACAGTGTAAGCCATGGTAAATATGGATTGAGAAGTCCTAATTATGACTCAAGGTCACCCATAAACTTAGGGACCACCTCCCCACCAATGCTATCTACTGGGATATTTATGGAAGAAGTTACCAGGAGTTGTTAGGTGGTTTATGTGCCAGGCCCACAAGGACTGTCTGTATTGGCCTCGGACTACTCTGATTGCTCCATAAGAATTGCAGAAGGCAGAGACTAGAAAGATGGGTCAGCAGCTGAGAGTCCTTGCAGCTCTTCCAGAGGACCCAAGTTCATTTCTCAGCACCCACGTCTAGCATCTAGCAGCTCACGACCACCTGTAACCCCAGCTCTGTGGGATCTGACCCCTTCTTCTGGCGTCCTCGGGTACCTACACGCATGTTATATACACATAGAGACAGATGTGCACACACATAAATTTAAAAGAATTACAGAGGACAATAAACCTTGTCTGGCTGTACCTGGGAGCATCTGTTTTTCCTGTTGATATGGGATATCAAGATGATTCTTGCCCAAAAAAGTTTTTTTTTTTTTCTTTTTTTTCCTTTTTAAAGACAGGATCTTCCTGTAGCCCCTGTTGGCCAGGAACTTGATATGTAGACTGGGCTGAACTTGAACCCACAGAGATCTGCCTGGTTTTCTGCCTCCTGAGTGCTGGGACTAAGGCATGTGCCACCTCGCCTGGCAGGATATAGGTTTAAATGATGCTTTGTGTCTTAATATCTGGTCTAAGTCTGAGTTCCACCTTTGGTTTTTGTTTCTTTTTCCGTACCCTTAAGGTAGCTTTTTTGTAGATGTCTATAACTTCCAATAATAATAATAATAATAGTCATGATAAATAATAAAAGTAGTTGTAACATTTACTGTGTGTCATATGTCTTCCTAAACATAAATTGTCAAGGAAAAAGGCAGGTCTAAGAATCAGTTGCTTTTTGCTACAGACATACAGGGTGATTCATCTGGACGGAGTTCTTTTTTCTCTTTCTGGCTGGAGTGTGTGCAGAGCCTTTTTTTTTTTTTTTTTTTTTGTCTTTTCGAGCTAGGGTCTCCCTGTAGCCCCAGCTGTCCTGGAACTCACTGTGCAGGCCAGGCTGGCCTTGAACTCACAGAGATCCGCCTGCCTCTGCCTCCTGAGTGCCCGGCTTGTGTAGAACCATTTTTAAAACTTGTTTTTAACCTGAATTTCATGCTGTCACTGTGATGCCGTGTTTCTCACATCATGAGGTAGTAAAAATCTCAGTGAAAAGTGAAGAGATCCTGGAAGTGGCTGTGATCAGATGATGAACCAATGAGCCTGGTTAAACTGTCAATTTTATTTATTTTTTTTTCTAAACTTAAAAAAAATTTTATTTATTATTTTTATTTTATGTGTATGCATGTATTGCCTGCGGGTAGGTAAGTGCACCCATGTCATGCAATGCCCGAGGAGGTCAGAAGAGGCTGTCAGATCTCCTGGGACTGGAGTTACCGACAGTCATTAGCTGCCATGTGGGTGTTCAGATTCGAACCTGGGTCTCTGCAAGAACAACCAGTGTTCTTAACCACTGGGCCATCTCTCCAGCCCCTAAACTGTCAATTTTAAATGGTGAGAATTTACTTTGTAGTAAACATGAAGCAAGGACTTTAAAGAATTGAGGGTTGTGGATTTTATTGGACTGATGTCAATTTTGATGATAAATAGGACCACAGAAATAAAACTTTAAAAAGTAAGCCTTGGAGCAGGGTGTGGTGAGCACACACTTTTAATTCCAGCACTTGGGAGGCAGAGGCAGGCAGATCTCTGTGAGTCTGAGGCCAGCCTGGTCTACATAGAGAGTTCCAGGCCAGCTGGGACTACAGGAGAAATTTGTTTCACTCAACATTTTAGCCCTATAAACTGGCACAGAGAAGCTGCTAAAAGAATAAACAAGGGCTGGAGAGATGGCTCAGTGGTTAAGAGCACTGACTGCTCTTGCAGAGGACCCAGAATCGATTCCCAGCACCCACATGGTGGCTAACACATTCATAACTCCAGTTCCAGGGAGATCCAAAGCCCTCTTCTGACCTCCAAGGCATTGCACGACACAGATGCACTCACATACATGCAGGCAATACACTCATACACATAAATTAAAAATATTTTTTTTTAAAAAGCAAGCTTTGACCCCAATTCTATATGTGGAACAGAACCCACCAGCTTATCTCAGCAAACAGCTGTACGCAGGGAACAGATGCCGTACTGAATGGAATATTGCAGCGTAATATTGTATTGTGCAAGCTTCTCTCTCACCAGTATGTTCAGCAAATTAAACTCAGATGTGGCCAGGAAACTTTTCTCACTTATATTGTATACAAATTATTTCTGTCAGAAACATTTATTGGATAGTCTGAGTACAGGAACTTGAGTGTACAACACAACCCTTTTGTATTAAAATTGAGGGGGCATTTGTTAGGAAAACGTAAAAAGGCATGTCATTTAAAATTTATTTCGAGTATTTCTAAACTTCCCCCTATTTTTCCTCCTTCATATATTTCTCTGAACTTAAGTCTTGGCTTAGAGGAAACAAAATAAATTCTTTTTTTCCTATGTGTCTGACTCTTAAATCCAACACATATGAAATGGAGTAGGTTAAGAATGGAATAGCAAAAACCTTGTGGCATAGGTAACCCTGGAAAATTGAGGTCTTTATCTTTGAGAACTGTGCATGGACTGTTGTGACTGGAGAGGCTTTTGAAGAAAGCTCTGGGGAAAGGGCAAAGTTGATGTCTAACAAAAACAACACCCTGAAGGACTCACTCCCCTGAAGGATAGATAGAAGCAATTGTCCTTTACCTGTTGGACTAATTGAGCCAGTAATTTGAGGAATGTTTGTTAATTGACAATTTGTTTCCTTTGTTTATTTAGGGAACCTTCACCAGACTGTTACCATGGTACCTCCCATCAAGGAAAAATGAAGTTTTAAAAGTCTTCATACCAGTTTCTACTGGGACCACAGGGGTAATATGTTTATATCCCTCCAAAAGAAAGAAAAAGAAAAAGAAAGTATCTTGTTTAGCAGTGCAATGATACTGAATTTGATGTTTTAAATTTAATGAGCATATTTTAAACAAGCTATTTCTATATTTTGAGCCAGAACCTAGAAACTTCAGTTAGCATAGTGAGACATGGACCACCACCACCAGCGACAATCGCTTTGTTTTGCACATTGTGTGCAAACTGCTCTATGTATAACATTGTGTATGCCCTTCTTAACTGAGAGAACAGAATCACATAACCTTCTTAACTCCTCAGTTTTAGGTACTAAATTTACCTGAAATATATATGGCTTCCAAATGCAGAGACAGCTTTTCCAGGCTAGGATGTCTCTGCTTCTCAGAAAGTAGGAACTCAAAAGTTTGTTAGTGATCTCAGTTTACAAGTAAGTATGCTGTAAAATAAGAAAATTAAAATCAGAATGAAAACCACAGGCCTGCCCCTCTCTCACTGGGATTTTGAGAGTAGTTATAATCCAAGCTCCTTGGAGAATGTTCAGTCATTCCTAGAGGTAGACAAATTCTACTCCAAAACTGAATGGCTGACAGGTATTTTCATTATTGAATCAACACTCGTTGAAGGTGCTTGTGAAATAGGGGACTTGATATTCTCTAACAGGTATGAGTCACATGTTCAGTGAAGCAGGGTGATTCCTACCAAATACACAGACCCTTAGAGTCCTTGGGAAATAACTTAGTAAGAGCACTAACCTCTGTTCTCTAGGCACATTGTATTAGAAAATAAAAATATTCCAGTTGAAGTATACTGCAGTGATTCTTAGAAAACAGGTATAGTTTATGGGTATTGGTCCATGCTCTTCTGTGGTCATTCTCCTCAGCAGCCTCCCAAATAGGTTTTACCCATGGGCTAACAAAGGTCAAATTCTTCCTAAAGATGGGTGTTCTGAGATGTTTTCTAGGTTCTGGATTACTAGTCTTTGGTTTCTGCTTACACTGTCTGTGACCATCTCTCTGGTAGATCTACAGGTGTCCCCGCAGCTGACACGTTATTGTTCAGGATGACTTGGGATTTGCCTCCTGCTCAGCTATTGACTAGAACCTTCACACAAGTCCTCACTGGCATTGGGAATGAGCAGAGCCACCAGAATAGTAGGCGTCTCTCCTTGGGGAGCTCCACCTGGTTCAAGCACCATGCCCCTGGGGAGGATTTCTGTACCACACCTGGCTTAGAAAGGTGGCTTAGATACAGAGTTCCTGTCACACCATTGTATCACATTCTTCCTAAAAGCTCCAAGAAGTTCACTGTCACCCACTAAATGCAGTTGAGAAAGAGTCTGCTCATGGTTATAATTTTCCTAGTCAAAATTCACTTTTTTTTTTTGGTGTATGTGTGTGTGGTTGCATATGTGTGTGGGGGGCAGAGGTCAACAGGTGTTATTCTTCTGGCGCTGTCCACCTTGTTTTGTTTTTTTTCAGACAAGGTTTGTTTTTCACTGCCTTGTTCACCTAGTAAGCTGGGCTGGTGGCCGGTGAGCCTCAGGGATCCTCCTGCCTCTGCCTCCCTAGAACTGCAAACTCACCTTTTCTTTAGTAGCACAGCAGGAAACAGGCCTCTCCCCAGGGAATAGTGGCAAGGGACAATCATGTTCTAATTTTTTTAGTTTTTTGAGATAGGGTCTCTCTGTAGCCCTGGCTAGCCTAGAACTCTATGTAGACCAGGCTTGCCTCAGTCTCTTAGAGATCTGCCCGAGTCTGCTTCCCTAGTGCTGGGATTAAAAGCATACATCACCATGCCCATTTTTTTAAAAATATTTTTATGTGTATGTGTATGTGTATATTGCCTGCATGCCTGTAAGTGCACTCATGTTGTACAATGCCCACAGAGGTCAGAAAGGGTGTTGGAGCCCCTGGAACTGGAGCTACAAAAGGCACCGTGTGGGTGGGTCCTCTGGAAGAATGCCAGTGTTGTTAACCCATGAGCCACCTCTCCAGCCCTGGAAATCACTTTTGTACTGCATGTTTGTTGTGTGCAAACAGCTGCTGTCCACATCCTGCATGTCTGGAGTCATTGGATCCTTGGCAGCCATCTTACAAGGCAGGTGCACTGTGATTAACCACAGTTCACGTGTGAGAAATTGGAGACACAGAGTAGTTTAATAGGCTGCAGGACTGGTGGAACCAGGAATAGCCCCCCAAGCTTCAGAGCTCTGCTCTTAACCAATCAGCCTCTCATCATCAAGTGCAAGATGGTTTCAGGGTGATTCATTTGGATTTTGATGGGCTTTTCAGATGATTGAGCTTAATCCTTTCTGAGTGCAGGCAGGTCATTTTGTAGTATAATGGGAAAGATTTCACTAGGGCAGAGAGACTGCACACTGGGCAGACCTCAGAACTCTGGGAGGTTCCTCCTCTCCCTTTGCCCCTATTTCTCTGGACTTGGGTGCCAAACTCTTTTGAGCTCATTTCCTTTTTCTTGGAATAGACCTTCTTGGAAATCTCAGTTTTCCAATCTTTTCTTCCTCCTTTTTCTTAAATGAGATCAGCCTGTTTCTTGTTGGAAGCAGGCATGTGGCTACAGGAGTCATGGACACGACTGGCAGGGCTTGGGGGTTTATACTGCCTCCCTAAACTGCTTCAATATCTCCTAATTTGGCCCAAACAGCAAACCCCATTGCTCTGAAACAGAATCAGAGGCGCACTGATGAGACTGGCTTCTGATAGGATGCTGCTGTTCTCTCCATGGGCTTGACTGAGCCCATGATTTATCCAGATCTTATTCTGATGTCTCAGCCTCCAGGTGAAATAAGGAATGAAGTACTGATTCTAGTATCTAATATAAAAATATAACTTGTTTGTATTCTGAGTTCCATTTTGGGATTATGTTCTGTCTAGAGGCCCCGAGGAGCTCATCCCTTTGTTTTGATATATTAAAGTTCTTGAATCATATCCTGTGTTATTGATCTTGGCAAATGTGAGTTTCAAAATTGAGAGAGCAGCAAATGGTGGTATGTTGGCTGTACATTTCGCTGAATTCCATCCAATTGCTAAGAAAGGCACAAGGCATGGTTTTTAACATAAAGCCAGTTACACTTTACGTCAAAAAATGTGACCTTTGAGACAAATAGGACTGTGTTGGATGTTTAAATCAGTAGTCTAAATTCAGGGACAACTGATATATTTGTCTTAAATAAATTAAACTTTGGACTCTCAAACTGATTTTCTAAAATAAATCCAATCCTTTAAACATTTTAAGTCTTTCCAATACATTGCAAATCTTTGGAAGATAATTGGTTGAACTAAAGCACAAAACCAAACTAAGGGGCTCAGTTCATACATTTGGTATGTACCATATGTAAAATTAAATTCTGATTATCATAGTAAAGTTGTATATTTTATTTCCAACTTTTAAGACTGAAGGTGACAGAAGTGTCTGTAGGTTTTGGCATTTACTCATAGAATGTAATAATTTGGAGCCAACTTTGTTTCTTTTTTGCCATGTTCTTTAGAAAGGATGCCATCTTTTATTGTTATAGTTACTTTGTCATAAAAAATATCTCTCCTCTGCCTTCTCTCATGTTAGGATATTCTGAATGTTGAAATTCCTAATTCCTCTGGTGTCTTGAAGTATCTTGTTAAGAGAGTAATGTTTCTCCAATTCCTTAAATTCCTAAAAATTTCTAGTACTGAGTGGAGAAGAATTATAGTTGCTTAAAGAATTCCTGAATAGTTGTTTTATAATCAGCCTGATGAAAAAAAATCCTGTTTTAGGCATTATATACAATGCAAGTGTTAGTTTTTAAAAAATGCAAAAATGTGCACCCTTATTTTTACAAAATGTCCTTTTACATCGAGGGAAAAATTGCTGAAAAGCGTAAAGTAAGTTTGATGTAATACGTTTTAAAAAGAGACGTGATCGGGAGGTATAACTTTCAAAATATTCTACTCCTATAAAGACAATATTTCTATTGTTACAATTAATTGTTGGCATGTAGTTTTGATAGCTGATTTCTAAATATGTATATTCCATCTATGCAGGTTGTATATGAAAATGCCTTTTTGAAAATATTTTATTTATTATTATTTATTATTATTATTATTATTATTATTGGTCTTCTTGAGACAGGGCCTCCCTGTAGCTCCAGCTGGCCTGGGACTTGCTATGTAGACCACGCTGGCCTTGAATTCACATAGATCTTCCTGCCTCTGCCTCCCAAGTGCTGGTGTTAAAGGCGTGTGCCATTATTATTTTTATTTTTTATGTGTGTGAGTGTAATGCCTGATTGTAGGTAGGGTCGTACAATGCCCAAGGAGGTCAGAAGAAGGCATCAGATTCCCTGGAACTGGAGTTACAGATGGTTGTCAATTGCCATGTGGATGCTGGGAATTGAACCCGGGTCCTCTACAAGAGCAGCCAGTGCTCTTAATGGCTGAGCCATCTCTCCAGCCCCGAACAAGCCTTTTTATTATTTTACTGTTCAATTTTTATTTTCCAAGAAGTTTTTTCAGATGCTGAATCACTTACTGTAACCATAATTGACCTAGGTTGTAAATGTTTATAAAAATAAAAATTTAAGCGTTAAAAAAGATTTTTGGTGTAATGAGTTGGCACTTTACTTTTCCTATGTTAAATGCTTTAGTAGCTTCCCCTCAGGAAGAGACAAGATTAGTTAGGGAGTTGTAGCAGTATGCTACACTTATACCAACCTCAATATCAGAGTGTTTTCCTCACTTGCCCCTTTGTTTTTAAAAATATTTTATTTTATATATGACTGTATTGCCTGCATTTGTGTGTGTGCCCGTATCATGCAATGCCTGCAGAGGTCAGAAGAGGGCAGGGTGTTGGATCCCCTGGAACTGGAGTTATGAACTGTTGTTAGCTGCTATGTGGGTGCTGGGAATCGAACCTGAGTCCTTTGGAAGAGCAGCCCATGCTCTTAACCACTGAGCCATCTCTCCAGCTTCCACTTGTCCTTTTTGTGCTATTTTTTGGCACAAGGAACTGCACACATCAGTAAGAGAGTAGATAATATTGACATTCAACTGCTTCTAAAATCTCACTGTGTTATTCTCTTTGGTTGTAGTTTGTTACATGACTTCAGATATCACCTGGATGGTGAAAGCCATCTATTCTTCTCCTCATTGATAGGTAGTTTTATATGAAGATTCTTAACCTGGCTGGCTCTGAGCTATCTCCATAATAAAGTCATCAGCTGATGATGTGAAGCCCTTGATTTATGCCAAGGCTATTTTTTCTTTCTTAAAGAAGTTTACATGATGATTACTTTAAATGTAAGATTCTGACTTACTGAAGTATAAGTGTATATGGATAGTTTTATAGCCTGCCACGAGTACAGTTATAATGCAGGTTCACTTATAAATTTTAATAAAAGTCTTAGGTTTTGTGAATAATCCTCTGAATACTTTTGAAGTATTAGTATACACTTAAAATTATTATTTCTTTGGATACATTTTTTTTACACTTATCTTTCATTTTTTTAAAAAATAAAAGGTGGTTTTAAGCAGGTTATAGTTTATATTCTGACATTTAGTTTTTAAATTCTGTGATATTATATACTGTTAACTTCCTGAATAGTTTATTTTTGCAAAGCAATTTTGCATCCTTTACCTGCTTTATCCCTCACATTTGTACTCTGGCATAGAAGTTAGAACATTGAATTGACACATGAATGGGACAGAGATCGGATGCCCAGTATCCATCAGTGGCACCTGGGTCTCCGATTCAGGTCATCCATGCCACAGAAAGTTTGGGGGTTTGTTTTTCTTCATTTTCATGTTAAGATAAAGACAGATCTTTATCAAGGTTCAGATCAGTCTGGGCCCGCTTCTCTGTCCTCTCCCTAAGGACCCTGCCTTCCTGCCTTAGGTAGAACAGGCTAGCAAGCTAGAGTACAATGCCTTCTGTGCCCTGCTTCCTTCCTCCGGTGACATTTGCATAATTTATTATTTCTGTATAGAACTCTTCTTTCCTTTTCTCTTCTTCCTTCCCTCCCTTCTTTATAGTTAAGACCTAATTATCTTCCAGGTCAAAAACATGATAGCCTTTTCCAGCCATCCTCCCATCTGCCCTCTGTCTGCTCTCATAGTTCCATTCCCATCTTCTTGCAAGTACTTTCTAACTGCATTTACTTTTATTATCACTTGATTGTCTCCCTCAATAAACCAAGCTCTGCTTTAACAGGGTCTTTGTCCAGTTTTCTACTTACTGTGTAATCAGCCCTTGGCATAGTATCTGACACTGAAGAAGTACCCATATATATGGAAGGATGGATGGATGGATGGATGGATGGATGGATGGATGGGAGGATGGATGGTGGATGGATGGATGGGTGGATGGATGGGTAGATGGATGGGAGGATAAATGAATGAATGGTGCAAAGACTCAGTGATTGTACAGACTTTGTTGGGCCTCCTTTCTCAGAATATTATAAAAATGGAGAGCCCTTGGCATGTAGTGAGTGTTCACTAAAGGTTGTATGGAATCCTTTGTTTTGTTTAGTTCTAAGACCAATCATTTAAGCAATATCTATTGAGTGTGAGGCAGGATGTGAAGTGTTGTAGTTCTGTTATTGTCTTTATTTCTCTATCTTAGCATTTGATCATATTTACAAAGTATAAGAAATGATTCCAGGAGCCGCTGGAAGCCACCACATAGACAAGCACAGATAGTACCAATATGAGAGGAATTACAGGACCATTTAAATGCAAGCTCTATGTCATTGAAGATTTTAAAGGAAGTGAGATTTAAAGATTTTCTCCTTTGGTGTGTTTTGTAAGTGTTCAAAATATTAGGTCCCTTCTCAATTGTTCAAGGTGAGACTAGGCCTTCAAATAGAATGATATTTTCTGCACCAGAGTCTTTCCTTTGTTTACCTTTCAAACCCTCTTTATTCAGCCTGCAAGAAGAAGTGTGCATACAAATCCACATATTTAAAAACTCCTGTACCTGGTGTGGGCAAGGGTTGAAATAGTGTGAATGTTTTCTTAGTCTAAGAATTGTCAATTTCCAGCTTAAAGAATGAACTGTTGAATTTACTGAAATCTGAACTTTTGTACTACTTCTTAAGCTTGACATGAAAATAGAATTTGATGTAAAGTTTCTGAATACTGCACATACACAATATTCAAATATGATTATAAGTAACACACTTGAAAGTCAGACTTGACTAGAAAATGTATGGATCTGATTATTTTTGTAATGATGCTGAATTATTTCTCTTGTGTGCGTGACTGACATTTTGAGAAGTTATCCACACATTTTCTCTAGTAAGGAATTTTATTCTGTCAAAACTAAATTAACCACGGAAAGTATTTGTCTAGTATTTATGGACCCCTCCTTTATACACAATCTTAAAAAATAATTTAAGGAGTTTATCAATTAAATAATTTGACATCTGTCTAGGCAGTTTGATAGCCTCATATAAGAATGGTTCTCTCTCTCTCTCTCTCTCTCTCTCTCTCTCTCTCTCTCTCCCCCTCTCGTTTAGAGATTCAATGACCTGTCCTAAACCCAAGCACATAGTAGTTCTGCTGTGTGGTAGAAAACTTTTGCCTGAGTGTCCTTCTTGTTGAAGACCCAAGCCTGGTGGGCTTGGGGGGCATTCAACAGTCAGGCTTAAGGTTTTTTTGTTTTTGTTTTTGTTTTTGTTTTGTTTTTTAGAAAGAAGTTACATAAGAAGAGGAGGGTACAAGCACATAGAACTGATTCTGAGACAGATGTTAGGGTGTGCCCAAACCATGTCTCCATTCAGTGTACTTTGTAAAGAAAGTCTGTAATTGGTTCACATAAGTAGTTAGAGCAGTTCTAATTGCATGAACCTGCTTGAGAGAAGGATCCATACTGTTCTTGGTGGTTGACAAGATTATAAGTGTAGAGCAGAGTGGTGTGTCATTTAGGGGAAGTTTGCTAGGGTTCAAACATGCTTCTCTGGTGGGTAGAGATGGGCTAAGTTGAAAGGAACTGGATTTGTCTTTATTCTTGGCAAGGAGAAGGAGACTTGTGATTCTTGTTCAAAGTTCGGACAATCAGGACCAATTAGGTAAAGGAGAGGGGCTCTTGGTGTTTTTGTGGTGAGCAGCCATTATTGATATATGTTCCCTGTGTGTAGGCATGTAAGTTGGTTGTTGTCAGTTATACCTTTGACATGCAAAGTTAACATAGCAATGAAGAATTTCAGCATTTCACTTTCTGAGACTAGATTAGGGCTCTGTGACTAAAGTTCTGGTACCCAGTAAGTGTCCAGAACATTGTTGAATAAATGGGCTAATGTGATTTTAATATGTGATAAGTCTATATAACTCAATATGTACTTTTTAGGCATGAAGGTTTGGAATCCAGTTCTGATAATTTTGATTGTAATAGTAAATCATTTACATTCGAGAACTTCAATGAAAGTCTCTTAAATCAGACACTATTTTAAAATTATTATTGTTGCTATAGTGTATGTGTATGCATGTGTATGTGCATGTGTGTTGTGTTTTGTGTGTGTGTGTGTGTGTGTGTGTGTGTGTAGGTCAGAGGACAATTTTCAAGAGTCACCTTGTAGAGGCAGGGTCTCTCTTGTTTCTGGCACTGTGTAGCATAGTTCAGGCTAGCTGGCCCTGGAGCCCAGACCATTCTCCTGTCTCTACTTCCCATCTCACTGTGGGCAGTCCTGTGATTACAGATGCATGCTGCCACTTTTTATAGTGAACTTTTTATAGTGGGTTCCTGGGTTTGAACTCAGGTTGCCAGGCTTAGGAAGAAAGCATTTTTACTTACTGTATCCCTCAGACACTATTTTAAAGTTACATTTAATTCCCATATTCCTTCATGGATTGCTCATAGAAAAACTGGTTTATTTTAAAACTGATTTTGCATGAGTTATTTGGATTGGGGAGTAAATTTATTCCAGGCAATTTGATGACTAAGCCATCTACCCATGTTTTGGACACAAACGATTGAGATAGATTATGATGGCAAGAGAAAGGAGAGTCAAATCTCAGTGGCCCAGAAGGAGGTACAGCCTGAGCTTCAGGTCGAGCAGTTTAACCACAGGAGAGACAGACTGGCTGCAGAACCTCCACTCACTTGGAGATGGTGGCGCCGAATGTATAGAGTGATGAGGAGAGGCCATTCTCTGTTAGTGAGAGGTGGGGCATGGAGGAGTGTGGGGCCAGGCGGAGGAGATGGGATATAGTAAGGTAAGGCATCCAAAGCTGCTGCAAAGTGCAGAGAGAAGCAGAGGAATGAGTGCAAAGTAAAGGAAGCCCCCTCACGACCTTAGTCTAGGTTGCTGTTTGTGGAGCCACATGTCAGATAGCCTGCTGCATCTTTCCTCCTGACTTTATTACTACAAAGGGAATGTCTGATAACGAGTTAGTGATTAAACCCAACTATTACACTTTGCTGTCAGTTTTTATGTCTCACTGAAATACAGAGTACTAGTAAGCATTGTAATCCCAATTGTGTAGAAGAGACTTTGAAACTCCAGAGTTTACCATCAGATTCCAGCCACACAGACAGGACTCAGCCAAGGAATATGTAGCCAACATTTTGTTCCAGGTACTACTGGACAGCCTAATGTGAAATGAATTGGAATACTTAGAGAAACAAAACATTGAGACCAGATGTTAGTCGTGGAGTTAATGTTTATTCTTAAAGATGATAAAATATCAGAAATGTGTTTCTTCCCTCAGTTCTCAATATTTTTTTAACAGGTTTATGGAGATGTTCACATACCATATGGTACACCCACTTAAAAAGTGTACAGGGCAATGGTGTGTAGTGTATTTGAAATTGTGCAACCATTGTCACAATCTAATTTTTGAATTTTCTCCTCACCTTCCTAAAACTATATCCATGAACACTCCCCACATCCCCTGCAATCCTGCCTCCTCCCACCTGCCTCCTCCCCGCAAGCAATCTATCGCATGACTCTCATCTACTTGGTATCTTTTAAAACTATTATTTTATAGAATGCTAATGTGAATGTTGGCATCAGATGATCAACTTGGTTTACTATGACTATGAGAAATTGTCTTAACTCTTTAATGTCTGTCTCTATCTGTAAAACATGTCTGCAGCTTGTTGTGAAGATTATGGGATATGTTCATTACTTGTCTTATTGCTGAAACAAAATATCTGACAAAAGCAATGGAAGGAAGGAAGGAAGTATTTTGGCTCACAGTTTGAGGAGTCGGAAGGAAGGAAGGAAGGAAGGAAGGAAGGAAGGAAGGAAGGAAGGAAAGAAGGAAGGGAGGGAAGGATTTATTTGATGTAGTCCATGAGATACAGTGCATCATGGAAGGGAAGGCATGGCAGCAGGGACAGGAGACAGCTGGTCACATCCATCCACAATCAGGAAGTAGAGAGCAATGGATGTTTGTGCTCAGCTTCTTTTCTTCTCTTTGATGCAGTCCAGGGCCTCAGCCCATGGAATGATGCTACCCACATTTGGGGTGGGTGGGTTTTTCCACCTCAGTTAACCTAATCTAGATAATTCTTCACAGGCATGCCCAGAAGGCTTGTCTCTTCAGTGATTCTAGATTCTGTTAAACAATAAATATTAACCATCACCTGGGATATTTGTGTAAGTGTTTTTGTCAAGTGCTGTATGAGTTCATTGTTTCTCAGGAGTTGTGTAACAATTATTTTATCACATGATCTCACATTAATCCTGATAATAGTTATTTTTATTATTTATTTTTAAAAATATTTTGTTTATTATTTTTATTTTGTGTGTATGAGTGTCTCACCTACATGTATGTATGAGTATATTGCCTGCATGTATGTGAGTGCACCCATGTCATGCAATGCCATGGAGGTCAGGAGAGGGCTTCAGATTCCTCTGGAACTGGAGTTAAGGATGGTTCATAGCTGCTATGTGGGTGCTGTGAATCGAACTCGGGTCCTCTGCAAGATCAGTCAGTGCTCTTAACCACTGAGCCATATCTCCAGCCCTGATAATAGTTGTTTAAATGGGATAAAATGCCTAATAAATGTTTGGTTAGACAGATTTCATATTTTTAAGGTTGATTTTTTAATTATTTATGTGATTTTTTTTAGTTTAATGCTTAAGAAAGATGTATTTTTTTCTGGATTTCCCTTTAGATTTTAGTATTGTAATACTTAAGCTATTTTTGGATTTAAAACCCTTTGGGGAATCTGAGGAAAGCTACACATATATATTTGAGTGTACAAAATAATATCAGGAGGCTCAATATTCTCTTACACCTCTCTCAATAGTGAAGAGACCTTGACCTGGGGAGACAGAGGAGCTCATAGCACCAGGTCAAACAGTCCCACACATTGGTAGAGAGCAACCAGCCACCTGAGGTGTGTTTATGTACTTTCCAGTTTTCAATGTCCTACTTTCCATGTAAAAGTGTGCCCAGCATGTGTTTGCTCAAGCCTGGGGAATTTTCTTCAGAGTACAGAGTTGTCTGTACATCTTAACCACACAGAGAAGGTGTGAAGGCTGCTGCCACTCAAATACAGAATAAGCAGCTGGCCTGCCTTTCATATTGGAGCAATATCCCTTGGGGCTGCAGTTTTTAGAATGTTGTATAAACAAGCTTTAGAGTCCCAGTAGACTCCAGGAAAGTGGGAATTGGCAACAGCTTTCTGTTCAGGGTGTGTGGTGTGGCTTTGATTGGGTTTATTCTCCAAATAACTGCTACTCACAGGCAGCTTGATGTTGTTGTTTAGTTTGTAGTTGTTAGATGGCCCAATAGTATGACATCCCTTGACAGATTCAACAGAGGTGTCTATACCATACCTAAAAAGCAAATTTCTTCCTTACCAAACCTGTTTGCCCAATCTTAATTTGAGATATGTTATGAGAAATATTTGGGTCTCGGTGGAACCATCCAGCTACTAACAGCTCAGAGGGTTAGGAAAGGGAAAAGGGATGGGAGAAAAGCCACATAAATGCTGATTAAAACCAGGCTGGTGGGCGGCTCCTCAGTGTGAGAGGACAGATCACCTGTTACACAGCCTTTGTGTAACTGTTCTTTATCACGTGTCTTCTGCAAATATTTTCTCCCAGTTTGAAATGTCTTCTAATTCTCCTAACAATCTCTTTTGCAGAGTAGGAGTGTTTTATTTGAATGAAGTCTAGCATATCAACTATTTCTCCCATGGACTGTGGCTTTGGGTGGGTATCTCAAAAGTCTTTGTATACCCATGGTCATTTAGATTTTCTCCTAAGCTAATCTAGAGTTTTGTTGTATTGCCTTTTATGAGTAGGTCTACGATTCATTTCAGCTAATTTTTTAAAAAGACGTAAGGCCTGTACTTGGATTTTGCTCACTGTGTGTCTATTTATGTATGCGTGTCCAGTTGGTCCAGTATTGTTTGTTAAAAAGATTGTTTGCTCTCCATTGTCTTTCCTTCTTTTCTTTGTCAAAGTTTAGTCAACTGTATTTATGTATGTCTCTTTCTGGACACAAACTTCTAGTGACTTGAAGCTGGACAGAGCCGCATCTTCACTGGGGTTACCGCTGAAGGATTTCTGAAGGTGGACAGCCAGGAGTCAGGGTGGTAGGGAGCTTTGTGGACCCCTTCCCCCATGGATGGATGATAGTCCCTATGTGAGGATGCGAATGCAAGTAAGAGGCTCTGCCTTAGTGAGACGACTCATTTTCTCTCCTATAGGCTCTGTATTCCTAGCACACCCATTCAAACTGATAAGACAATTAGAGAAAAACATTGTCTTAACTACTAGAGCCAGTAATTCCCCCCAAACAGAACTGGCAATCCTCGTCTTCCATTCTTCATGTTGGTGACATCTAAACTAAAATTAGGGTTGTTCTCAAGCAACTTAAATGACCACAATTTTTGCCTAAACTTCACATTTTTTCTCAGTATTTATAGGCTAATTAGAATTCCAACTTTCCCATTTGGGGACTTGGAAGGCTCTCCTGTGCAGACCAGGCTGAATTTAGTGACAGGTTAGAGACCTATAGGAAAGTGGGTATATTAACTATGGAGTTTAGTTCCTCTTCCTCCTTATCCTTCCTCTTCCCTCCTTCTTCCTCTCCCTTCTTCCATTTTTTTCTTCTTCATCCTCGACATATCCCTTAACTTTGTTGTTGACTTCAGACTATAATTTTCTCTCCTATCACCCTAAAGTTGTTTTTCTGGCTCTGCTCTTTTCTCTCTAGTTACGACCCCATTGTTCCAGCAGTCTAATAGACATTTGCCCTTGACACCTGCTATTATTCAGATACCAAAGCAAACTGTCATTCTCCATCCAAAGCCATGGTCTCTGTTGACATTTCCATAAACAGGAGTCTCTGTGGCCAAGGCTGGAGTTCTAAAACATTATAAATCCCTCCCATAGTCGTAGTTTGTTATTTTTGTTCTAAGTCTGTTATTGAGAGTCTTCTGTCTTATTTCCTCCTAAATCACCTTTATAACTGTCTCCTCCAAATTTTCAAGGATACCTAATATCTAGTTAGTTTAGACCTTCTAGACTGGTACTAAGTATGTTAAATGTTTGCTATTTGCCCAATTTTTGTCTTTATTTCTTGGACATCTTTGTATGCCCTTTGATACCTGAGCTGGGTATTTTCCTCACCCTCCTGTCTCCTATAAATATCTTATACTTTACCACTGTTAGTTTTTCAGCCTCAGATTTCTAAGCCAGTGATCCTCAAACTTGAATGTGCAACAGGCTCATTGGAGTACAACAAGAGCACAGCTCCCTGTCCCAAATCCTAAAGCCTTTGATTAGATGTGTCTGAAGGGTGGCAGCTGAGGATTTGTCTTCATAACAGGGGTCCAGGTGGTGCTGCTGCTGACCCAGGAACTCCATCTTGAGAATGACTCTTCTAAGCAAGTCTCAAAGCTGGTACAGAAGGACTACAGTTAACACCTTTTTGGTTAAAAATGCATCTAATTTACAAGAAAGCTGCTATAGTTTGGATCTGCAATGTCCTTCAAAAGTCCATGTGTTGTCCCTAATCTGTGGGAAACTGATAGAACCTTTAAGAGGTGGGTCTACAGGAATAGTAAACTTACTTAGGAGTGTGTCTTGGAAAGAGTTTTTGGAGTGCTGGCCCCTCCCCTTCCTTTCTTTGCTTCCCAGCATCCAGGAGGTAGCAGCTTAGTCTTACTCCCTGCCCTGGTCTGCTGCTCACCACATATGCAATGAGGCCACCCAACTCCAGACCAAAATCTCCAAAACTGGGAGCCAAAATAAATTTGAACTTTTGTAAAGCTGATTTATCTCAGAATTTTTGCTGTGGTGTAGAGATGACTTAACAGAGAGGCCATTGGTTATTCAGAACCATGCATCAGATTTTATGTGCAATAGCACTAACACTGCGTTCTGAACTTAAATACATGCTGACTCCTGCTCTGGGCCAGCTGACAGGCCTTTTGTCCATAACAGTGCTATGGAATTGAGGGCTAAATTTCTGTGTCTTTCTACATGTTGGGTGAGGTCATTTGTCATATTTAGTCCTGAGACACATATGTCTGCCCACTGTCATTACAGACTAGCAGACTAGCAGATACCACAGCCAGTCAAGTGCCAGTTACCACAACACAGTTCTATATTGCGGAGGCAGCTTTGCCGAGCTGTGCAGCTGTGCAGCTGTGTGGTTCCTTCTGTTCCCAAACTCATGCAGTTTGAAAGTTATGCCCTTTAAGCGAAGCAGAGGTCACCACTTGTACTGGTGGGAAGGTTTTACATTTTGGTCTTATTAAATGGTAGAGATCATTTCTTTGTCTCTCAACAAAAGTGCCAGACTTCTGAACTATAAGAGGTAGAAGGGAAGGGGATAATGGTTTGATCTTTGTGGTTCCTTCTGTTCCCAAACTCATGCAGTTTGAAAGTTATGCCCTTTAAGAGAAGCAGAGGTCACCACTTGTACTGGTGGGAAGGTTTTACATTTTGGTCTTATTAAATGGTAGAGATCATTTCTTTGTCTCTCAACAAAAGTGCCAGACTTCTGAACTATAAGAGGTAGAAGGGAAGGGGATAATGGTTTGAAATGTGTTGTGGTCATAGGTGTGTAGGCTATAGGCTTGGGCAGAAGCCATTAGAGATTTTAGCCCATTTATCTCTGGAAGGTGTGTCTGGAGGTGAATGCAATTTCAGCAGAGTGTTTGAAGCTTTTTGGGAAGGTGATCAGTAAGTTAACAGATTTTTCGCTTCTTTTTATCATTGCATTCTGCCTGTTCAGATTGCAGTCCTCAAGTGCAGCACTATTTGGTTGCACGTGGTGCTGTCTCACAGAGAGATGAAAGACCCCTATTTAATGGAGCTTCCTTTGTGAAGGATTCTAAGATGAAAGTGTGAAGAGGGTTCTCTGACTGGTGAATGGTCCTGTAATGTCTAACACACCTCTGGACTATTGTGTGAAGGAACAGTCTGACCTGAAGTAGAGCTTCCTGAGGAAATGTAGCTAGAGTCCATGTAGATTTCTGAAGTTCATTCTCAAGTTTTAATATCCCACAGAGAAGTAACACAGTCCGTCTTCATTGCCCACTCTCCTGGGCCTTGGACTTCAAGGCCATTCAAAAAAAAAAAACCAAAAAACAACAAAAAAACCCTCAAGTTTCTACTGTTGTGTTTTTTGCCACTCTGTAATCTTCACTCTGCTTCATAAAATTGGATGAATGAGCAGAGGTCTATCCCTTTGTACCAGGAGCATTTTACTTTTAAAAGAAAGAAATTTTGGGAAAAATTATAGTAGGTTAAGTATGAAATGTAGGAGGCATTTTATCTGGACTTTCTATCATCCAGTGAGACTAACCGTGAACAAACTAAACTATTATTTCTGAAGCTTCTTTTGGAAATGGGGTGTCTGTTTAGATTTGATGTGGTTAAGAGATGCTGTATATGCCAGTCAATTAAAAAATTAAGATGTCTCAGCATTTTAGAGGTTTTATTAGTTTCATTGGTGATAGTCAAGTCTCTTGTCTTATGAGTGAGCACAATTAAGTCCTGATAAATACACTGATCACAAAACCATCCTGAATCTGAGTTCATTTTTTCCTTTTTTATTGAAATTTTTGCAAATTTCATATAATATGTTTTGATCTTATTTAGATTCCCTCCCTTATTTGAACTCCCCTTAATACTTCTTGTCCAATTTTATGTACTCTATTATATAGATGTACACACACCCATTGGGGATTCCTACTATTAGTGAAAAGTATAGAAGTCATGTGTCTTGGGCCTTGAGTCTGCCTTCTATCCTGCCTCTTTCGTTATTTCTTTGTAGTTGTATGAATGTGGGTAGGACCTGAGGATATCAGCCCATCAGCTAGTTAGTTCTTGGTGATGACTACTGCCTGGTCTGCCTCCTCTGGGCATAGGAATCCTTAGCTGGCATGATGTGAGTCATAGACAATAAACAGCAAGCTGAGATGCATGCAGCAAATTGACTTACAACTCTTGGGCTTGTTGACTGACTTCATCCTGGGCTTGTTAGGTATTCCCCTAAGAAATGGGGATTTAAATATATAGTCATGTAAGAATGTTAGGATTGACTTTGATAAGCTTATGGACTACCACTGAAACTCTCTCATGGTTTTTAGGTATTTCTTTACTTTTTAAGAGCATTTAGTTTATCCTAATTCTATAGAATCATAAAACCATCAACGATAATATAGCTCTGAAAGTAAACACTATGGCTAATTCATTAAGATGATAAGGAGTGTTGTGCAAGAGGTTTCAAATGTTCTGCTCACATATCTGGGAAAGTAATGAAATGTGACCCATAATAGATTTTAATTGGACATAATATACTTTACGTATATATAAAAGCTCTTATTACTCTCATTCTTACAAATATACAAAAGCTCTTAATAACTTGTGCTTGCTAATTTTATGTGAACAATAACTATCAAGTATGTGTGTATATATATATATCACCAAAATTATATTTTTTCTGAGATTGATGGCCTTATAAATAATCATCCTGATGTTTTCATGAAGCACTGACCCTATTTTATACTTTAACATGACTTTAAGCATTTCTGTTTGTGGGATGAGTGTGTTTCTATGTATGTGTTTGTGTATATATTTATATATAATGTGTATTTTCTAAAACTCACATGTGACAATTTACTAGCAAGCTGTCAAGACTATATATATATAACAGTTTCTATTCAAATATAATCAAAGCCCAATTTCAAGAATTTTGGTAGCAAAAAGATAGGAATGAATTCCCAATTCTCAGTTTAAAGAGAAAATGACATTTTCTTATAAACATCTTAAATGTTGCTATGTTCTGCCATATTTAATCTCATTAAAAATTCACAGGGGCAATTTCTTTGTCATAGATATTTATGATTGAACTTATTTTTATTTTTAAAACCTTACTACCTATACTGTGAGATGTGCAAGTGGAGGTCATGTCTATTGAACACCCACTATGCAGGACCTTACATGCAGGTGCTTCTTTAACTACTATAGAAGGTAGTGATATATTCTAGAAGAGTAATCTCCCATGAAGTAGTGCTGTCATTCTAACTCAGGTCTAGTGTATACCAGAAGGTCTGTATTTTCCCCTATGGCTTCCTTATAGAGGCTTAATTCCTGGTTCTTTATCTAACATATAGCAATAACCATTTTAACATCAATAAACTTAAAAAAATTTGCCTCAATATTGTTTGCTTTGTGTTAAAAAGTTACATGAACCCTGATCCAGTTTAACCCTGTGTCTCCAGCAGAGCCTTAGGGTCTTTTCTATCTTCTTGACAAGTTCTTAATTACTCTTGGCACATCTATCAAGTGCTAAAAGAATACATCTTTTGGGGGTGGAATAAATGTGAGCTGTAATGAGTGAAACTGTTAACCAACTCAGAGAACAAGTATAAATGAAAATGGGATCTGCTTGAAGGACTGTGTTTCTCACAAGTGTAACCCACCAGAGATCTTTAACAGATGCCCAGCTACAAAGCTAGGTCTGTGTTCACTAGAGGGACAGTGGTATATGTGGGTCAAGGAGGCTCAGTTGCCTGCCCAAGGGAAAACCTGAAGGTGGAACTCTTACTTGGTGTGCTAGGTTTACAAAGAAATCATCTGCCATCTTTTCTTGCATGCTCAGGTTTATACAATATGAATTGACCAGAAACTGTAGGCAGAGTATGAGTTTGCTGTAATGAGAGCTGCTTAGCACATTCAGGCAACCATTTTAGAAATGTGGGTGTGTACTCCTAACAGAGATAAGCTGGAAAGTACATTTATTGCCTCATGGTAGGGGAATAAGTAAGTAGGAATTTTCTATCTGTTTGAGGTAAATAAGCCTAAGTCAGAGTACACTGCAGTGAGAGACATGGAGAGTAAAGAGATGTGATTGGCCATCAGAGAATGGGGAGAAGTCTTCCATGGTTGGTGTTTGGATTAGAATGGTCGAATATTCTTTCTTTCTCTCTCACCTTTCTTCTCTCGTTTTGCTCAGTCTAGATGAAATGCCTTGTCTGCCCCCCACCTACCCAAGTTAATTCCCTTCCTATGGGGCCCACAAGCATAATACAGCATCTTCTTCCTGATCGTAACTGGCTCACATCTGTCTATCTGATTTGACTGTAAGCTAAGCGAAAGGGCCATGCAGATGCAGTGCCTCATACACGGCCAAGACTTAAATATTTGCTAACTGAATTAAAATGAGGCCATAAAAGTTGGAGTCTAGTTGTAGAGTAATCCATAATAATCTTAGGTGATATTTATTGTTTACTATGTGATAAATGCTGTAAAAAGCATCTGGCAGGAATTAACTCATTTAATTTTTCAACAATCTACATGATAGGTATATGCTGTTACTATTCCATTTTGTACAGAAATTGCTAAGAAATGGACGTTGAGTGTCTCCTCAAAGGTTGATTCTTGCCTTAAGCTCATCCTGCTGGGGTCTTTAGATTGGC
This sequence comes from Nannospalax galili, assembly GCF_000622305.1. Taxonomy (NCBI): domain Eukaryota; kingdom Metazoa; phylum Chordata; class Mammalia; order Rodentia; family Spalacidae; genus Nannospalax; species Nannospalax galili. Next base: position 4,012,839 of record NW_008350555.1, read on the forward strand.
TCCTAGAGTCAGTGGAGCTATGCATTTGTAAGGAGGAGATGGGATGGGCGGATGGGATGGGGGATGGGGTGGGGGAGCATATGTGCCCTCTAAGGAGGGAGTCTTGATACCCTTTTGCAGATGGGAGCAGTCACCTGGACCAGTACAAAGTCACCCCTGAAATAGCAATGGCGGAACATATTACTAAGATGTATAATCCAGAAAAAACACAGGACAAGCCATTGCTCAGAGGACTTTCCAGATTTTCATTGATTTAATGGTCTTAGCAGCCCTAGGAGGTAGACACCACTCTCTTTTCTAGTTTATGGATGAGGACCCTGAGTTTCAAGGAGGTTCTGTGGCTCTTAGGTGACAAAGTCACACAAATCTGACGACAGACTTTTAAACTCCTACTCTGAGGTGTTGTCTGGTTTTCTTGTTCAAAGGGGATAAACACGGAATGAATGGAATGGTGGTGTCTTGAGTGAGACTTTTTGTACAGATAGTATATGATGATTGTGGCAGTTTGGAGACAGACTTTTCCATTTCCAAAAGTAGTTGCTTTAAAATATTTACATAGAAACATTTATATTATCATATTGCATTTCATATATGCTCTAGAGTAGGAAACAAACCAAAGCAGATATTGCCCCTGCCCTTCGGAATTCATATGCTATGATTTAGAAAGCACTTAAATGTAGAATGAAAATGATCTCATATGGAGCTGGAGAGATGGCTCTTGCAGAGGACCTGGGTTTGGTTCCAAGCACCCACATGGCGACTAACAAACATCTGTAACTCCAGTTCCAGGGGATCTGACACCCTCTTCTGTCCTCTGTGGACATTGCATGACATGGGGGCACTTACATCCATGCAGGCCGTACACTCATACACATCAAATAAATGCTAAAATAAGATAAATTCTAAGCATCATAAACTACATTCAAAAGGACAAATATTGTTAAGATTCATAGAGACAGCCTGTAGATTGGTGGTTGCCAAGACTTGGGGGAAGGACAGTTGGCAGTTACTGATGAATGGGTACAGGATACTTTCAGTTTAAGATGGTGAGAGTCCTAGAAGATAAATAGTGGTGACGGTAATACAAGGTGAATATACTTAATGGCACTGAAGTGTATAGTTAAAATGAAAAAAAAATTGTTTTGTGTATTTTACCACAACTTTAAAAAGCTTCCCTCATGAACTTTACTTTTTATAAAATACAATGTTACTATTAGAAAGTATAAAATGTCATAGGTGACTTGAGTTGTGTTTGTGTTGGGCTGTCCTGGAAGAATGAGTACTGGGTAAGAGGATCTGTCCTCCTGTGAGGGATTTATATTTGTGTCCTATGCAACATAAGAAACTTAAGAATTTGAGGTAGAGGAAGAGCAAGACCCTGGAATGGGAGCAAGTTTGTGTGTTTGGGGCAGTGGGATGAGATGAGGACAGAGGGAACATGGTCATGGTAAAGTGTGTGCACTATTGTTCTGCATTAAACTTGAAAATAGGAATCAAGCAATAGAAACCTGGAACTTTTGGACCAGCAAGATGACTCAAGGGGTAGGAGCAGAGTGCTGCTATGCAAGCCTAACACCCAAGTTTGGTCCCCAGAACCCACTGTGGAAAGAGAGAAGCAGCTCCCAAAAGTTGTACTCTGACCTCCTCCACACACAGGCACATGTACTCTGTCTCTGTCTCTCTCCCTCCCTTTTTCTTTCTCTGTCTGTCTGTCTGTCTGTCTGTCTCTCTCTCTCTCTCACACACACACACACACACACACACACACACACACACACACACAAAACCTTCCACATACACGCTATGGGCTCATGTGCTTTCTGTCTCTGTCTCTCGTGTCTCCCACACAAATAATAAATAGAATAATTTTTTTATTTTAAATGATTCTTTTATTTACAGCATTTCTGACAGATGTCCTTAGGCAAGAAGATATAAAATAAGATATTTAGTGCCCTCTGAAGACAAATAAAAAGGAAGTAATTTGAAGAGGACAATATTTTAAAATCAATGTAACTTAATTGGGAAAATATAGAAAACCATAATGAAGAAAATTAGAATCAGTTATTGCTCTACCACCTAGTGATACCCATGGTTATTTTGATGCATTTCTCTTTTTAACTTTAAAATTTTTTATTGAGAATTTCATATGTGCATATGAGGTGTTTTGATCAAATCCACGCCCACTCTCTCCCCTCCAACTCCTCCCATATTTCTCCTCACTTTTTTCTGACAACTTCGTTTCCTTTTTCTTTCTTTCTTTCTTTCTTTCTTTCTTTCTTTCTTTCTCTCTCTCTCTCTCTCTCTCTCTCTCTCTCTCTCTCTCTCTCTTTCTTTTTTTATGGGGCTTTGTGCCACTCTAATATTCCTCACCTCTGAAGAGGTAACCCTAAAATCTTTTAGGAATTAGATAAGAGCTCCAAAATACTTTTGACATTTTTGGCCATTGGAACATAGTATGTTGCTAAGAGGCCCAAAACATTTTGACTTTTAGCCAAGAAAATGGCTACTTTTCTTTGGGGTCTTTTTTACCTAGCTGTCTAGCCAATTCTTTCCTCCTATTCTTATCACACCATCCTCTGAAGCGGTTATCCAAATTGCTGATAGAGAATTGGGACACAGACTGCCCTGGCTTCTTCCATGCTGAACAGGGACACAGAGTGAGGCAGTTGGGATACCCCTTCAGTGGGTCTATCTAAAATACTCCCAAATTGCATATCTCTTATCTGTAGGGAGAAAAGAAAGTCCTTGACTGGTAATAGGGGGTGTGAAGGAAAAGTAAAGTCAAGAATAGTTACAATTACAAGTTCTAGACAGGGAACCAGAAAAAAGAACAGGGCAGATTTCAAATGTTCATATCAGAGTCCATTGGGATTTCTTGACAAAGGCTTCCAAAAGCATCCCTCTATTGGGTTCCTCCTCATTTTTCTTTTGTTTGCCAAGGCTGCACTCAAGATTGATAGATTCAGGATTTGTTTTGAGGCACTTTGATAGCTGTTGGAGTGGATAGAATCAGTGTGAGTTCCCTCCCAAAGGCTTCTAGATAGAGGGAGAAAACAAATTTATACATCATTTTAGAACAAAAATGGGTTTTCTCCCTTAGCTACAGGTGGGCACTACAGGATTGCAGACCAGGATTTGAAGTCTTACATCTGAGCAGTACTTTCTGCTTAGAAATAAAAACATCAATGATAAATAATTGTCTAAATAACATTTTATATGGATTTAAGACTAATATCTGGGAAGTGTAATCCCTTGAACTCTCAAAGAAATGTACTGACCACTTTAATCTTTGGTTATACTTTCCTTTTGGGTCTTTAAGTCCATTCATTTGGCCCAAAGAAACCAATTTATTTTTACTCTTCGGGTAGTTGGAGGATCTGTTCCTCAGGGGTCACATGGGCTTGGGAGGAGCCCCTGGCTCCTTTCTTTTACCAGTTCCATCTATGTGAAGATAAGTCAAAGATCCTACTTGATCATGGCTGTCTTCACTTAGAAGCATAGAGGAATGTTTCCTTTGAGTTGAGCCTCCTCTTTGTAGACTCGACACTGGTTCAAGTTCATCTGGTGGGGCTTCCATGGCCTCCCTGAACAGGAGGACAGGTGACTCACCACAGTTATAGGACATTTTGAGAGATGCTCCATAGTCCACTGGAACTTAGTCAATCTTGGAGGGCAAGGAGCAAAACCTGTTCTTTAAGTCCCTCTGACCAGATTAGGTTAGGCCTCAAAGTATGGTTGTTAAACAACCAAGAAGGTTAGTTCCACCAGTCTGGTACTTTTAATTACC
>NW_008350555.1:4016893-4035357 GCF_000622305.1 Nannospalax galili
TTTTAATGTTATGAGACATTAACAAATTTTCCATCTGTTGTGAGAATTCTTTTCCTGGGGATCCTAAGCAGTGTTTATCCCCTTTTAAGACTCTAATGTCAAACCAATGTTTGATTAAAGTTTTCCTAGGGAGCCAGTGAATTTACTAAGCTTACTTACAGAGATGTCTGAGGGGTTGCTGAGGTGTATGAGTGACCTGGGGATAGGGTTATGAGACATTAACAAATTTTCCATCTGTTGTGAGAATTCTTTTCCTGGGGATCCTAAGCAGTGTTTATCCCCTTTTAAGACTCTAATGTCAAACCAATGTTTGATTAAAGTTTTCCTAGGGAGCCAGTGAATTTACTAAGCTTACTTACAGAGATGTCTGAGGGGTTGCTGAGGTGTATGAGTGACCTGGGGATAGGCATACTGGAAAGCCTTCACCAGCATGGATCAAGCCTTCTCATCCTAGCCTTCCCCATATTATATACTTTAGTCCTCCCCAAATCCAGGACACCATGTGTGATTAGGGCCAAATTATATATAGTTGCCTGGGAAGAATGGTTGGATACTCCAGTGAGGGTCCAATGACCCTGCTTGCCCCTCCTTTAATGAAGGAGCACAACTGTTAACAAGCCCAATTGTGAGGATGTTTAGCAAGCAGGCACTGCTGAAGTCGTGATGATGGTAGTTGTTTCACACAGAAGAGACTGCTGTACAGTGTCATCTTATTAAAAGAACATGGAATATAAAAGGATTTGGTGGTAGGATCCACAAATGAAGGAGAACATACATCTTTTTCTGAGCCTGTGTTACTTCACTTAGTATAATGGTTTCTAGAGCCATCTATTTACCTGCAAATTTCATTTTTTCTTTCTTTTCTTTCTTTCTTTCTTTCTTCCTTTCTTTCTTTCTTTCTTTCTTTTTTTGGTCTTTTTGAGACAGGGTCCCCATGTAGCCTCAGCTGTCCTGGAACTATGTGGACCAGGCTGGCCTTGAACTCACAGAGATCTGCCTGCCTCTGCCTCCCAAGTGCTGGGATTTTTTTACTGCTGAATAGAACTCCATTGTGTAAATATACCACATATTCTGTCTCTGTGTCTCTCATGTCTCTCTCCCACACAAGTAATAGAATAAAATTTTTAAAAAATGGAAATCCCCATATAGCCCAAACCCCATGAAATGCCGACATTATGACCTATATAACCTATTAAATGACTAGTTCAGGATTTGACCTAATACTGTTGGTAGTTTGGAGATATGAGTGACTGTTTCCCAAGTGATATGCCAGGCTTGCGAGAGAGCACAGTTGACAACTCTATGCCTATGTGTTCATTGGTGGCTGCCCCATGGACAGCCCCTTGTCCTGTTGGCTTTCCTAGCACAGTGCTCTACGGTAGATCTGCAATGAAATAGAATAAAATCACGCCATCACAAACTAAAACAGCTACAGATTATAAGAACTTGAGTGTCCCCAGTATCATGAAGCTTTGTCTGAGTGTGGTGGCCTTTGGAACCCAAAGGAAGAAATAATAGTATCATTAGCACCTTTGGATCCTGGCTCTGTCAGTTCACTAGGACAATAGTTATTACTGAACAGGTAGGCATTTCTTTCTGGAAAGGTCTTGGCCCAGGACGAGAAAATTAAAGGGTTGACTTTTTTAGTAGGGGAGGATTATTAGGAAGGAAAACTGGGGTTTGTTTAGCCTCTGATTAAGGGCCATCCATGCCGGTACAGGCAGTCTCCTGGCAGTAGCTGCTTCCCATTCTATTCCTGGGTTGACTGTGGTGGCCTTATTGTGTGTTATTACTGCTTTTCCTGAGATAGTGAGAGGTAACCTTGTAGGAGGTGCTATAGAAAGAACCTTTTTCTTAATGGTGTTTGACTTCAGAGCCCCTGCTGAAAGATGCTAGTTCATATTAAAGGGGAAGATAGCTAATACCGTAAAGTCTTTTATTGCATGAAAACATATTTTGGCTTTGAAACATCTCTGATCACCCACTGGGGACCACTGATTCCAGTCAGTGGTAATGCTTTCTTCCTTTGCTCTATCTAGTCTTTGTTGAAGGGGTTCTATGTTATATTTGAACTCCACAGTTGTGGGGTTCAAGTGACATCTCCGGTTCTGGGAAGTAGACTCTTCAGGCTTTGTTGAATTTTCAAGTTCACTGGACATTTTGTACTCTCCTGGAATTCCTGGTTATTGCCTCATAGGCTAAGTGCTGTGTAAGTTAATTTGCTAAAAACAGCCAAGATTTATTTTATCTTGTGTTATGTAATTATTGATATCTGACCCACAATCCAGAAAACATCCTAAAATTTCTACAAGATTTCTCAACTTTGCACATTCTGCAGGTCACCTCTGTAGTTTCATGGCTGTGTCATCCATGTTTGGTGTCACATGGTCATGAGCCATAGAGGACATTAATTGAAGGCATTTTAACTTCAAGGAACTCTGTTATCTTGGTGGATGATTGCTTTGTTTTTATAATTAAAAAATTTTAATTTTTTTAGAATTCCATACATGAATACTGTATTTATTTACATCATTTATACCCACCTCCCTCCTTGCTTCAACTCCTCCATGAAAGGAGTCAGTGGGTGATTCTTTAATGTGGGACTGAGTTTAGCCTCTACTACAGAATCTTCGTTATTTACTCTGAGTTTTGAATCACTTAGCTTACTCTGCTGAGTTTGCGTCACGATTGACAGGATCATTCTGGCCACCTGGTTTAGTTAAAGTTAAGGAACAGTCTGTTTATACACGGCACCTTACCTGCTCAAGAATGCAAATGCAGCTACACAGATAGGAAGAACTGTTTGTGTTTTTCCTTCTGAAGTTTACGTGAACTGTTTCACATACTTTGTTTCTTTAAGCTGAAGGACAGCCATCACTATCTTTTCATTGTGTGGACAGAAAAACTCAAACTCTGAGTTTCAGTGCAGGTATATTGACTTCAGGTTGGAGTCTCTTCCCCACACCTCACAACCACCATGTTGCCTCATATTTTGTAAGTGGCCAGAAGGGCTACAAGAAACCAGTCATTCCGAATAAGCAGAAAAATGTTCCTCTGTCAAGCATCATTCTCAGGTTTTACTTCAGTAACTCCTGTCCCAGGTCCCAGTAAGAGACCCTGCCTCATTTGTCAACTGTACCTTGTAGGCACTCAGGGGATAAATGAATTAACTCTTGGATGAAGTGAATGGTGTTACCCAGCATCCTTAGCATAGGGCATCCCTAAAGTTGCAAGCTTGGGGATGGCAGAGTTATCAGTGCTGGACACAGCATAGATCTTCTTGGGTTAATAGCAGAGCCACAGGATACACAGGAAGAGAAATGATCTCGCTGTCACCACAAATTGCATGCTTTATCAACAGCAGGAATGCCTTTTTGTGGTTTTCTAAATATTGGTTGAATACAGCAGCTACTGGCTCACCGGTAACTTGCCTAGAGCTGCCATTTACCTATTCAGAATTCAAATCATAATTGCCTTCTGAGGATTTCCTGCAAAAGCACCATGGGTCATCCCACAATGGCAACAAGGTAAAAGTGTGTTATCTATGGTTACTAGAAACAAAATCTTCACTAGCTGAAAAACAACCAAGCCAGGACTGCTGTTTGTCCAGTCTGTGGAATCTTACCCCATTGTGATACAATCACAGCTTTCCATAGTCATCCAACAGCTCTCTACTGATGGTTTTGAAGCTCTAGTCTAGTCTCAATATTCTGTGCAAGAGAAAGCTGATGCCTCTTTCTTTGTTTTGTGATTTATTTTTTCTCCTTGGGAAGCCTGTGGACGTGGGAAAATATATTGCATTGTATTTCAAACAATCAGAAAGCAAATCTTTTCTCCTTTATGGTAACTCTGGGGATTTGTTTAGGTCCCATAAGATGCAAATCCCCCTAAATGTTTCCTGAGTGCATGGCTATTTTAGTTACTTTTCTGTTGCTATGATAAAATGCCATGACCAAGGCAACTTGGAGTTTATTTGGGCTTACAGTTCCAGAGGGTGAGAGTTCATCGTGGTAAGGTGGCATGGTGGCAGAGGTGGCTGGAGCAGGAAGCTGAGTAGAGAGAGACAGAGCAAACTGGAAGTGTGGCAAGGCTGTGAACTCTCAAAGCCCACCCCAGTGATGTGCTTCCTCCAGCAAGACCACACCTCCTAAAGCTTCTATGACCCTCCCAAAACAGTTCTACCAATTGACCAAGTGTTCAGATACTTGAGCCTATGGGGGACTCTTCTCATTCAAACCATGACAATGGCTGTTTTTTTTTTTTTTTTTTTTTTTTTTTTTTTTTTTTACTTTATCAGGTATATAGGCATTCTTGGAAAAGGACTTATGGTGTGGGTGCCATAAATGTATGCAATTGCAAACCTGTGGGAGACATCTCAGTTGACAAAGTACTGGCTGTGCAAACATATGGATCCGAGTTGGATCCCATCACTCATGTAAAATGCCAAGCATGGAGGTGTGTGTTTGTAATTTCAGCACTGGAGTGACAGAGACAGGTACATTCCTGGCTTACTTGCCAGTCATCCTAGTCTAACCAGCAAACCCTGGACCCCAGTGAGAAACCCTGTCTCAAAAGAACAAGGTAGATAGCTCTCAAAGATGACAAAGTTGACCTTTGGCTTCCATATACAGGTGCACACATGTATCACACACACACACACAGAGACAGAGAGAGAGACAGAGAGAGAGAGAGAGAGAGAGAGAGAGAGAGAGAGAGAGAATGCTCTGACTAGGGAATAGAGATTTATTTATTTTCTAAGACTGAAGTTATTCTCTTTTTGTTTGTTTTAGTTAACTTTTTACTGAAGTATAGCAGAAAAGTACAGAAACCCTAAGTGTGCAGCTTGAATATCAAATCATCTTTTTAATATATTAATATGTAATGCATGAATACTTTAAATATTGCTGCTATCATCCATTTCTTGACTAATTAAATTGAGGGGTTGGTGAGGTTAGAAGTTTTATTACTTTTCCTTGTTGTTGCTGCTGCTGGTTAAACCTAGGGCCTTGTGCATGCTAAACGTGCATTCTATCACGGCCTCATCTGCAGCTGTAGTCAGTTCTCTTGATATAACTGTGTAGTAATAACTTCTCCATGGTCACTTGTTCAAGGAGGTGAAGTTTTCTTTCTCTCCCTGGTGATAATGTCTGTGTCACTCACAGGTTGTAAAAAAAAATTTTTTTTGCCTCCAATTATGTTTTGGTCAGTCTTTGAATAAATATATGAATTCTACCAAAGCTATACACATATACAAGTTGTTCCTGTTCTGTGAATCTGATACTTGTTTATTCAGTGAAAGGACACCAAAGAATTGGTTGCACATGTAGTTCTGATAATCAAGTTCCTTACCTTGGTTGATTCTATTTTCTTCCCTTCAAAGATTCTTCCTTCACCCTTAGGATTGATTACCCCTAGTATTAGATTATTTCTGTTGGTGTAATGAAGTAACTGAAGCAGGCAAGTTTTATGAAAGAAAAGAGATTCACTTAACTCACAGTTCTAGAAGTTCAAAGATGTGATGCTGGCAGCAGTTCAGCTCTGGTGAGGACCCATGGTAGATGGCATCACAGTGGTGGGAGTGCCATGTGGAAGGGAGAGAACACATCACCAAACAGGAGCTGGGGAGCTAGTCAGGTATCAGGACTGCTTTTACGAAAACTTCTTTCTCAAGAGTCTGGGGGTTCTACAAGAGCCACTTTAGTCCTATTTGAGGGATGTTCCCCCAGTGACCTAAAGATCTTCCTTTAGGACCCACCTCTTAAAGATTAAACCTACCACCAAACTGGCGAGATAGCTCATCTAGTTAAGGTGCTTGCCACCAAGACTGGTGACTTGAGTTTGATCCCCAGGGCTCACGTGGTTGAAAGGACAGAACAAATTCCCTGCAAGTTGTCCTCTGACTTATACACATATGATGTGGCATGTACATACTCCCTCCTTCATACATAAAATAGTAAATGCAATTTTTAATGTAATTTTAAAAAAAGATCCTGTCATTTTCCACAGCTCTTGAACCATTGAAACAAAATGCATAATACTCCTATCTTCAAAGAATACATTTCTCATTAGGATGTAATTTGTCAAGTTCATAACCACCTTTTCTCTTATGCAATTATGTGATAACCACCCCATCCCACATATATATCACGCAGTCTTTTGAGGCCCAGTTTGTTTATGTCAACTAATTACAGGATGGCATAATTTTTAGTGAAATTTAGGTCACTCTTCTGCCTGGTATGAAAATAATGAAATTTTTTTCAGCTGAAATCTTCCCTCACCTCCCCTTTTTAGTGATGAATTTTCAAATATTTAGAAAAGTTAAGAGTAGGATAATAGTCTACATTTAAATTCAATCACTGGTGATGCTTTATCATATTTGATCCATATATATATGATTTTTGGTCATTCTATTAATAGAGAGTATGGCTTGTGAGAATTTTGCACCCCAGGGGACTTCAACATTCATGCCCTGTAAGGACAGTCTCATACTCAGATTCTCAGTTGTCTCCCAAAGGTCTTTGCTAGTTTTTTTTTTTTTTCAATTGTGATCTAATGGATCTTTTATACCCTGAAATTTAGTCAGTTTGTCAGAGACTATTCATGCAGCTGTGATAGCTGAGTGGATGGTTCAGTGGCAACTAGTTGTGTAAGACTTGTAGGCAAATGGTCCATGTTTGTAGTGCAGGCTGTGCTTCCCTGTCAGTTCCCTGTCAGTTCCCTAGTTTCTTTCCCTCTTGATGAGTTAGTAGTATAGGCCAGAAGAAATGAATCAGGATAAATGCCAAACTCCCATTGCACCTGCACACAGGCCACTTGATAACTTCTAGGAGATTTAGAGTATGCCGTCTGTTTACTTACAGCTAAATCTGGTGCCATCAGTGTGAGGCAACTGGATTGTTGGCAATCAGGAACCATCTCTTTCTATGCTAATTTGCCAAGAAAACCTCTTGTCAGTATAGAATAGACAATAACTCAGGCCATAGCTCAGAATATGTGGAAGGCCTAAGGAGTTCTCCAGGAATTTGGCTTTGTAATAATTAAGAGTCTTAATTTTTGGTACAGTTTTAGAATTCGAGGATAATTCAGTAGATGGTACAAAATATTTAACAAACCTTCTTCTACTTTAGTTTCATTTCTGTTGCAGTGATAAAATATCCTGACAAAAAGTAACTTAGGGGAGAAATGATTTTCTTTAAATCATAATTCCAGGTTAAAGTCCAGAATAGCAGGGAAATCAAGATGGCAGAAACTTGAAGCAGCTAGTCATATCATACCCATAGTCATGAACAGAGAGAAGTGAATGCATATCTACTTGCTTGTACTCAATTCACTTTCTTTACTTTTATATAGTTCAGGACTTCCTACCTAGGTAACAGTCCTGCCCACAGGGACTGGGTCTTCCCACACTGATGAACCCATTCAAGACAGTCTCTCACTGACATGCCCACAGACCAACAAACCCATTGTAGACAGTCCCTCACTGAGACTCTTCTCAGGTGATTCTGAAGTTGACAATCGAAGCTAAGCATCACACCCTCCTCCTTTATTCCATTTTGTATATTAGCATAGCTTATATTAGTGAGATGAATTTGTTACAATTAATGAATCAATATTGAGACATTATTATTAGCTATTTTAAAAAGCTTACTTAAAGTTTATACTTCATGCTGCACATTCCGTGGATTTTGGTAATAACTTCATAATGTCATGTATCCACCATTATAGAATTATGCTCTGTATTTCAGTACCCTAAAATCCTGCATACTATGACTATCTCTCCTTTTTATGCTGATCCCTTGGCAACTACTGATGTTTGTAATGTCTCTATAATTTTGCCTCTTTCAAAATATGCTGATTAGGAATCATACAGTATAGAGCCTTTTCAAACTGGCTTCTCTCCTTTAGCATGATGCATGCATGCCATGCTTCCTCTATTGCTGAATAATATTCTAGTATCCCAATGTACCACATAACTTACTGTTGTATTTATTTATTGTGGTGGAGTATGCACGTGAATGCCATGACTCACACGTGGAAGTCAGAGAAAAATCTGTGGGAATGGGTTCTCTCTTTTTACCTTGTAGGTCCAAGAGAACCAACTCAAGTCCTCAGTCTTGGCAGCAGGCACCTTTACCCCAGTGAGCCATCTCATTGTTCTGTACTGTCATATCTTAAAGCAAATAATAGAATGTTTCAGTACATAACAGTTGTTGAATAAATAGTCATTAAATGACCTAGTCAGATAGATTTCATTTTCTGCTGAGTATATAATGCCAAGGGAGATTGGGATGGAAAAGGCAATTTGGTTGTTAGGCATTGACTACTGCAAATGTGTGGTTGTTTAAGCAAAGTAGGCAGGAGGGGCTTAGCCCAGCAGGCATAGATGGCTTTTGATGGCCTAGGCTTTCAAGCAACATTTCAAATCTCTCTAGAAATGCATGCATTGTTCAGTAATGGTAGTCACTAGCTACTTGTGGCTGTTAGAACATAAATCGATTAAAAATAAATAAATAATTGAGTGTCTCCATTGTACTAGCTGCCTTTCCACTGCTCTATAACTGTCCATGGCCAGTGACTACCATTTTGGACAACACAGATGTAGAAATCTCCTTCATTGCAGAAACTGTCACTGGACAGCCCCCAATTCAGATAAAAGCATTCCAGCAGGAGGACAGGATTGGAATTAGTTGAACAAACTGATTCTGGTGTCTCTTTAATGCTTTAGCTCTTTTGTGCCACAACAATTTTACAATAGAAGTGATGAAGCTCAGAGATTTGTCTGATGAAAAAGAAAATGTTGCTTAAAATGACTCACTGGGGTTAAAAAGGCTGCCCAGACCAGTGAAGCCATGAAATGACCCCTCTGTGTGACAACCCCAAGAGCTTGGTTCGACAACAGTTCAGGCCCCTTGATCAGCTAGTGTTAAGGAGTCTTATAGAACTCTTGGCTCTTGCTAATTTATTCTGGTGAAAAAGCAGAGGCTTTTCTAATCTGAGGGGATGGGATAGATGAAGAGAGAGTTCAACTTATCAACTAAGAGAATGCGTGAAGTTTATGCCCATCCCTTCCAAACCCATGGCTACTGCACGCCAGGAATGTGAAACTTGAATGAACAGCAGATCTATGCCACAGAAATTGTAGCTTGCTCCCTTGAAATTGAAATTACTGTTATTTGGGAACAAAGCAAATGGCAGTTAAGTTTTTTTCTTTCTCTTTTGCCAGTTCTTTGGATGTGGTCAGATCTAATTTCATTCCTATGGTGGGTGTCACACTGACACACAATGTAACTGACTGTCACTCCATTTAGATTTCAATCATGTTCATATTGTGCATGGTATTTTAGTAAAGTCTTCATTTTTTTTCCTTTGCAACAGAAGTACCAGTAACAAACATTGCATTAAATTGTGCTTTTCCTTGGTGTCTAATCTGGAAATTGACTGTTGACATTGGTGAGGGCTTTTAGTATGATTTTAAATGCAAACGCCAAATTGCTCTGACTGTACATGTAGCTTTAAATATTGACTTTTTGCCTTTTGAAATACTTAAGTTTCAAGAGACCTAGTATGAAATGTAAACTTGACAGAATAATATGTCTACTATAATTCCTCTGAAAAGACAGAATATTGTGCTATTTGGAAGTTCAATCAGGGTGTGACCACTTGGAGTCATAACTATCTATAAACACAGGCTTAGAATTGATAGTTTTCACTAAGAATAGACACACAGAAAATAGTATATTATCTTGCAAATTAAGAATTTGAAATGCCAGATCTTGAATGGAGACAAACTTCCCCTCAATCTTTAAGCCACTGTCACGTGCTAAACAGTTCTTATAAGAGTGACTGAGATTCAATCAGTATTTGATAATTATTGAATTTGTTCACTTGACTTTTTAAAATACCACTCTGTCTCTCTTGACCAAAATGCAGAGTATCCGATGTTATATGTGTTAAGATTTTTATGTAATTCCAAAACATACATATTTTAATTTAGATACTGTTTCATATTAGTGAAGCCTAGAAGAATTGATAATGGTTTCTTAACAAAAATTGTTTTCTTAAAAGCTGTGAAAGGGCAAAGAAGCAATGTTAAGGCTTTTGGAACGGCAGCTTTTTATAGAGCCCCCCGCCCCCCCAGCACGATTGATTACAGCTGCTTTTGTAAAGGATCTAAAAGAACAATCTGTATTAAAAACATTATTCTTTGGTATGAGCTTGAGCAGTTCCAAATGGGTTTCCATGGGGGCTGCCCTGCAATGTGACCACTGGAGGGGATTGTGGCTGTCACCGGTGGGCAGGGGCAGTGAGGCGGGGGGAAGGTGCTTAGGTGAGGAGTTACTGGCATGCATGCCAGAGAGGTTGCCCTGGCAGCTGCACTCATTCAGCCACATTCTTCAGCCTCCAGAGCAGGAGGAGCAGGGGCAAGTCATTTTTCTATAGGTGACAGTGCACAAGGTTAAGCCACAGGAAGGGAGAGTCAGAAGGATGTGCGTATTCTAGAGTACTAAGTTCAGTCAAAATTGGGGACAGTAGTGAGGGATTGCTCACCAGCATTCAGGTCTTCAGCTGTTGCCTTGAGGCCCTTGAGGAGTGGACACGTCTTCATTTGGTATATCACACAAATGTGCCGTGACCTCGCCAGTCAGGCTGCATCCCAATCTGCACCAATTCAATAATAAATGCCCCTTTGGGCAGAGGTCCTGCTGGGAGGCAAGTGTGTCAGCACTGGTTACATCTACTAGAATTTGGGCCTGTCTTCACACGCCATGTGACAGTTATTGTGAACTGTGCTCCTGGAGTTTAATTCTCAGTAACTTTGCGCTCCCTGGATAATTAAAATGAAACAGTTACACAGGGGTGTGTGTGTGGCGGGGCGGGGGGCGGGGGCTTTCATTCTCCAAAATGGCATTAGGATTTTTTTTTTAATGTGAAGATCTCACTGTGTAGCCCAAGCTGGCCTTGGACTCATGACTCTTCTGCCTCAGCCTCCCCATTGCTGGCATTTTGGGCATTGGCCATCATGCCTGGCCATAAGTGACTTTAAAGAGGCATGTATAGGAATGGGGTGGCTATTGCTTTGGAAATGCTGGAGATTTTGGTGAGAGTAGGAGCAACTAGAGTATGGCTGGGTTTAGCATCGTTGTTTCAGCCAGCACTCCTGGGTGCTGGATTGTCACAGAAGCTTTTGGTATGATTTCCTATAAAACCTGGTGGACTCAGCCAGCAAACTTCTATTGTACTTGGACTAACTTGGAGAAAGAAATTCTTAGAGATGATTTGATGTGTGTGTGAGTCATAAAGATTTGCTTTTTTAAATCTCTCATATTTAGTAATCTAAATGTTGTATCTGTAATGAAATGGTGTTTATGACATACATTCTAACCATGGTTTTTAATTATCACTAGTGAATTACCATGCATTACCTTCTTTTGGAGGCAAAAAATATTTAAATATGTTCTTTATAAAAATACATTTTCTCTGGGCATGGTGGCACACACCTTTAATCCCAGCACTCAGGAGGCAGAGGCAGGCGGATCTCTTTGAGTTTGAGGCCAGCCTGGTCTCTATAGCGAATCCAGGCCAGGTAGTGCTACAGGGAGACCCTGTCTCAAAAAGACCAAAAAATAAAACGAAAACATTTTCTCAAGAATGCTTCTTAAATATCATTTTCAATAGAGTACATTTTTTTTAATTTTATTTATTATTTTTATTTTATGTGTATGAGTGTATTGCCTGCATGTAGGTAAGTATACCTGTGTCGTGCAATGCACACAGAGGTCAGAAGAGACTGTTGGATCCCCTGAGACTGGAGTTACAGACAGTTGTTAGCTGCCATGTGGGTGCTGGGATTTGAACATGAGTCTTCTGCAAGAACAACGAGTGTTCTTAACCACTGAGCCATCTCTCTGCCCCAAGAGTACATAATTTTTATCATCTTACAATTCTTTATTTCCCTTTCACCCTCCGCAACCACATAGCATAAGGTATATGGTCCTGTGAACATAAAATCGAGATGCCCTTCTTAAGTAGATTCTGGTGGAAGCAGATCAGAAAGACACAGGCGGTGCTCCAATGAGTTAGGTTGTCGTTAAGAGTTTTACATGTTTTAGGCAACATGTTAGTTTGCAATGCTGATGAAGTGTTCACTGTTTGTGGAAAAAATACTACTGTCTAGGGTTTTCCTGTTGTCATTTGACAGGGTCATGAATGTAGCCTTCAGAGAAACTTACATATAGCACTTTAACACACCAACAGAATTGCTTTCATTTTTTTGTGTTAATTTCTAAAATGTTATTTGTTGTTTGAGAATGTTATACATGTATACAGTGTGTTTTGATCAAATCCGTTCCTACTCCCCACCAGCTCCTCCCGTAACCCCCTACCTCTGCTCCATCCAAATTTCATGTACTCTTTTTTTCACTCACTGAGTGAAAATGTTGGCAGTATGTGCTTGGGTGTGGGGCTATCCACTAAGCATTAGCAATGTACCAGAGGCCCCTTCCCTTCAGAAAGCAGGTTCTTCCTCCCCATTAGCCACCAAACTGCCAATAGCTCCTCAACTGTGGGTGGAACTTGGTGGGCCCCTGCACACATTCAGGCTGGAATTCTCTCTGGTTTGGGCTTCTGCAGGTCTTCTGCATACAGCAACAGCCACTGTGAGTTCTATGTAATGGCCCTGTCATGTTGGGAAAACACTCTTGCCGCAGTCCACACAATCTTTAGCTCTTACAGTCTTTCTGCCCCCTCTTCTGTGATGATCCTTGAGCCTTGGAGGGGGTGTGATATAGATGTTCCATTTAGGGCTGAGCACTCCACTTATTCTATTCACTCTGACCAGTTGTGAGTCTCTGTACTAATCACAATCTGCTATACTAAGAAGCTTCTGTGGTGAAGATTGCTTTGTGAACAGTGTTTGCTTTAAATGAGTCCTTACCATGTTGGCATCAATACATTCTGTGTGAAGCAGGTCCATTTGTTTTGAGCTCCTGCTCCTGTCCCAAGTGTCACATTACAGTCTAGAGAGGCTTTGGTCCTGTAGGTTCTATGACATATTTTAATCTATCCAAATCCTTCAGATCTTTTTTTTTTTTTTTTTTTTTTTTATCAGAAGACCTTTGTAAGAACTGGGCAAAATATGGAATGCTTCATGAATTTGTGTTTCCTTCTTGCAAGGGGGCCATGCCAATCTTCCCTGAAGTATATGTGCTATCAAAGTGAGCACTGGATTTTGTAATGGACTCTAATAGCTTTAAATCTCTTCCTGGTTCCTATATCAAGGAAACCGTTTCTTTAAAAGCTGTTGGAACCTCCCCTTTAGTTTGTTTTATCTGGCTAAAACATTTGGTCAAGAACAGTTCCTTTATATAATTGGAAATGCAGAACCTGGGGCTGTGAGTCTAGAGGGAAAACTGGGTGTTTTCCAAGAGGTTATCAGGAAGGTGAGTAATCCATTGGGAACACCTTGCAATTGCTTGATGACTTGGTAGTAGGTGTTCACAGCCCACCATTCAGAACAGCTGTTTCCATTCCACCTCTGGTCTTATCTAACCTTTGGATTTATCACTTCTGTTTTAGCTTTGTTTCCTTTGTTTAGGTTGTAAATGTGTTGATTTGGATTTTTTTGAAAGTGTTAACATATCTTCAGTCTTCTACTATCAGGAAGTAGTTGCAAATGTTGTCCTTTTGTGTAAGCAGTCTTCCTAGGTGGCACAGTCATCAACTCAGCAGGAGCGCTCCTGACTCTGACTGCATGCAAAGTCTATCATAACATGGAAACTGAAAGCCAGGAGCAGTGCAGATGCCTACAGGTGTCAGACACCTTATACTGCTTAGTGTGGGCATAGGCCTCCCTGAGCTGGAGCCAGGCTGGAAATCAGCTTGTTTCCTGGGAAACCAAGTAATTTTGCCTTAACTTGGAATGGCTTTCTCTATTGGAGGTGACCTAGGTGCAGGAAGTAGCTAAAGACACTTGGTAATTAGATCTAGGACTCTTGTGATCAACTATCTATTTTATTAGATTTTTTGCCTTTATGACCTTCCTTATATGAAATGGATCAGGAGTGATGTAGCATACCATTCTGAAGTGTCAAGGGTTTAGTACTTACCACATCCAGATACTTCCATGATGCCGACTGTAGATTCTTGTGTGTATGCGTGTGTGTGTGTGTGTGTGTGTGTGTGTGTGTGTGTGTGTGTAGAAAACAGAGGTCAACCCCAGGTGTCATTCCTCAGGAGCTCTCCACATTGCTTTCAAGACAGGGTCTCTCATTGGCCTGGAGCTTGTAGATTAGGTAGGCTGACTGGCCAGTGAGGTCCAAGGATCCTCTATCTCTGCCTCCCTAGGACTGAGACTACAAGTTGCCACTGCACCTAACTTTTTAACCTGGGTTCT
Source organism: Nannospalax galili (assembly GCF_000622305.1). NCBI lineage: Eukaryota > Metazoa > Chordata > Mammalia > Rodentia > Spalacidae > Nannospalax > Nannospalax galili. The sequence continues at coordinate 4,031,286 of NW_008350555.1, forward strand.
AGGACTCAAACTCAGGTCCCCAACTTGTAGTGAACCATTTCCCCAGTACTTGGATATGGTTTTTAAAGACTCTTGAGAAAAAGCAATGTGTATAATCACATATCACACGTAGCCATTCCCCATATTTGATACTTAGGTTGTCTCAGTGATTTTGCTTTAACAGTAATAGTAAACACCCTTGAAGTTCTGGTGTTAAAAATATCCCCTGTATGATAACTCCTGAGAGAAGACATATATGCTCCTATTATGTAAGATTTTTCAGAGCTTCCTTTCCCTCTCCACCCTCCATCCTCCATTCTGCCCTCTCTCATCTCTTTCCTTTCCTTTTTTCTTTGTTTTGTTGTTGGAAACAGGGACTCACTATGTACCCCAGACTGACATTGTTCTTGAACCTCTTGCTTCTTTCTGGAATTCAATGTGTGGCCCTCAATACCCAGCTTTGTACCTTCTTAAAATCCATCACTAGGTGCTGGAGAGATGGCTCAGTGGTTAAGAGCAGTGGCTGTTCTTGCAGAGGACTCAAGTTTGGTTAACCCCCCTCCACCCACATAGTAACTAACAGCCATCTATAACTCCAGTTCCAGGGGATCCATCACCTTCTTCTGACTTCCTCAGGTATTGAATGAATGACACAAGTGTACTTACATAATGCAGACAGTACACTCATACACACAAAATAAAAATAATTAAAATATTTTAAATTTAAAAAACCCCATCACCAATGGTGTAGCTAAAGGGTCTGAGCCCCTTGTTAGTTAGCATAGTTTAACTAGCCCGGGATTCTCTTTACAGCAGCAATGGAATGCTGCAACTTTCTAGACATTCAGACTCAGTTCTAGCTCAGCAATCTGCAACACTGCTGGGTTAGCAATTCAGCCATCAGTGCTGCAGGCCGAGAGCCCAGGGTCTTTACCCAGCCTCAGCTGTAGCCTGAAATGGTGTGGTCTGCCCTTTGGAGTCAAACTCCCTCCCAATTTCCTGTCCCATAGGCTTCCCATGGCATTTTGGCAATCCTAAATTGGGTGGAGAATGCCTATGGGCCTAGAATTGTAGGCGTTGAAAAACCCTTAAAGTGATTATTAATTCCAAACCAGAGCCTGTTGGCTTGTGCTGCTTGAATTGGAGTCTTGTTCTAGGATGGTAGTTTTCACAAAACACTTCTGAATAATAAATTAATTTCAAATATCCTTTTCCCCTATCTCTTGCCAAACTCTGCCAGGAAACAGCATCTCATTACTTCATTTAGAATTTATTAATACTGACCATCTCCAACACTTGGAACTTTCAGGTTCGGCTCACAGGGCTTCTATTTTTACTCTAATCTAAACTGTGGTCCTATGGATATCAAAATAAATACTGAAATATTCTAGTTTGAGAGGGGGAAAGATAGCAATACTTACAATAACATAGCTGCAAACCCTCCTTCTTTCCTCTGATATTCCAAAAAAGGAAGTAGGCACAAGGCGGAGCACATCTGTAAGTAACGAGCATTTTCCTTTTGTGTGTCATATATGTTCAGCATAACCCACTTACAGTCCCGGGCATTGCTTTAACAATGAATTTAACCTAACACAAAGATTGTGTCCCCTTTACTTTGGCTCAGGAATCAGAACCCATAAGGACAGGTTAGTCAGAGTGTTCTGTTTACATTTTTATTTTATCCCTTGGTTGCCTTTTTTGTTGTGGTTGTTGCCAAGGAAGAAGACTGACTTCCTGTTTAGAATCAGCAATAAACCAACTGATTTCAGGGAAGGTATTTGTTTGTTTTATGGTGTTGGGGAGCAGACTCAGGACCTTGTGCATGGTAGGCAAGTATTTTATCAATGATCCACATCTATATCCCCAGAAGGTTTTTTTTTTTTTTCCTTTAAGCAAGCATATTAATTAAACTTTGTAATGCATTGGTCTCAAAATTCAGAAGTTACAGAAGGGCATGAAGTGAAAATTGCTTCCAGGGAGAATATTTTGATTTTTATAGGGTCTCTGTAATTATTACCGAATATGAGATGTGTCAAGAATCTGGGTGCAGAGGTTTAGATGTCTTTCTGCTCTGTTCATTCAGTTTAATGCTCTTTATCAAGACATGGAAGCCTCTGAAGATCAAGGGATTAGGGTCATAAGGATAGTATGCCAGGGTATGATTGTTGTTGGCAGATGAACATATACTCAATAGTATGTGTGATCAAGACTGCTCACTGTTACCAAGTTCTAGATTAAAGAGAAACAAGACTAGGGAACAGATACTGTTTTGTGTGTCCTAATGCAAGTTGTGGGGGGTGCAAAGTGGCTTCATTCACCTAAGTAAGCATGTAAGTAGGCTCCTTCTGGGCCCTTAAGTCTCAGATGCTACTTTAAATTTACTCAACACCTAATTATTGATCCAGGTGCTATTCTGTGGACTCAATAACAACACAGTAGGAAGGCAGATAGTTTTCTAGCACTAGATACACCAGCAAACATGCAGTGCGGCACCTTTTCTAAAAGTATTGAGTCATAAATATTGGTTAGTGTACATGAGCCACACAGTGCCCTGGCAAGATTATTTTGGTGCAGGTAAATGGTGTGTGTGTGTGTGGGGGGGGTGTCTGAGTTTGTGTGTGTGTGTGTGTGTGTGTGTGTGTGTGTGTGTGTGTGTGCGCTGATTATAGTACTGAATATTTTGTTAAGGGAAGATTTTATGCAAGAATTGTTGCCTTAGGAAATCTGATTGCTTTTAACTGGAGCAGGTTAACTGAAGCCGTTGTCAGACAGGGAAATGCCCAGTCAGTACTGTGCTCTACCTCAGCGTTACTTTTTCAAACCATTATTAACCATTTACATTTTCCTGTAAGACTAGCACTGTACCTGGCTTGTTGGAGGCATTTAATTTCTCTCTGGATAAGAGCACTTGGAATCTACTCTTTCCACAAATTAATCTCTTTCTTTTCTTCCCTCCCTCCCTCTCTCTTTCACTTCTTTACTTTCTTCCTTTTGTTGTTTATGAGTCATGATCTCACTGTGTAGCCCCACATGGCCTAGACCTTGCTTTGCAACCCAGACTGGCTTTAAACTCTTGGTCCTCCTGCCTCACCCTCCCAATCCCTGGTGGGATTACAGGTATGAGCACTATCACTCCCAGTTCATTGGAGGCATTCTTAATGACTTGGGGTTTCTTTTCTGGTAGCCTTCTTCACAGTATAGGGCTGAATCCAGCTTACTCTCTGTAAAGGCAAGAGAATGTTGATCTCTTTCTCCCAAATGTGGGTACAGCTAAGTTGTCCTTAAAAGGCTTGTTTCCTTTCACTAAATGGCCTAAAGTGTGGAATCAACTCATGAGAAAACTTTGACTTCTGCTTGTTGAGCCTTTTTCCTCATGCTGACACCCAGAGCACACTGATAGGACGGGGTGCAGAAGACATCTGTGCTGGCCCTACTTCTAGGATGTCTAAGGAACACTAGTGGGGAGATAAGACTCCTGCTGGAAAATCCAGTGCCAACAGTCTGTTACAAATGAATGGTTCATAATTCAATGGTTTAAAAAAAAATACCAGAGGAATTCTGTCATCTTCCAGGACTTGGGTTTGTTCTAAAGCTTCATGGAAATAGTAGAATTTTTGTAAAATTGCCTATAATTTAGCACTTTTTTTGTGTCTCATACCCAACATCCAAAAGTAATTCTGCCTTCATATAATCTGATTTTTCCCCCAGAATTGGGTTTATTTTCCTAATATACATGAGAAAATACTTTAATTCCCTATATGTGAAAGATATGTTGAAGTATTTGAAATTTTAAAGGAATGAAATTTTATTACCTTTCTTTATAATATTTTATTTGTACTTTTAATGTGTATGAATAATTTGCCTGCATGTGTTTAAGTGTGCCCATGTCATGCAAAGCCAACAGAGACCAGAAGAGGGTGTCAGATTCCCTGTAACTGGAATTATGGACAGTTGTTAGCCACCATATGGATGCTGGGAATTGAACCCAGATCCTCTAGAAGTATAGCAAGTGTTCTTAATTGCTGAGCCATCTCTCCAGCCCCTTATCTTTCTTTCTTTCTTTCTTTCTTTCTTTCTTTCTTTCTTTCTTTCT
>NW_008350555.1:4035440-4066783 GCF_000622305.1 Nannospalax galili
GCTCTACCACTGACCTGCATCTTCAACCAAGATATCTTTATTATTTTAATAAACTTTTTTGGTTGGAATACAAGATAAGGGATTTCATGAAGGCATTTTCATACACATATATCATCGTACTTTGCTCATATTCTCCTTCCTCCCTTTATTCCCCCCAAATACTCCTCCTTCTATTTTCCTGTCTGTCTCTTCCTCTCTCTCTCTCTCTCTCTCTCTCTCTCTCTCTCTCTCACACACACACACACACACACAATGCATCTCTGCATGACACATACATGCACACACATAGTTTTCTGTGTAATTAATGGCCTGTAGCTATTTGAAGCAGATATGAACTATGAATTTCTTAAGTAAGAGATTCAAAATTTTTCTTTCCTTGTCGTCAGGAAGGAGGCTTCCGATCAATCTCTAGCTCCATTTCTCCAAGTACTATGTTAGAATTATGCCCTTTCTTCAGCCATGGGGTCTTACCTTCAAGTTCTGGGAGGTAATCAAGGGCTGTGGCAATAGCCCATGTTATTTTGGGAGTCTCTTTGGATTGCCCTGACCAACAACTCGAAGGGAGGCTTATCCTGTCTAGCACTGTGTTTCTTGTCTTCAGCTATACATATGTGCTCATGCTCAGATATTGAATGACTTGGATGGAGTATATGTAGGAAACAGCATAAGTCTGGGAAATTTTTAGATATTAGGCAATTTTCTTTTAAACGTACCCTTGAAATGAGTTCTTATAAATATGACACCATGGGCTTTTTCCTCAGTCATATCTACCACATTGGTGGGTAAGATTATTTACTACAATACTAGACAGATAACTCTTTTTTTCTGCTACATTCTTAGTTTGGATGGAACACCTGTTTATTAGAGATGAGGATATTGGTAAAAATTAATGAGTGGCAATGGGCACCTGTGACTCCAGGCATCCTCATCCTCCATGTGGAAGATTTGTAGGGTGTTAGACAGAGAATAAACTGTTGAGCCACAACTCTAAATTCTTTCTTTCTAATTTTTTTATTTATTATTTTTATTTTATGTATGAGTGTATTGCCTGCATGTGCATAAGTGCACCCATGTTGTACAATGCCTATGTAGGACAGAAGAGGGCATCAGATCCCCTGGAACTGGAGTTACAGATGGTTGTTAGCTACCATGTGGCTCCTGGGATTTTTACCGTAGTCTTTTGCAAGGACAGCCAGTTCTCTTAACTGCTGGACCATCTCTCTAACCCCACAAACCTAAACCTTGACCTAATTTTTTCTCACTCACTATGCCAAGAATAATAGTTCTACATGATGCTCAGTATATATGCTGGAGGTGAGAAATTTCACCAAGTTTGGAAGTGCTACATGAAGTAGAAGTCCAACATGGCTTTTTTTCTGAAGGTGTTCTAGGGGTGGGGGTTTTATTATGATCATGTGTGAATCACAAGACAAGAGAGAGTAATAGTAAACACAGCATGTTGACACCTCAGTGACACCTCCTCTGAGCTGGATGTCCCCCTACTCCTAAACTGTGTGACTTCAGGCAAGATCAGCTCCTGGTGTGTTGCAGGGGAGAGTGGGGCTATTGGGGTGATTAGAAGAGCCAATGCTTATAAAACATTTAGCAGCCGGTTGTGGTGGCACACACCTTTAGTCCCAGCACTCGGGAGGCAGACGCAGGTGGATCTCTGAGTTCAAGGCCAACCTGGTCTACATAATGAGTTCCAGGGCAGCTACAGGGAGATCCTGTCTCAAAAAGAAAGAAAGAAAGAAAGAAAGAAAGAAAGAAAGAAAGAAAGAAAGAAAGAAAGAAAGAAAGAAAGAAAGAAAGAAAGAAAGAAAGAAAGAAAGAAAGAAAGAAAGAAAGAAAGAAAGAAAGAAAGAAAGAAAGAAAGAAAGAAACCAGTTTAGCATGAAGGCACATAATCAACAGTTAGCTGCAAATCCCTGATGCTGAATGGGCCAGTGCTAGTCATGCTGTGGAATCTTCCTGTGCAAGAGGAAGAGCTGGGAATTGGCAGACAAAAGATTTGAGTTCCAGTATGGCCGCTGATTGGATCAGACAACCTTGAGCTGCTTGGCTACTGTGGTGTTCTCTTCCTTTAGTTTTCAAATAAATAGATGATTTTGGTGTCTATGATATCCAGTCAAACTCTAAAATGACATGTTGCTTTGAACTATACCTGAGCCAAAATTGGCAAGTTAGGCTTAAGGGCGGATAAGTCATCTTTGAGCGACTATAGGAGAGAGACTTTTAACTAAATACCATTTCCTTCACAGTGTGTGTTAGCTAATTACAAAATAGTTTACTAAGTCAGCTATGGAACAATAAGACAGGTGAGAACCTATTTGGCACTTCATAAACATTGTTATACATTTGAGTCAAAATCAGAGGTGGGCCCATCTTTACCCTGAAATGAAGAGACTTCAGTGTTTGTTTTCTTTCATGTAATACAGAAATGATTACTAGGCTATAAGGATATTTTTGTTTTTATGTTCAAAGGTCAGTTTTCAACAGTTGGGTCTGGGATAGCCATAAGTAGTTAGATTTTTTTATCCCGATTTTGTTAACCCAAATTTAAACCATAAAGTAAATTACACACTTACTGCTTTGAACTTTGATTATCTTGACCACTGTATGGGCTGCTCTAGTCAGAGAACATTTATTGGTTAGGTAAGATAACGAGTCTTTCAAACAAGGCTGCAGATTTCTAAATAACAGATCCCATTCTGGAAGTTTGAAAAATGTCATTTCTTCAATGTAGGCTTTACCTGTGTGAGAAAAATGAAGTTGATTTGTTCAGTGACCCACATCGTCTTGGTTGGGAAAATGGGTGGGTCTGTGATATTTGTCACTGTAACCAACGAGGCTGCCCTCTTCTTTCATGTGTAGAATCAACAATTGCTTTTTTCTATCTTCTCAATTTATTTTTCATTTTTCTTACAAACACCATTCTGGGCTCAGTCACTGTATATAAACCTAGCTGTCATCCTCAAGTACCTTTGCTCACCACTGCTTTCTTCAATGTTCCATCCTTCAAGGAGACTCTTAGGATTTTATATGAAGAAGCTGATGTCACCAGACTTCTTTCATGGTGTTTTTGTCTTGGAGCTAGGGGCTTGGGTGGCAAATGTAGCAGCAGCTGACATTGCAGATACAAGTGAGGTCATGTGGTAAGAGAAGTTCCTTCCAGGTTAAGGAACTTTTCTGTCCTCTGAGTGATGATGGAAAGCCAATAAAAAGGAATGATGTGATTGTGTTTGGGAATGATCTCTCTGATGAGAGAATGACTTTGAAGCCAAAGACTTGGGCTAAGTCAGGAAGCCTCAGCAGCGGTCTAGGCCCAATAAGATGAAGTCACTGAAGTTGAGGTATAAAATCAGAAGGGCAAATACACAACTTATCTTCCTTCTAGGCAGAATGGAGCTATAACCTGTCATTTTCCTCTGGGATTTAATCTGTGCAGGTGCTCTGCTTCAGTTTCTCTAAGTGAAGCCAGCATGGAGTGGAGCCCCAGCCCTTTTTGCAGCAGATTTCCTCTTCGTGGTTCCTTGTTGTTTACCATAACCCCCTTTGTGCTCCTGTATTCACATCTTGTATCAGCTGAGGGGAAAAGGTATGAAAGGCCAGCTTTGTTGTTCTAGCTTGCACTCTGAACCCTATTAGCCAACAGGATGGGCACTGCCTCACAGCCGCGGTAAGACCCAAATCAAATAGCCTCCTTATGAAATCCTGTAGTCAGCTCTGGCTCAGGGCCTCTGTGTATTTCCTTCCAGCTGCCTTCATCCAGTTACTCTGCCCCACTGAGCCACTGAGTACATGCAGAGCATATGGGGGTGATGGGGTCTGGCCTATGAGTTTATCTTCTCACAGCCTTGAAGAGATGCACATCATTTTGTCTTAAGGGATAGTTAGTACAAAATTTCCTTGTGTTTTCAAGCTTGTTAACGGTAAAATCCCTTAACAGCATGGAGTATGGAGTCTTCAAAGATGGAATTTGTCTTGTTTGGAACAATTTTGGGGGAGTGGGACAATGGAGGAATTCTTGGAACATTATCTGCTGCATGTGAAAAGGTCCCTGCTTGCTATTAAACTGAACTCTATAGAAGGATATCGGTAATTCCTCTTGTGTTCCTAGTGCTCCAAAAATGAGAGTGGGTAAGAATGCTTTTTAAAATATTTTATTATTTTTATTTTACATGTACGAGTGTATTGCCTACATTTATGTGAGTGTACCCGTGTCATGCAATGCCGCAGAGGTCAGAAAAGGGCTTCGGATTCCCCTGGAACCGGAGTTAAGGATGGTTCATAGCTGCCATGTGGGTGCTAGGAATGAAACCTGGGTCCTTTGCAAGAGCAGTCAATGCTCTTAACTGTTGAACCATTTGTCCAGCCCAAGAATATTTTTAACTTGATGTCCAAATTACTTGCACTGCAATGGATAATGGAGAAACAAATACTTGTGACTGCCTCCAAATACATTTAATATCTAGCTAACCTGGGCCATCTTGGAGCCTTGCAGGCTCCAAGTAGCTAAGGACAGGCTGCTTCTCTAGGTCACCCTTTGCCTCTACCCCTAGTCCTATAGGAATCCATGCCTCGCAGTTGCCTCTTAAGCCAGTGGCTTATCAGGTTGCCCAGTATGCTTGAAGTGTGACGTAGGTGGAAGTCTCTGGGAGAAATCTTTAGCCAACCTGCCTGATAGCTGACAGATAAGCTGCTCTAGACAACTGGATCATCTAATGACTGGAAATTCAGTTGGTACTTAGGGATTAAGTATCTGTGTCCCTACTGCCACATCAAATTTCTTTGAGAAAACAAAGAAGAAAATGAGATGCATCTAATATAAGGAAATATAAATTGGCTTTTAAATTGTAAAGGACTCTACTTTTATGACTCTTAAGTAGATGCAGATTAAGATATGAGAAGTTTGGGGCAGATTATCTCCCAGACTTGAAATCGATGCTTTTAACTATAGAGGTTCTGAAGGTCTCGACTCTGAAACCTGAGTCAAAGATTGCTTAAGCCAACACGGTTCAATAATCTCAGTAGACAAATATTTATTAAGCACCTATGCACTTTAAGAGGAACAGAGAACAAGCTCACACAGGTTATTCAAAACCTGCATTAGCACATTGTTGTCAATGAGAGGCGAAGTGAATGCTTATGAGCCAATTAAAAATAACAGTGGGAAGGTATGTTTTAACTGGTGAAAGGACTGCAAAATCAGAAACAATGCTGTTTATAACTAGGGAACATACAAGGTATTGCCTAGAGAAGTCAGAGTGATTTGAAAAGTAGTCAGGATTTGACAGGGTTCAAAGGGTCATCAGATAAAGTTAATGCAAGCAGGCCTGACAGTAGCTTTTAGGTGGAAATGCAAACTGGTTCAAATCAAGCAGTGTTTACTGGGCAGCTACTATACGCCAGGGTTTGAGATTCAGTGGTATGGAGTGGGGAGGCTTTACAGAAGATCCTGTTGCATCGGTATGCACAGGTTGATCCCATAATTCCCCCTGCATTTTAATATCCACGAATGCTCAGGCCTTTAATATAAAATGGTATAGTATTTGCATATAAGCTATACACATCATCCTATTCTCCTGTATATGTTAAACCATCTCTAGGTTGCTTATAAGACCTAATACAATGTAAATGCTGCATAAATAGTTGTTACTTCTACTACTTAGGGAATAAGGATAAGAAAAATAAAAACAAAACCTGAATATGCTTAGTACAGACTTTTCATTTTTATTTACTTAGCTATTTCGAGACAAGGTCCTATTATATAGCCCAGGCTGCCCTCAAACTTGTGATCCTCCTGCTTCACTTTCCTTACTGCTGGGATTATGCCTGGCCCAACTTAATTTTTTAAATTATGTATTTTTAGTCCACAGTAGTTTAAATCCAGGGATATGAAAACCATGGATGTGGAGAGCTGTTTCACAGTCCTTTATGTCAGGAGAGCTGAGTGAGATGAAGAGCTGCGTAAACCTCATTCAGTTTGCAAGCTTTGGGAATTAAGGTCTGGAATGGACAGAGACTTGGAGACTGGTGTTGGGCAGAATGGCCTTACATTGCAGAGGGAAGCTTTGACTATGTGGCAGGAAAGTTCCAGAACATTTTTGGAGTGTTTGCGTGCCTGAAAACTAGCTTTCTTGAACCCAAATACCCTGGACTCTATCCTCGGAATCTGCCAGTGTGATAGCTCAGACAGAATGATTCCCTTACCTTTTTGTCATTTGGCACTGAGGCAGGTAGAGAATGTGGGCTCACATTAAAAACCCTTTGGCCTCTCCAGCCAGTCTCTGAAACTTGAGAGAATAAAGCACTGCTGTTCCAGAAGCCTGGCCTGTCAGTCCTCCCAGGAAGGCTCACTCATAGCAGCTGCTAAAACCAAGTTTTATTTTTAGTGGAAATCTAATGGAAGCCAACATATTAAGGGCAACATTTTTTATAATTCCTGTGAGAGACAAACATCCAATCTGATCGTTAAAAATAGGACAATAATGATTGTTGCCTGTTTCCAAATGCAAACTTTGCTTAGAAGCTGCCAGTCTTGAGATACTGGTGGTAAAATATCAATTTACTAAAACCATTAAAAACATTTGAGCCACTCTGTCTGCAGTTCATACAAGTTACTCCTTTGGCAGGATTAGAGAGTGAATTTTAATACTAACCTCTTATTGAAGAGCTAAGAAGCTGTGGAGCTGGTGTATGCAATGACTGATCCCTCTCCATATTAAGTCCATGATTTGCTATTACCATGTGCCATTAATATAAGAAAAAGTGCTCTTATAGGTTTATCTGTGTTTGTCATTAAGGCTCTGATAAGCCAGTGAGCCTCAGAAGTGGACTTGCAGTGGGCTCTCATCCTTAGCAGATGAGCCCCACAGGCCCTGCCCTATGCAGGTTGCCCTGCCTGGCATCAGCCTGGATCTGAGTTGTACAGAAAATGCTGGGCTTCCCAGGCAACTGGAGAGCACTTATTTGAGTGAGAAAGTCAAGTATGGGCAGGCCTGTGAATGTCTGCTGTGCCTTGATGTGTCCCTAATTGTGTGCCATAATACATTGCTGTACTTTCCCAAGAAAATCTTAAGTGATTTGGGTGTTTTGTTATTTAGCTTTCTCAGTCAAGGAATCTCATTTGTGATAGAAGGAACGTTGAGCATTGGGGCAATGGCTACTCAGACAAGGTTAGTGGAGTGGAATAAATAAGCCTATGGGAGGTGCTTGGATCTCTGTTCTGTCATCATCCTATTATATTTGGCCACATGCGCTTCCTTGGGGCACTTGATTTCATATAAGTGGTTAAAGTATCCTGGGTAAAGGGATGGATATACATGAGGATTCGAAGCAATGGGGGTAGGGGTGGGTCTTCCCAGGGCAGCATATGCAACACCTGGACAGTAGATAAACTAACATGTTTCTTTCTCTGGCCATTCTGAATCTCTTGTCTTTCCTTTCTCAGAGAACAGAGCTGACATCTGATAAAGACATGTACCTTGACAACAGCTCCATTGAAGAAGCCTCTGGAGTGTATCCTATTGATGATGATGACTATTCTTCTGCCTCCGGCTCAGGTAAGGCTGCCTGCTGGATGGCACTCTCTGAGCCTGCACATACACACACATTTTGCTGTTTTCTTCCAGGACAAGAGTAACACGTAGCAGTTAAGAGCACGGTTTGGGGGTGCAAATTCTAGCTCTCTACTTAAGCCATGAGAGCTTGAGAATGTATTTAACTTTGCTGAGTCTGTTTCTTCATTTACAAAGTAGAGAGTATTAGCCATATTGCCACATAGAGCTGTTGTGAGGATTAAAGGAGAGGCGATGTTAGCTTTAATATTTATTGTTAAGACTTTCAGAATGAGGTCATGGAAAACATCTTTTAAAATCCTGCAAATACAAGTTTCATAAAATGCCTGCCCTTTTCTAAGATTATAGATGAAACATAAAACATGTAAGCTTCTTATGTATATTGCTCACAAGTAGGAGGGACAGTTTAGCAGTCAGGTGAAATAAAGGTGGGGTGATATCTTTGACTTCTTTGGTGTATTAGTTATCTATTACCTATGGAATGCTCCGTAGCAAACCACCCCAACACACAATTGCTTAGAGCAATAGACATTCATTTAACTCATTATTTTGCAGCTTGGCAGTTTAGGGCTGGCTCTTCATGTGTCTGTAGCTGAAGCTTGACTGATCCTGGCTGGGATCTCTCATATGTCTGGGAGAACTGAGCAGACTTGGTTGTCATCCACATGGCCTCTCATTCTCCAGGTGGTCAGCCGTTTGTTCACAGAGTGAAACAAAGATCCTATCCTAGACTTACAGTTTGGCACAGCATCACTTCTGTGTGTGTGTGTGTGTGTGTGTGTGTGTGTGTGTGTGTGTGTTGATATTACAGGGCTAGAAATCAAAGCCAGTATGTTAGCTTTAATTTTTCCTGACAGAAATATCATATGAGAAGAAGAACTGATTGGCTCCTGGTTTCAGAGGATTCAGTCCATGCCTGTTTGGCCCCATGAGCTTGGGCAGATCATCATGGTAACTGGGGTATGTGGTGGAGGAGGCTCTTCCCCTCATAGTGGACAGGAAAGAATGAAGGAATGAGGACCAGGTATAACTATCAAAGGCTTGCCTCCAGTGACTTAACTTCCTCCAGCTAGACCTTACCTCCTAAAGTTTCCATAATCTTTCAAAATGACACCACTATGTAGGGACCAAGTATTCAATACCTGAGTCTATGGGGACATTTCATATTCAAACCATACATCCAGGGTGTCACATATGCATTCCACTGAGCAATGTTCCCAGCCCCAGGTTCCATCTTTTAATGGAGGGCACTATTATCACATTGTAGGGGATGCAGGAGGAATAAAGGAGCCTGGTCATTTTTTCTAATGTATCTTACCTGGCAGTGTTTCACCTGTATCAGGAATGGCTCCCAAGAAGCTGAGAAAAGGAAGAGCTGCATATATATTTAGTTGGTAGACAAACGAGACATGCCTGGCCAGCAGCATTCAAGACAGGTCTTGTTAATAGTTTTTAAGAGTCTTCTTTCTCAGACTCTTCAGATTTAATAGACGGCCAACATTATGCCAAACATAAACATGTGCCAATCTGATTGGTCTGGGTTTCAGAATGACCCAGAACAAAGAAAGTCCCTTGTGTCCTGGTAAAGATATAGACTTACAAGAATGTTTTATATTTGAAAATGACAAGTCTGAAGAAACAAGAGCCATGGCAGCTGACCTAGTAACAATGAGATCCAATGCCATTCTACTGTAAAAATAACCTTAGTTATTCTAGGGCGTGTGATAGAGATCACACAATCAGAATGAGTGTGAAGGAGTTGTTCTCCATTTCCCACAACTCTATTAATATCTTTCACTCATGACACCTCTTCTTTTTCAGCGTCTCAAAAGTGCCTTGTAACTGTCGTCTTCAAAATGTACCAGGAAATAATAAATGTGGATGCTTGTGGGCCCCCATTTCACAGATCTTAGAATCCAAGGGTTATTGGACTCCTGTAGAGGTTATCAACTTATTTTGCTGACTCTTCCTGAGATTGTGTTTACCTTTAAGAGAAACAGGTGCACAGTACTGCTTACCTGCCCTCCCCACATCATCCAGGTATTTAGAGTAGTACATTTGAAATCTTGACCCCACTCAACAGATGGACTAGATGGCACTAAGACAATGATGTAGGCTCATTTCTTCAGCCACAACTATAGCTTTAGGCAGATTATTGAGGTGATAAACAGGAAGGACATGGCTCTTGTCTTTCGAAACTGTGAATATTGCTTTTCAGATTAAAGGCAACAGTGCTGGTTACTAAAATTTGTGAAGCATTTACAATGTGCTGGGGCCTGCTCCATCTTCTAACATCCTTGTGAGAACAGACACTGTTATCTCCACTTTCCACCTGACACAATCTAAGGTACTAAGAGACTGAGGAATTCGCTTTCATCTCACACTGTCAGAAAGCAAGAGAGCTGGGACAGGGACCAGGAAGTAGGACTTGAGAGAGTGCTGTCTTTCAGTTCTCTACTGTTCTACCTCTTGTGTTATAAAACACCATTGTAGAATTAAGAGGTCTTGCCTCACTGATGCCCAGTCCTAGCTGGAAACACCAGAATCCCTCAGTGTTTTGGCCAGTGTACCGCCTGGCCTAAATCCCCTCATGTTATCCAATAAGAAAGCAAATGGCCTGGAACAGAATGTATAAAGGCTGGGAGAGCATGTTCCAGCAAAGTGACAGACCCACATTTTATACACACACACACACACACACACACACACACACACATACACACACTAGGAGGGGAATGGTACACACAGGCTCTCAAAAATTCACTCCTCCTTCAGTGGCTGGAGAGACTGATAACCTTCATAGGAATTTATTATGTGCCATACAAAGTACTAATTTTTTGGAATACACACAGGAAAGACTTGACTCCCATCCCCAAGAGACCAATATTCATTGAGAGAAATCTAAAAATAAAAAATATTTATTGTGATACCGTGTGATTGGTGGCAATGTAGGAAAGTACTGTCCAATGAAAATAAATAGTTGACTTCTGGTTAAAAATGGCAGATTGAGCAGAAATACCTTCCGTGTTCAAACTTATGTGATATTAAAGAAATTGGTTGTGAACTCACCAAGACAGTAACACAGAAAAAAGCCACAAAGTACTGAGAGGAGGGAAACAATTGGGCTCACAGTACCAGTCTTGGCAAACATGGGAAGGCTGAATTGGCCAACACTGGGCAGAGCCAAGACACAAACCAGCCAGCAGACTTGAAAGCCCCAGGTACCCCACAACGATGGCATAAATGGAAGGTGAAAGTGATGCTAATCTCAGGGTGACTGACCGAAAGTCTAAGAATCAAGTAGAGTTCATGATTCCTTCTCTTCGTCATACAACACAGAGACTCACCTCTTACCTTGGAGCAAAACTACAGGTTTATTATCTAAAATAAAACATGGACTTAGAATACCATATTTAAAAATGTGGGAACAGCTGACTTTGGTGCTGGGCACCTGTAGTTCTAGCTACTGGGATACTGAGGCTGGAAGATGATTTGAGCTCGAGTTCAAGGTCAGCCTGGACAAATAGAAAGACCTTATCTGAAAAATTAGGTATATTTTCAGATTAAAAGTTCTTTAATGCTGACAAATCCCCAGGGAATTTCTTCCCAGTCAGATTCTAAAACACTGCTGTCTGTCATTTATCCTTGGATAAGGGACTTGGAGGCTGCGCTCTGTGGATTTGGGCCAACTAAAAACTTACTTAAAAGGGGTGGCATCTGGAACTCTCTAGGAAAATGTAGAGCTTGCTCCATCTTAAGAGATGATATCTGCATTTAACCAACCTTTCCTGTGTGTTCAGACCTTCCAGCAACTGTTTCTATGTTTAAGACCATTTTTTTCTGTGTTTAAATGTGAAATGACAACTAGGGCTCCACAGGTGCTTATGAAAACCTTGCCACATAAAAGAGAGATTTTCCCAAACTGGGAGAAGACAGCAACTCACAGGAAGAAGAAAACTTGCAGAAAATCTTACTAAATTCCCAGAGATAAGAAAATGCCTTGAACAGTAACAGGATACCATAGAGTAGGAACGTTCATGAAATGGAACTCTGATGTCAGAAATGAAAAAAGTTACTAGACAATGGAAAGAGAGAGAGAGAGAGAGAGAGAGAGAGAGAGAGAGAATGTATTCATTCACCAAGCATTTATTAACTACAAGGGGAACCAACAGCATTCATTTGAAGAACACTTCAGTAAATACAATTTAACAATGTTTCCTATGGTATGAGATATTTCTCTTTATTCCTTTACCTATTTCTGTGTTTCAAAATTTCATCCATGAAAATGGGTTCTTTCTTATAAATATGTCCTAGGTCATTTTGGTCCATTTTGGGGGTTCAGAACAAAATACTTTAGACTGAGTAACTTATAAATAGTTTAACTATATTGGTCAATTGTGGTGGCTAGGAAGTCAAAAATCAAGACACCAGCAGATGTGCTGTTTGTGTTTTCTTTCTGCTTCAGAGGGAGTACTTTCTTGCTGCATTCTTATTTGACAGAATAAACAAATAGGTTCTCTCTGGCCTCCTTTATAAGGTGCTTATTCATTCATTCTGTGAGACAGAACCCTCACAACATAATCACCTCCCTAAAGGCCTCTACCTCTTAATACTACTTTGCTGGGTACTACATTTCAATCTATGAACTTGGTATGAGGCGTAGTATAAGTTGATCCAAGCACTACTTAAAAAAACAGAAGAGACACAACAGCAGCACAGAAATAGAAGATGGCAGAAGGCTTCAGAGAGGGGTGACATTGATGCTGAGCATGATGCTATGTGAAGGGAGGTGGAGACAGGCCATGGGATAACTATTTCAGGCTGAGACTGGAAGCAGGTTGAGAGTCAGGGCCTGGAGAGACATAATCAAGAGAGCATCCTGGTTTCTTGCTTGGGCAAAAGAGTTCAGCTTTTCATTCATGATCATAAAAATAGCAACTAAGGTGGAACACACATCTTTCTCTAACTCTGGAAGTGCTGGTCTGACTTTTTTACATTACAGATCTCTTCTCTCACTCACCTACTCCTCACTCATAGCTTGGTGACTCATGTTTAGAATTCTTTTAGAAGAGGGGAGGGTGTTTTTAAAACCCTTAATTGAAAAGTATCATTCCTCATTGAGATTATGAGGTT
Source organism: Nannospalax galili (assembly GCF_000622305.1). NCBI lineage: Eukaryota > Metazoa > Chordata > Mammalia > Rodentia > Spalacidae > Nannospalax > Nannospalax galili. The sequence continues at coordinate 4,048,154 of NW_008350555.1, forward strand.
TTTTAATGTATTTTATTTATTATTTTTATTTTATGTGTATGAGTGTATTGCCTGCATGTATGTGAGTGCACCTGTGTCATTCAGTGCCACGGAGGTCAAAAGAGGGCTTCGGATTCCTCTGGAACTGGAGTTAAGGATGGTTCATAGCCACCACGTGGGTGCTGGGAATCAAACCTGGGTCCTCTGCAAGAGCAGTCAGGGCTCTTAACCACTGAGCCATCTTTCCAGCCCCGAGATTATGTTTTTTGGTTGTTGTTTTTTTTTTTGTAAAAAATGATTCATTGAAAAGAGAAAAAAGATTCCTTGTAATAACAAATCAAGCATATAATATGTAAAGCTTTTATGGATAATCAGTAGGCTGATCTGAAAGAGTCGTGTATTTTTGGGATAGTAAGTCATTAATGACTTATTTTTATAGAACATTTTGCATGTACAGATTGCTTCCAAGTCTGTACCATATCTGTAATGGGTATATTGCCATATACCCCAAGATGATATTTTGGTCAGTAATGTGCTGAATATGTGATAGTGGCCCCTAAGATTATACAAGGAGCTGAAAACTTCCTATTAACATAACAAATTAGCAATTAGGGTAAGAAAGATGGTACTAATAACTAACACAGAACTTTGGCCTCATATAGGAAGAATGCCTTCCCCAAGGTCCAGGGATGAATTGGGAATGAAGTAGGTAGGGAATTCTAGAAGAAGGATCAAGGCATCATGGCTCAAACAGGGGGCAGAGTTGTTCACAGAAACTGAATAGGTAAGCCAAGACTAATCCACACACAGTTAGATGGTAGGAGGTATTGTATAGTCAATCAAGGAGCAATAAAGTACCCTTGTAAGGGTTTAAACAGGGGCAGTGGGCTCACAGCTAATACACAGACAGTGGGTTTTCAGTCAACTGAAAGGGTCTTGTTAGCAAGAAGGCCACATAGGAGTTGCCTACAAGGTCATGGTAGCTTGGATTAGGGTAGTGTTTCTCTACCTATAGAAAGGTGTCAGACCAGACAGACATTAGGAAGGTAAAATTGATGGGACTAGCTGATGGAGTCCACATGAAGGTAAGGAAAAGGAAGTCAGAGTCCTGGTATGGAGAGGAGAGTTCCAGTCATTTCAGGGTAACATGCAGGGAAGACTGGGTTGAGGAGAGCAAGAGGAAAAGAAAGATCCTAAGTTTGTTTTAGACATGTTAGAAGTATCTTTGAGTATTCAAGTGAAACGTCAAGCAGGCCAGTGGATGTACATGTCTGAATTGAAAAGAGGTGGTAAAATCTATCATCAGAAATTTAGATACCATTCATAATTATAGGGTTAATTGAAGCCATGAATATGGCTGAAGGAGAAAGCATACAATAAGAAAAAGCCTGGACTAACACTGGAGAAATGGCTCAGTGGTTAAGTGTTCTTGCTGCTCTTGCAAAGGGCCCAAATTTGATTCCTAGCACCCATGTCAGATAGTTTACAATTTAGTATATATCCAGCTCTAGGGGATCCAACACCTTCTTTTGGCCTCCATAGGCACTTGAAGCATGCATTTGCACACACACACACATACACACACACAATCTTAAAAATAAAAAAGAGGCCTAGAACGGAACCATAAGGAGCCTTTGATATTTGGGACTCTGGTGGAGGCAGACAAACCTGGCCGTTTATAATATCCAGAGAAACAGGAAAGTTAGGAAGTTATAAACTCATAGAAACAGGGCATGTTAAGTAGATGGCAATTGGCAGTGTCCAATGGTACTAGCAATGTGTTAGTCAGTTTTCCATTGCTGTAACAAAATGTCTGAGATTAGCAATTCAAAGGAAAGGAAAGGTTATTTTGACTCACAATGTTGGAGGTTTTACTCCATGGTTGATTGACCTGTTGCTGTGGGGATTATAGCTAGGCTACATCATGGTGGGAGTGCTTTCTGGTAGTCAGTTAGTAAAAGAGAGATACAGAAAGTTCACAGTGTCCTCTTCAAAGGTATGCACCCAGTGACTGTTCTTCCTGTGGTCCCTACCTTTTAAAGATATCACTCCCTCCTACTAGTGTGATGAGCTGGAGGCCAATCCTGTAGCACATGGGCCTTAGGAGAAATTTACCCAACCAACACAAGAAGGATTGCTTAAGTGAGGACCTCTCAGAAGAAAGCCGTTGGATACAGCAACAAGGAGGATACTGGTGATATTAACAAAAAGTATCAGTAGTGGATGACAGGGTCAGTCCAACTGGGAGGAGCAGGCAGAGTGGAGGAGATGGGGAAGACAGGAGCTAATGAAAGTCCACAATGCCATTGAGGAAGTCAGCTATAAAAGAGTGAGAATGGGCAGGAACTTGCCATGAGATAAGCAGTCAGCTATAGAAGAGTTTTCACTTTTCATATTTTGATTGGTTCTGGTGTTCAAGATAGAAAAAAGTATGTTTTAACACAGACATCACCCCCCTTCCCGAAAAAAAAAAAATCATTTTGAGCAGAACAGATTGAATATGCAAGGGAAACAGGGGCTATTGGGAAGGGATCAGGTTGATAATATTATGGAAAGAAATGCCTGGCTACCCACAGAACCCCTGGAAGGAATTTGTCGTGAAAGATTTAGGATGGGCATTTTGAGAACAAGACTTTGAATGAACATTCGATGGTATTGAGTGATAGTGTACAAATCTGTGTCGTGATTCACATGCTTAGCTCCTCTTCACTTCTTTCCTAGGAGCTGATGAGGACATAGAGAGCCCAGGGCTGACAACATCCCGACCACTTCCAAAGATACCGTTCACTAGTGCTGCTTCAAAAGTGGAAACCATGACGCTGAAGACACAGAGCCACACGCCTGCTCAGACGAAGGTGTGCTTCCTTGACATTGCATTAGCACATGCTTGTGAATACACCTCCTTGTAACCACAGAGAACAGTGCTTTTAAGAGGCCTCACTTGAAATTATATAAGGATAAATGGTCTTTTCATTAACTTGTAAATGGCTCTTCTTTGCTCAGTAGCATCACTTTGGTGTTTGACTGCTTACTGCTCATCACCTAGGACTGACTGACTTCCATAGGAATATTTTTTTTACATGCACTTCTTCATGTGGAACTTCTTGAGCCTAGCTAAGAAGCAAAACCTTATTTCTTTGTCTTAAGTCAGACTTTTTCTTCATGTCATATATAATATTTTGAGTTAAAAACATCAAGAACTTTACACGTCTTAGGATAGGTTAAAGAATGAGGCTCCAAGTCCTGTCCTGAGATGGTTTGAGTCTCAGTGAGTCATTTCTCAAGGTCTCTACAGGCCTAGCATCAGCACTGCATAAATTTGGTTCACTTTTGATGATAATATTGAACCTGATACACCTGTATTGATTCATTTTGAAAGCTTACTTAATAAGAATAAAATGATTTGCCTTAGAGCATAGCAAAGCTACTAGATAAAAAATACTCTGAGCTTATGCTTTTCACCTGGCCATCCACTAAGAGGTAAGTTATTTAAGCTGGAAAGTGCATATTAGAGTCTGATGAAGACCCAAGTTTTGAATCCTGGATCTAGTCAAATTTCTTGGATCATTAGGAAGATTAGATGTGAATATATATGGCATGGCACCTGAAACCTGGTAAGTAGTATGTAAACGTTAATTGAATTTGTTGAAGCATGAGAGATCAAGCAAATTCAACAAATGAGCATGTGTAATAACTGGAGCAGTAGACTTTACACACTTCAGGGATAGCATGCTTCTTATGAAAACTTAGCAACATGAGCATCCCCCTTTACAGTTCACCCATCTGTTGGTTAGAAGTAAGATGCTGTGAAGCTTTTGCAGCAGACAGGATTTGGAAGGTTGTTTCATGAAGCAGTGACAGCTTTCTCTGAAGCAAGGAGTGCCCTTCGGCTGGCGGGAACACAAGTAGGCTTCTCCCAGCCTTAGCAGAGTACCCTGTTCCTCTTCTTCCTTAGTCTTCCCTAGTCATGGAACCAAGCTGCAATGGCACAAAGGGATACCTCCCAGAAACATGCAGTTGCCAAGAGCTCAGCTCTATACAGATTAATTTGCTCTCTCTAGGCTTAAGAAGGGTCAGTTACTATTGCCAGCAGACTGACTCCACAAGCCAGGGAACAGGAAGGCAAGGAGACGTTCCATGAAGAGTGAGGCAGATGTATATAGCATATTCTGGAAGCTGTTCCATCAGTGTCTAAATTGAATGAACTAAAGAAACAAGGAGAGGAAAAATTTAAAGGATCAGGTACCGTTTGATAGTAGATGACTGAATAGCTCAGAGTGTGAATATGTGTTCGTAGAAAGATGAGTTTGGTCTTTCCCACATTTTTACTTGACCTCTCCTCTAGACAGGTTTTTTCTGTTGTTGTTGTTTTTGTTTTGTTTTGTTTTTTAACTCAGTGACCATTAAGACTTAGTATTTTGGGGCAAGAAACACTGCTGGGGCAGTTTTGGCTTTCAGTGATGAAAAGTTGTAGCCTAATCAAAACCCAGTTTGTTATAGATTTCCAGGCTACTGACAAGAATGGATTGAAAACTGATTTAAGTTTGTAAAATTGACAATAAAGAATAACTGAATCAGCTCTTGATGACAAATATACACATTGGGTGGATGAATTTAGAAATTAAAGATCTCAGAACATATTAATGCATTTATATTCACATTTTAGTTATATTCAGTATAAGGATAAGAATCTAGCAGTTCAGGGGAGATTTATTCAGGGTGTGTTTCACACACTTGTAGGTACAAATATAAATGATATTGGTCATGAATAACAATAATAGTAGCTAAATTTTCTGCTTTGTAGTTACATAATAAAGCTGGATTAGACATTGCTTCAAGGATGCCATTAGTGCCATTCTGCTTTGAATAGGTTTTGCAGTGGCATTAGGGACACCGTTAGATATTCTATCTAGTTTGTTGTAAATTTATGTGATTAAAGAGTGAAAAGAGTTGTTCCTTATTTACACAGTGAATCACTTGTTATCTTCCCCCCACCACATTCCCATGTCCTCCAAACAACCAGACATGGATACAATAAATCTTCATTTGACTTCATTTAATGATGTGTACTGCCTTTTTATAATTTCGTTCTGCGCAGATATATATGTGAGAGTGAAGGGATTTCAAATTGGTTCTACACTGTGGGATGGTTTCTTCATACTTGAGCCTGGGTTTCTTCTATTCAATTGAGCTTTTCAAATTTTGAACAACGAATGTTCCATGCAGAGTGCCTTGAACTTGTGCACTCATGGACCACTCTCCTAAGTGCCACTTCTGTGGAGCTCTTCTTTCTCCATACCCTTAGGTCATCCGTAGAATAATTTTTTGCCTCCTTATGGTTTAGAAGTTGAGTCAAAAGGAACTGAACAAATTAACTCTCTTAAATGACTTTAGGAACATCAAAGCAAACATAAAGAAGCAACAACAAAAACCCACCATGACCAACAGGTGAAAGCATGAGGGTTGTCACAATAATAATGGAGTAAAGATAATGAGGATCAAGTAAACTTGGTATCTAAGCTACAGTGTCTTTCTCATTTCACACTGAGCCATTTACCTCTTTCTCTGGATACAAACCTGAGCATCTACCTACTGGATGTTTCACTTCTTTTCTTAACCTCTAACTTCATAGCCACCAAAGCAATGCTAATAATGATCAATGAAGAGCTTCCTAGATCAGGACTCAGATAAGCCATTCTCTGATCTGCTACCTGTCCTTCTACCCAGCAGAGAGTCAGCAAGGGACAGTCCATAAGAAGAAAACAGAGAAAGCAGGCAAAGTACTGCCAACAAACTTCTCTCATTCACTTTACTTTGGCACATGAAAGCTAGGGAGGGCCTTCCATGTTTTCTTCTGTAGTAAGACAGAAAACAGTAAAATATGGCTGTTTGTGTAATGGTGAAAGATAACTTAAGAAAATCATGGCAGCTTGAGTTTTTAAGACTTATTTTATATTCGTAATTTTGTGCATATGTGTGAATGGACATGCAGGTGTCCTTGGGTATTAGATCCCCTGGGGCTGGAGTTACATACAGTTGAGATCCCCCTGATGTATATTCTGGGAACTGAACTTGCATCCTCTGCAAGAGTAGCAAGCACTCTTAACTGTTGAGCCACCTCTCCAGTCCCATAGATTTATTCTTTAGCATGGTAGAGTGTCTAAGAGCTGGGAGTGCCCTTCATTAAATGAGGAAACTATCATCTGAAAAGATGGTATGATTTGGTCAGGCTCCCACAAGAACTATTTCAGAAGTCAGGTCCTCTGAAGTCCTGGTGGAGAGTTCACTGAAGGAGCAGAAGTAAAGGAAAGCGTGACAGAGTAAGACTGGGAGCAGGGAGAGTCCCAACAGACGTGACAGAATGTCTGACAGAACTGTTACCACAGTGTGCTGGGTACAGAGGTGAAGGGGATAGAGCAGCTGCAGAAAGGTTGTGGCCTAAAATGTGGTAAGAATGTAGAGATGTTATATGGGTGTACACATGTTCCTATGTGTCAGTAAACATGTATATCCATACATGTGTATGTGTACATATATGGCAGGCTAAAGGTCAACCTTGGGTGTTGTTCCTTGAGAGCTATCCATCTTGTTTATGGAGACTGGCTCATTGGCCTAGAAGTCACTGAATAGGCTCACCCTGTCTCTACCATGCCCAGCTTTTTCACTTGGGTTCTGAGAGTCAAACTCAGGTTTTTACACTTGCAACAACAAGCAAGAGCTTGATGCACAGGGCCAGCTTCCCAGCCCAGAAAATAGAGATGCTGTGAAATGGCAACTAGCAAAGTTATTCATGTCATTCTTATATTATGCACTTACTAACTACTCATCCTTGGCATGCAGAAGATGGTTGATACCAAACCCACAAGCCACGTGGGTCTAACACAGACCTTAGCCATTGGCATAAACATCATACAAGTTATTATTCCAATTATTTGCTAAACTTATTTTAAAAAGAAAGGGAATTTGGAATATACTTGCCTATTATTTCTTACTAACATATTAAAAAATTGATATTAATGTTTTCTTTTGTCCCCCCCCATACCAGTCACCTGAAGAAATTGACAAAGAGGAAGTTCGAGTGTCTGATGCAGAAGGGAAATCAGGCCCTGCTGTAAAGAGCACAGATGTGTACACTGAGAAACACTCAGACAATCTGTTTAAACGGACAGAAGTCCTTGCAGGTGAGTAACCAGGGGCAGGATGTCAGGTGGAAGGGGGCCTAAAGAGGCCTTACTGAGACAAGTGGTAAGTAGTACTCAGTGGCTGTAATGAAGCTTGCTGCATGTCACTGGCCTGAAAGCAGTCTCAAGGGCCCTTCATTCCAGAGTGACAGGTGCAAGGTTGAACCAACATTTCTATTTTCTGCCACCTCCTGCAACCTAACCCTTAGCAAGCCATTGGTAGAGCCAAGGTAAGAGGCAACCTGGAGAGGAAAGATCTGAACTAACCTGGAACTACTGGATATGGGGGCAGGGCGGGACATGAAGATCAGACAGCATTGCTCCAGGTCATCCCCGAGTTCAAAACCATCTTCAGAGAAGGAAAAGGTCTTTGTAGGGAGAGTGGTTGGCACAAATGCTGCCCACATGATAAGAATGTTGTCTCTGATTGTAAGTGGTCTCATGAAAGTACAGGTTGAGCATCACTGATCTGAGAGTCTGAAGTACTCCAGACATCCAAAGCCTTTTGAATGTCAATATAAAACCACAAGTAGAGAATTCCACAGCTGAGCTCAGGATGGGTTACGTCCAAAACACAGGCACACTACACAAACCTTGTTTCAGGAAAAAATTTGTTTTTAAAATTGTGTAAATTTTCCTTCAGGAAATGTATATAAAATAGCTATGAAATATAAATGACTTTCATGTTTAGACTGGCTCCCCCTCCCCATATCTCATTACATGTATGCAAATTTTGCAAAATTTGAAGAAGTCTGTACTCAAAAACACTCCTGGTCCCAAGAATTTCTGATAAGAGTTACTCACTCAACATGTACTGACATTTGTTTTAAAGAGGAAAGTTTGGAGCTGATGAGCTGACTCAGCAGGTAAGGGTGCTGCTGACTTGAGTTCAAGCCCCCTCTTCCCAACTCATGGTGGATGGGAGAGAAGAACCCACTCTGAAAGTTGTCCTTTGACCTCCACACATGTGCCTTAGCATGCACTTTACATACACATTTGTACATACACAATAACAAATATGTAAATAAATAAAAATGCAGAGAGATAGATTTCCAAGATTTAATAATACCTAATTTGTGTAAGGACAGACAAAATTCAAGACCAGAAAGAAATTTTCATGCTTTTTATATTTACTGTTACATTTTAAGTCAATTATACCATGTTTTGTGCTCTCATTAAAAAAACAATTAGAAGATTAGACCATGAACTGCCAAGTACTGAAAAGACACAAGTATTTGGAAGTTGAGGACACAGCCAGATTTTTTTCATATTAGGGCTTTTGGGTTGATATTACTGTAACTTTCTGAAGAATGTCAAATTAGCATAAGTAACTTTACTGAATCCAGATTATTCTCTTTAAAAATGGGGTTTTCCAACCAAGCATTTTATAAATAGATTGGGGTTGACCAAGCTAATTCCTGCCTCCTACGTAAAGGGCATTTTCTTTGTGGTGTGTTTCAGCCGTTATTGCTGGCGGGGTGATCGGTTTTCTCTTTGCAATTTTCCTCATCCTGCTGTTGGTGTACCGTATGAGGAAGAAGGATGAAGGAAGCTACGACCTTGGGGAGCGCAAACCGTCCAGCGCAGCTTACCAGAAGGCACCTACTAAGGAGTTTTACGCATAAAACTCCCACTTAGTGTCTCTATTTATGAGATCACTGAACTTTTCAAAATAAAGCTTTTGCATAGAGTAATGAAGATCTTCGGGTTTTTTTTTTTTGTTTTTTTTGTTGTTGTTGTTGTTTATTTTTCATTAAAGAGCCATTCTGGTACTTTAATGATAAAATCCCATTGTATTTAAAATTTTTTCATGTATTTCTTTAGAATGACATGCAATTAAAAATTTAACATCTGCAGTGTTCTGTGAATAGCAGTGGCAAAATATTATGTTATGAAAAACCTTGATGTTCATGGAATTGATTTAAACATCTATGGGCAAATATAAAATTGTTTCTGTCCTCTGGTTCAAAGATGACAGCTGTTTCCTTTCATCAGCGTGTCTCCAATTGAACTTACTGAGTGGGTCTTTGTTAATTTATCTCTTGTCCCCTCTTCTCTGCTCTTCACTCTTGTCCCCTTAAAAACAAAAACACCCCCCCAATGCCTTTTGTAGCTGTCATGGTGCAATCTGTCTTTGGATGATTCCAATAATGGCCATTTAGTGTATATGTGATTTTTTTCAAATATGTAAACTGTAACCTCCACTTTGTGTAAATTTTAAAGTGTCATACTATCCATTTTACACTTGCTTTATTTTTCATTACCTGCAGCTTCAGGTAGATTTGCAACAGCAAATTAATGTGTAAAATTGGATTATTACTATGAAACTGTTTAGTCCTAGCTGTCAATCAGGTCTTCTTGCCGGAGGATTTGATATGAGTAACTGACAAGCCTCAGCAAACCCAAAGATGCTAACAGTATTTTGAGAAGTTGCTGCAAATTCCTTTGGCCACTGTGCTTGTTGATTTCTTGCAATTTGAAGGTTTTAGGTTATGAGGAAGTGTTTAAAGGGAAAAAAAAATCAGTTTTTGTTCTTAAAAATGCATTTAAGTTGTAAACATCTTTTTAAGCCTTTGAAGTGCCTATGATTCTATGTAACTTGTCGTAGACTGGTGTTAATGAGTATATATAACAGTTTTAAAAAATTGGTATTTTATAAGCACAGACAATTCTAATGGTAACTTTTGTAGTCTTATGAATAGACATAAATTGTAATTTGGGAACATAAAAACTACTGAATAAATCATGTGGCCTAATATTGAAAATGTCACTGTTATAAATTTTGTACATTTTCGATCAAATGTACATCTCCCCTTTGCTACGACTGTCTGCTCTCAAGGAAGACGTGGGTTTGATTTCTGAGTATTCAATGGTGTCTGTAAATCAAGACCAAAGAGCCAGCCCGTGAGTGATGCTGTTTATGATCAGATTCACCTCTGAATTGGCCAGAGGAAATGAGTGTATCATCCTGCCGGTGTCTGGGTACAGGGATGGAAGGCTGCCAGGGAATTTCAGAGTTTGCAACCTTTATAGCATAGCTGCTGGCAATATTGAGACAGATGCTTTCTTTTGCAAATAACTCTTTAAGACTATAAATTCCAAAGAACTGAAGGGGGCTTTCTGGAAGTAGGTATCTCAGGCTTAGTGCTACAGATTAATTTACCTTTCAGAGCTCTCCTGAAACTTGACAGAAGACTTCTGTGTGGAACACAATGGCTGCTTTATGAGAGAGGAGGAAAGGGTAGGGAAGCTCTGAAAGTTAAGTCAGCGCCTTACTGCTTAGGATGGAAGTTGCTAGAAAAAGTGACACCTGAGGAGGTGAAGGTATGAGGGTGCCCTGGCTGGGTACTCCCTGTACCGAACATTTCCTTTTTCTATTTTACCATTAATTTTGTTTTTAAACTGTGAGCCATGGAAGTAAAAAGAAGACAGCAAAACAGCAACTTTTCCACCATAACATTTACTTTTAATAAAGTTTGAATACTTGATTTAGAGAACTCTCCCCAGACTTGCCACAGAACGCATTTTTTAAAGAAAGTTACAGCAACACTTGAAAGTGTTTTATCTAAATCCTAATGGCCTTAATTCTCAAATTCTCACCCAATTACAGATGCAATTCATCTTGTTTAGGATGATCAAAAGGAAAGGATAGGTCTTTCTAAAGCTGCACAATGTCCCTCAATTACAGAGGCTAAAAATGTAGTGGGTAACCTCTAACTGTGCAAAACAGAGTGAAATTCTATTCATAGAATAACTTGCTTGGAACATCTGTGCCAGGAAAAGAACTTTCTGGCAAATATTTTGTCACTGCTGTAAAGCAAAATATTTGTTAAAGTGCCAAAATAAAGTCTGTCATGCCAAAAGTAAATCATTGTATAGACTCACATCCAGTCTTCTTCAACTGTATGTTTTCTTCTTAGTTTTTTTTTTTTTTTAATTTTTAAGATGTAGTAAATAATACCACAAAAAGTGGTAGTAATCATTTCAGAGTTCAGGATAAGTTTGGTAAAATATAGACATTAAAACCAGTGTGAAATTTCCTGTTTCCTTAACTACATGTAAATGAATTCCCTTGTGTGGCTATGGCTTTTTGTTTAAGAGACTTGGAGTATTCAAACTGCCAGATTCTTTGGCACTTGGGGGGAAATGAGATGAGCACTTAAGAAGAAAAATCAAACTTTCAATTACAGGTATAAAGTACCTGAACTTCAGGACAGCCTGGTTAATAAAATTGAATTTTGCTGGAACAAGACAGAAGTTGCCCTCAATTAATGTTAACAGTTGGTAGTTCACATCAGATGTCCAGTGAATTGATATTGTAGGAATGCCACTGATTTTGTCAACTAAATGCAACACCCCTGCTTGTTGAGGATATAATGCAGAGTGTAAGGCCTCAATGAGGAAGCTAGGTAAGTAGAATATAGACCTTACTTGGGTGACCTAACGAAAGTAGTATGTCCTACAAATAATGACTTCACTGTTCTTAGGTGCTATTCTGCAACATCTTAGACATTTTCAGAATTCAAGAAAAAATTTTAAATAAAGAACAAAAACATGAAATCTAAATATATCACAGGATTAATTTGATAAGCAGGGTCTTTAGAACCTTATTAATTGAATTATGGGAGAGTAGAAAAGGTATATTTAAAATAAACTTGGAGGCATTTGTAGTCTCAGCTACACAGAAGGGCAAGGCTTCAGTAGGGAATCACCTCAGTCCAGGAGTTTGAGATTAATCTGGGCAATATATGAAGATGAATCTCAAAAAACATGGTAGAGGGGAGTTTGAAATGGTAAGGTAGAGTCTAAGGGTGTAGCTCTGGTAGAACTACTTATCTTGCATTTGTGTTTTAGGTCTTGGGTTAAAAAAACAAAAGTGAAGACAATGGCTATGTAACACCATCTCTAGTGTGAAGTTCTAAAGTCTAAGTCTCTCGCAAAGCAACAGTGAGACCCTAAGAGGTTTCCAATAAAAATGAATCAAGCCAGATGCAAAGTGATGTGCTTTCCAATAAGTGGTCAACTAAGGCATTTTTCAGTGTCAATATTTTATAACAATAATAAAATTTGGGACTGATCATCCATTTCTGAGGAATTACATTCTGCCCCAAAGGAAACTTTAAAAAAGGTAGAACAGCATGTGTCTGCCTTTCAGTAGTAAAAACAGTAACCAGATGAATTTTGTTCCACTGCCTCTTAACTGGGGCAACTTCACTCAAGATTCAAAGGTTTCATTTCTTTTGTTCTCTGTTCTCTATGGTCTTTAGCAGAACCTTTTCTGACCATCGAATCCTAGTGACTTGGGAGCAGCTGAATTTCCTGTGAATTAGCTGGAAGGCTGTAACCCAAGCTGCCTGTTTAATTCACTAACAGCAAAGTGAAACTTCAGGCTTGGTGCTTTGGGCATGCTGAGTCCAAGATACAGTCATTCTAGTTTTGGGGTGAAACAGTTCAAGTAACAACTGTTCATGCAAGCAGTTGAAAGTTCGACAAATGCTTGCTAACCAAGTGCTCGGGATACTTCAAGAAGTTGGGGGCACAGTGGTAACCAATGTAGACTGACTCTGCTCACACAAACTTTTATGAATTTGGGGAGGGATGACTGATGGAAACGAAGTCAGTAAAGGAAGCTTAATAAGTAGAGAGTTTCCCTTGGTATTAATTTCTACAACAGACATACACTCTGCTGTTGTAGGAGACTGAAGGACTGAGAGTCTGGAGGGGCCAGGTATGCTATGATAAGGACACATAGTCACAGTAATTTCAAATACCAAAAAGATTTATTTCTGTTATTTGTGTGCTCTTAAAAATATTTTATTTGTCATTTTTATTTTATGTGTGTGAGTGTATTGCCGGCATGTAAGTGCACCTGTGTCAAGCAGTGCCCATGGAAGTCAGAGGAGGGCATCAGATTTCCTTGGAACTGGAGTTATGGATGTTTGTTAGTCACTATGTGGGTGCTGGGAATCGAACCCAGGTCCTCTGCAAGAGCAGCCAGTGCTCTTAACCACTGAGCTATCTCTCCAGCCATCCATCCCCTTTTACAAGGTCTCATGTGGCCCAGGCTGGCCTTAAACTCACTATGTAGCTGATAATAACCTTAAACTTCCAGTCTTCCTGCCTCTGCCTCCCAAGTGCTGGGGTTATGGGTGTGCTCCACCACAAATCACTAGGAAATGTTTATGGCTTAAGCTATCTGCTCATGAGGTGGAGAGTTGTGTTTGAGGTAACTGCCATCCTCGCTCTAGGGCTCTGGCCTTGGAGTAGCCATTATCCTGAACACTGACAGTTAATGTGTAGAAAGGAAAAAAGGACCCAAAGTAGAGCTACGTGTCACTGCCACAGCATTTCATTAGCAAAAGCAAGTCATGCCACACTTAAGGTCTAGGGAATAGAGAAATACAATCCTACTTTGTGCCTCAAAGGAGAGTGAACGGTCGTCAGGAGAACTATGGCCTGGTCAGGAAAGATCTCTAGGAGCAGAGGGCCTCAGTGATGCAGTCAGTTATGCTAAGACCAGAGCAAACTTTCGAGGCTATAAGAAAGCCCTAGAGAATGAATGAGCTTGATCTGTTAGAAGAACAAGGGTTGCCGATCATTGGCTGGGAGGAAGGCATTGGTGAGGAAGGTAGAAGAGGACTGAGAAATAGCATCTCCTCCCAGCTGCTCCTCCTTCCTTCTTCCTTTTTGTTCCCTCCTCCCTCATATATTGTTCTCCTCAAGGAAGACAGATCAATATCATCAGGATCTAAATTAATTTATACCACGCCCTTCAATGGCTCCTACAGCCTTAGAATAAAACTCCTGATGCTTACCTTGCCCTCAGAGTCTATAGGAATTGCTCCCTGGGTGTTCATTATAAGTGGATCTCATGGGGCTAGATGGTCAGTTAGGAGGTCATTGTCATTTCCTGGGAGAAACATGGTGACCATGGAGATGGAGAGGTCTGGAGAAGTACTGTTTGGAGAGGCAGAACCGGCAGGTGTTGCTGAAAGTTTGGAAGGAACGAGGAGCAAGGAAAGCAAGGGATCTAAGAAGGCATCAGCAATTGTGGCTGAGTGGTGGGTGAAGAAAGGAATTATCAAGAGAAGTTGTCTGATGTAATTCAAAAGTGCATTCCAAGTCAGGTTAAGTTAGAGAGGACTATTAGACATTCACTTGGAGGCATCATGTAAATGAACGAAATTGATCTGGAGCTCAAAGGAGTGACCTGAGCAGTACAGATCAATCTAGTAGTATCCACCATTTGCTGGCTGAAATCTTGATTTTTTTTCCCCGATTTTCCTGCTCTGCTCTGTATGGGTTTTGGAGGTGGGAAGGAGGGAGAGTGGAGCATGCTCAAGGGCGATCTATGAAGACTCCATTTTCCAAGCTTCTTTGCTTCTTTGGGATCTTCTTTGGCCAAGGAAAGGCACTGTCAGAAGACCACAATCAGGAAGAGGTAGGAAAGCTAGGCTGCTTTGCCTTCCCTCTGCTGTGGGCAGCATCCCTAGCACTAACGCATGAAAGTGGTTTGAATCCCCAGGTGGCAAAGCCTCCTCCATGGGGCCAGCTTGCATGAAATTCTTTTTTTTTTCTAAAAAAAAAACAACAACAAAAAACTTCATTGAGCATTTCATACATGCATATAAGGTGTTTTGATCAATTCCACGTCCACTCCCTCCCCTCCAACACATTCCATTTCTCCCTATCACTTTTTCTCTGACAACTTCATGTCTGTCTTTCCTTCCTTCTTTCCTTCCTTCCTTCCTTCTTTCCTTCCTTCTTTCTTTCTTTCTTTCTTTCTTTCCTTCCTTCCTTCCTTCCTTCCTTCCTTCCTTCCTTTCTTCTTTCTTTCTTTCTTACTATAACATTCCCCTCCTCTGAAGAAGCAACCCTAAAATCTTTTAGGGATTAGATAAGTTCTCCTAAATACTTTTGACATTTTTGGCCTTTGGAACAGAGTATATTGCTAAGGGGCCCAAGGACATTTTGACTTTTAGCCAAAAACCTGGCTACTTTTCTTCAGAGTGTTTTTAACCTAACTGCCTAGCCAATTCCTACCTCCTATTCTTATCACACCATCCTCTGAAGAGGTTACCCAAATTATCAATAGGGTATCAGACTCAGACCACTCTGGCTTCTTCCATGCTGAACAGGGACGCAGGGTGAGGCAATTGGGGTACCCCTTCGGTGGGTCTATCTAAAAGACTCCCAAATTTGCATGAGATTCTTAAATTGATATAACCCACATTCCCACTGTCTCTCTAGCTTGAGAGAGGGTAGCAACTTCTTGATCTTGCTACTGTCTAGATAATCATCCTCCCCAGTTCACCCTTATAGCTCTTCTGACATCTTTGCAAGCAGCTCCAGTACTAAATTCTCTATTGTATTACCAAGCATGGGTTCCATTTTCCCCCTGGACTTTCACTGATCCAACAATAGTAAATGACATGCAGATGGCATGAAAAGCCAAAGGGCTACATGAGAGTATTTGGAGAGGTACACAGAGGGGTAGGATGGCCCTGGGTTAGTCTCTTAGAGATGCCTATGTTTTTAGATGAACCATTACCAGGTTCATTCCAGAGTACTGCTCAACCATTTGGGTACCCACTTAGCAGAAACCACAGTGGGAAAAATTAGTGAGTATATTCAAGTATCCTCTTCTGCTTGGTCATCAGTGACAAAATATAAACTGTAGTCAAAGTGATTAGGCAAAGAAGTAAGAAGTATTTATAGGCTCAGGAGATATCTCTGTTATCTGTGTTTACAATGGGAACTTATCAGCCAACAAGCAGCAAGTAATTCTCCCACTTAGAGCATTGTCCAGGGGTCCTTGATAATGAGGGTTTGTCTTCCTTAATTACATTCTGCTTAGGTAAATACTAGAGTAAGCTCATATTTCCTTTGAGACCAATTTCAGGGCAAAGTAGAAAAAATGATTTAAAATGTCAATGATTTCATTGTACATTAAACCAGAATTTGGGAATCACGAAAAGTACCCTGTTCTGATAACCCCAAACCTTAGCTTCTAAATTTTTGGAATCTTCTACTCTTTATTTTAAATGGCTTATTTTTCATTTCTTTTTATTATTTTTTATTTTTTTATGTGTATGAGTGTTATGCCTGCATGTATGTATGTGCACCCATGTGAAATGCCCTCAGAGGACAGAAGAGTGCATCCGATCCCCTGAAACTGGAGTTACGGATGGTTGTTAGCCACCATGTTGGTGCTAGGATTCAAACCCCAGTCTTCTGCAAGAATAGCCAGTGCTCTTAACCACCAAGTCATCTATCCAGCCCCTATTTTTCATTTCTGTAATGAAGATAACAGTATGTATCACATTGTCTTGTAGAACTCACTGAGGCAATAGAGGTGATGCCCTGAGCATACACTCTGGCATCTGGAAGATCCTCAAGTCTCATTACTCATTCCACTACCAAATGCTCTCAGGGCACTATTTGTACCCATGTTGCTAGGCCCTGGGAAGAAACGCAGTAAACAAATCCAGGCTATAATTGAGTAAGAAGGTGACACTTGAACAGAGCTGAAAATGGTGAGGAATTATACCATGGATGGAAGAGGATATCCTGGGGATCTGAGAACCTAAGGAACATCATAGGCAGAGGAAACAGAGAAAACCAAGACTTTGAGTGCAGCAGGAGAGGAGAGTGGTGAATAGTTAATGGAGCAACCACAGGTGAGATCATATATGCATGGCCTTGTAGCCACTGCAGTGACTTCAGACAGCTACTGCAGGGCTTTGAGTCAGGAGCAGTAGCATGCTCTGATTTAGGCTAAACAATAGTTCTCAAATTTCAGCAGCAAAGATGGTTCAGTAAGCAAAGTGCTTGTGTAAAGTCTTGAGCTCCAGACCCCAGCACATGTAAAAAGCCAAGCACAGTGATACACACCTACAATCCCAGCCTTGGGGAGGTGGAGATAGGAGGGCCCCTGGGGCCAGTCAGTTTAGCTTAATAGATAAGCTCCAGGTTCAGTGAGAAACCCTGTCTCAAAAAATAAGGTGGAGGGTTGGGGTGAGGTGCCTTAGCAAGTAAAAATACTTGCCACTAAGTCTGATGACCTGAGTTAATAATATTCAGGATCCACATGGTGAAAGAAAGAACTGATTCCCTCAAATTGTCCTCTGGCCTCCACATGGGCACTGTGGTGGCCATGTGTGCATGCACGTGCATGCACGTGTGCGCACGCGCGCACGCCACACACATACACACACACAAATAAGTATAATTTTAAAATAAAAAAAACAGGTGGAGAACAACTGAGGAAGACGCTCAGTTCCAACCTACGGCCTCCACACTCACACACACACATGCCTGCTTACCCTCTCACACAAGTGCACACAAGAACATGTATACAAATATATTCAGTAGGCATAGGAATCACAATAAATTTGTTAGCAGACCTTGGGGTCCATTCCTCAAGATTCTGATTCAGCAAATGGGTGGATTCTGAAAACTTGGATTTGAGAATCACAATATCGCAATTTGTTTTGATTATGCTGTTCGGGATACAATGATGGGGTGGATGTAGGCAAAAATAGAGCAGGGAAACTAATGAAGCTAGTTAGACAATCAGGGGAGATGGAAGTGGTTTTGTTCCTCAGAGCCAGGAGAGCTTCCACGAGTGGAGACCCCACGGGGAGTCGGTTGCAGGCGTTATATTATAATGCTTAATCACACTAATCACACAATATCTGGTCTTTATGGGTAGTCAACTTTTCAAAGGTATAGTCATCAAGTTTTCTAGCAAATCCTGGATGACATTCTCTTCTTCCAGGTACCACAAGTTCCAAAATTTTCCTTCTTCTTAGGATGTCATGAGAGCCGCCTTCCAGCCCTACAGTTTACCTCACTCCTTTTCATTCCTGGAAACTTCAACATACACTTGGCTATGGCCATGACACTTGGCTCTGGCCTTGTGTTTTATACAGTACTTGACTTTGCCTTCAGTTTAGGTGTTTCACAATCTCTCCTATTCATTGTTTTATTTTCTATAGTCCCAGCTGCCCATGGGCAACTGTGGTTGGAAAATATAAAATCCAGAATTCCTGAAAGAAGTCATTTATAAGTTTTAGATACATCTTTACAGTATATTGCTATTATTGTTTTATTATTAGTTCTTGCTTATCTCTTAATACCTGAATTATAAATTATATTTCATCTTAGATTCGTATGGCTAGGAACAAATGTCAGATATTTGGGGCTAGAGACTATGACTGGTTTTAGGAATCTGTTATGAATCTTGAAATGTGTCCCTGGTAGATGAGGGGGAACTAGGAAAACCCTAGATTTGGTTTGATTCATTTTTCCACCCCCACCGCCAGTACTACCCCTCATCTATTTCCTAGACTTGTTCCTAGTGTTACAATGTTCATCAGGTTTTTATTACTTGGTTCTTACACCACTGAAATTTAGTAGGGCCTTGTACATCTGGGACCTTCAACCAAGCAAAAAAAAAAAAAATCCA
>NW_008350555.1:4067212-4074036 GCF_000622305.1 Nannospalax galili
TATCATATCAAATCTAAACAAAATTTGAGCAACTAGGTGTCTATAGGTATCCAAATCTTAGGCTTCAATTTCACTTACATAAAACCAGAAAATGCCCTGACAGGTTGATGGTTTCTTTACAGGTACATTTGAGCATTCTTCAGATAAATATTTACCATTTATACAGAGAACTGATTGTTTTCATCCTTTGTTCTTTCAATATTCCTGTTATTATGCCATATAATCACCACACTAGATTCATGCTGTCCCAGAGATCAAAAACTACCCTTTTTATGACCCTCACCTCCCATTTATGTGAAGGAGGCAGGACTGTAAACATGCTATGAAAAAATTCTTATATGCCATCTTGATTGCAAACATCTGTTCAAATTTCCATTCACAAATTTAAAATTCAGGCTTTTGCAGCCATGTGTTTGCGCCCAACAATCCGAAAAGAAGAAAAGCCCAAGGCAGATGTGCAGGAGGAAGAGGATTCCTGCCTGGCTTCTCTGCTTCACTTTGTTTGGTGTTTTCTCCCTGGCAGGTGAAGGGAAGGCTGCTCTTCCTTCAGGGTGGGGTTTCCATCCTGTATCGGTGAAGGGAAGGCTGCTCTTCCTTCAGGGTGGGGTTTCCATCCTGTATCGGTGAAGGGAAGGCTGCTCTTCCTTCAGGGTGGGGTTTCCATCCTGTATCGGTGAAGGGAAGGCTGCTCTTCCTTCAGGGTGGGGTTTCCATCCTGTATCTCGGTGATGGGAGTGAAAGAGATTAGGAAAAGGCTTTTTTCCTACTCATTCCTTCCATTTTCTTCTCTGTCCCTCTCCTTCTCCCTCCCCTGGACTCCTCACTAGTGTCCATTTCACGAATAAGCGACAGGAAGATCTTTCTGCCCATGTTCTCAAAATTGCCCAATAATCTCAGCTGACAGTAATGAACTAGAACCTACTTCTGCCTAGATCATGGGCAACTTTCTAGCTTGCTGGACTGCTGGCCCCTCATTAGGAATCTCTCCGCGGATTACTCTGGCATGCTGAGTGGACATGATTTGGCAGCTGCAGGACGCAGATGCCAGGCCAGGCAGTGGCCCTTTTTTGATTTTGCTTTTGGCAGTGTCATCTATGTCTAAGGGACTAGGCTTCTTCTAAAGCTGCTTGGCTTTGCTCCAGCAGGCCTATTGCAGCAACTGTGAATGCTTTCGAAAGCTGACATGACATTCTAGGGGCCTGCTGGGCTGCAGTACTCTCTCAAATGTGACCTAGCTTGGGAATCCCTTTCAGCTTCAAAGAACTTTTCTTTCTAGCTTATGTTGAGAAACAAGTGTTCAACAAACCACAGGCTAAGTCCCTTTGTCATCCTCTCCTGTCCTCTCTGAAAACCTCAGCAGTATGAGCAAGGATCCACCCATGTTTCAGTTGAGCAGTCTAGCACGTAACTGGTGGTTTGTGGGATCGCCTTGCTGGCTTCTATGTGCTCATTTTCCTTTTTCTCTGACATCTTTTTTATATATAACTCATGACCGAAGCTCTAGGCTTTTTCTGTGTGTCCTGCATTGAGTGTTTAACTACTCTCAGCCCAACAGCTTAGAATGCCAATGGAACAGAATGTGTTAATACCTTACCTTCTTTAAGCTTGTCTGCTATGATTTAAGGAAGACCCACAAAAGTTCATGTGTTGGGAGCTTAATCCCCAAATTAATATGTTCATCTTAAAGGTGGGCAGTAATTAGGATTACATGTATTTATAAGGCTGAGGTTCTAGTTTGGCATTAGTGGTTTTAAAAAGACAGAGAGAGCTAAAGCTAGCACGGGCTTGCTCAGTCTTGCCACTAGATGCCCTCTGCCATGTTATGATGCAGAGAAGTGTTTGCCAGATACTGGCACAGTGTTTTTAAACTTCCCAACGTCTAGATATGTGAGCTAAAAGAACTTCTATTCTTCTTAAGTAACCAAGTCTATCTGTATTTTTAAAGTAATAGCAACAGAAAATGGCCCAAGACATCAATACTGAGTGGATCATTTGTGCTGTGTAAAGAAGAATGTGGCAGCCATCACTGATATAGGAATGCTGGACTTCTTGATTACCCATACTTCTCAATTGCTGTTGTCATCCCATCAGAGCTACCCTACTCAGCAGTTTCATCAGTATCTCTTATATTGTCAGGGAAGCCCCCCTCTCTGATCTCAGAGTCCCTGACCTATCCTCTCCCTTAATCTTTAGATTCCTCAGGACTCAAGTGGAGAAGTATTGGAGACTAGGTCACAAGTCTTACCTTATAGCTAGTGTCAGGGGATAAAAGAGTCTGGAGAACCAGATGTGGTGATACATGCCTTTAATCCCAGCACTTGGGAAACAGAGGCATGAGGATCTCTGTGAGACTGAGGCTAGCCTGGAGAACAGGCCATGAGCTGGTAAAGCTGCAGCTAGGGTTGATTATGAGAGCATAGAATGTCTGGTTAAAATCCTAGCCCTGTCTCTTACTGAGTATGTAACATTAGGCAAGTTCATCAACTTCTGTGGCTCACTACCTTCCTCTGTAATGCATGATATTGCTACAATGACTAAACATTGATGAGTTATAAAACATATAGAAATGTGCCTGGTATTCAGCAAGTTCAGTTATAAGAATTCATACATTAAAGAAATACCAGGTTCTAACAGAAGGAGGTTGTATCTGGTTCCTTTAGCATCTTTATAAAACAAAACAGAAATCAGCACAAACCTACGAATGAAATGATATGTTAACTATTCTCTGTTAATAGTTTATTTGGTACTTTATAGATATAATAACTCATTTAATTCTCCCATTAATTTTCTGAGACAAGGAATTAGACCCCCATTTTATAGATGAGATGGTTGAGGCCTTTGTATATGATGTTAAAGTATACTGAATCAGACCTACAAACTCCTTAGGTGCCTGTTCAACGAGTATAGCAGAGTCCATAACCCTGTGCTGAGACAATCAGATACTTCTGAGTTCCCTCAGGAATCATCAGTAACATTGGTATATTACATTTGTTAAAAATATGAATTACTAAAGATTGTGACTACTGATTCCATCAGCCCATTTTCTCTAATTCTGTTGTTTACATATTACTTTAATATGATCTATTAAAACAGAACCAGGATATGTATATTTATTAGAAAATAAAGACAATAACAACAACAAAAAAGAATATAAAAATACTCCCATAACTCAGAGAGTACAGTGCTAAGGATACTATTCTCTAGAACATTATTTATATCTCCTTTTTCTGTGTTTACAAAATATGGTTACATGAAGCATACGTCTGTCCTATTGCTCCCCATTTCGGAGTCAATGATCTCTACTTTTTCATTTCAACACATTTCACTTAATAAAAACACACAAATATATTTCCCAATGGTCTCCAAAATGTGTTTTCTCACTGGTTTATGCAAACTTGGATCCCATCCAGGACCACATTTGCATCTACTTGTTATGTTCCCTAGGCCTCTTTTAATCGTTCCCCTTTTTTCCATGGTGCAGATCTGTTGACGACACAGAGCCAGTTGCCTGCATCCTTGACTTTTCCTTCTTATTTAAATCTGGAAACAGTCCCAAGTATACAGAAATGCTGCAGAACAAATGGTTAGTTTTCTGAAGCAACAGAGTGAAAGCTGCTGCTGAGATGACCCTCGGTTCCCAGATACTCAGGTGCATTTCCTAAAAGAAATATGCACTCTGCATGACCTCAGTACAAGCAACAAATGAGGAAATTTCTGTGACTACTTTACTACCCTTTAACCTGAAGTTTCCCCAGTTACGTCAGTAATGTGCTGTAAGAGAAAGTTCCAGGCTAAAATAATGTGCTGAGTCTTGTCTTTCATCTTTGGTCTCCTTCAACAGGGAACATTCTTCAATCTTTCCTTGACTTTCATGGCCTTGACACTTATGGACTTTAAGACTAGTTATTTTATAGAATGTTCCCAATGAAGATGTGTCTTGTATGCCTTCATGATTAGATTTGGGCAATGCATTGTAGCAGAATATCACAGTCTTGATGTTGTGATATGTTCTCATTATATCCCTCTAAGTTGCGTAGGATTTAGATCTGCTTCATTACCCCTGGTGTTGACATTGATCTTTGATTAAGGTGGCATTTGCCAGCATCTTGCCCTTTATCGTTATTATCTTGTGAGGAGCTGCTTTGAGTTTATATCAATAATTTTGTTTCTAATCTTACTTTCAATGTGTTCATCATTTATACTGTATAGATTCCTGTTTCATTTAAGGAATCTTAGTCTGTTGCCATCATTTGTTTTCACGTTTGTATTATTCCATATTTGACCAGTAGAAGTCTCTTCAACTGGCCTCTTGATGTGACATGTTGCTAAAAAAAAAGAGGCTTCAGGCTTATCTAGTACTTTAATCTAGTTGTGGAACTAGGAATTTATCGAAAGATCCTGGGTGGCTTTTAGTAGAGAATAGTCTTCAGAAATCAACATCTAGTCACCCAATATACTTACTGCTATTAGAGTGTCACTGTTCCCAGACCTTCCAAATGTGCAGAGCTATGGGAAGTACATTTGCCTCTGTGTGTACACCTTGATGTTCAGTTCTCTGTCAATTATGCCTTAAAACCTATGCATTTGCATCATTATCTCCAAGTGTAAGCCAACACCACAGGACTCATTATAGCTTTCCCCTTACCGTATTTCTAATTCCTTATGTCTGAGTTTCTTTTCTTGCTGCTGTAATAAAATACCCTTACAAAAGTAACATGGACATTCTGTGATATGTAGAGTGTATTATTTTGCTTTCTGTTGCTGTGACAAAACACTCTTATCAAAAGCAAGTTGGAAAGGAAAGGTTTATTTGACTTACACTTACAGATCACAAGCCATCACTGAGGGAAGTCAGGACAGGAACTCAAGAGAAACTAAAGCAGAAACCACAGAGTAAAGCTATTTACTGGTTCCCCCCTCCCCACTTGGTTTCTGCTAACATTTTTATACAGCCCAGGACCACCTTCCTAGGAATGGCCTGGGCCCTCCCACATCAATCATCAAACAAGACAATTCCTCACAAACATGGCCACAGGCCAATTTGTTGACTCAATTCTTCAATTGAGGTTGCCTCTTCCCAGGTGACTCTTTGTTTTAATTCATTTTTGATGTGTATTAATGTTTTGCCTGCCTGCTTGTAAGTACCCCACATGCATACAATGCCCATGGAGACCAGAAGAAGGCATCAGATCTCCTGGAACTGGAGTTACAGATGGTTGTTAGTTTCCATGTGGGTTTGGAACCTAACACAGGTCTTCTGGAAGAGCAGTAAGTGCTCTTAACAACTAAAGCCATTTTTCCAGAACCCTCTCCCTGCCCCAGGTTACTCTTGATTGTGTCAAGTTAATAATAAAAACTTATCAGGACAGAGGGTTTATTTCGGCTCACAGTTGGAGGTTATGGTCCATCACAGAGGGGAGGTCACAGTGACAAGAGCTTGAAGCAGCTGGTCACATTGCATCCATAGTCACGAAGCAGAAAGTGATGAGTACTTGTGTTTTTCCATTTTTATACAGTCTCTGTTTGCATCCTGGGAATGGTACCACCCACGGTGGGTGGGCCTTCCCACCTCAATTAACCTAATCAAGATACTCCCCCAAAGGCATGCCCAGAGGCCCATCTCCCAGGAGACTCTAGATCTCATCAAATGGCAATTGAGATTAATCATCACATCTGCTAAAAGAATGAGGTAGCTGGTTATTGTGTGGCTTTTTTTGGAAAGGCATGAACAAATGTCTATTCATCCTAGAGTAGGGCACCTATGCTGAATCAAACAAATGATCTACACAAGTCTACCTCAGTGAATCTGTGAGGCTGTTTATGGTAGTATAATTGAAGAGTTTCTTACAGCAGCAGTGACTCCTACGCAGCTGTATCACTCACTGAGAACCAAACCCTGGCATGAATGACAGCTCAGGAAAGCTCTATCCTTGGAGCTCCCTTACACAACTTGCAGGCAGCTTGGCCAGGTAGAACATTTCCTCTCCCTAGCCATTACTTGCTGCTTTTATAACCTGGGGAAGTGGACTTGCAATCTTATCCATTTCAGGAGCTTCCTGAACCTTGTAGATTTTGTTTACTTCCTAAGTTTTATGGGTTTCTTTCCTCTCTCCAGGAAGGAATATTTCAATCTGAGGATATAGATAAACCACATAACTCTTGTTTTTAATTAATAAATTCATTTAACTTAATCAATCCTCTAGATAGCCAACTTCCCATCTGTCTTTATATCACTTGGGTTCCAGTACCTGACACTGGGTCAAACTACCATGTAGTTGCCTATTCACTCCACTGAAGCCTCACAGTTGTACATCAAGCAACCCTACCAACAAATTAGGGCTCCTAAAACTCATGCCAACCTCTCTTTTTCCAATGTTAATGCCTGCCTCACTTCTCTTGACTCTGACACTATGCTGAGCCTTCCTGCCATGTGGATATCTTCTTCATTCTACTCATGTACTAGGCTATACCCCTGTGGGAATGGGAACTCTCTAGAGCCTACTTTGGCTTTAAATCCTGTAGGGTCTGATGGAGTCTCCTCATGGAGACTGCTCATAACACCCTGTTCAGCCTTCAACACCTCACTTGAAGGCAACATTTCTAATAAATGTTCCCAACACTTGTTTTAAACATTATTTTTAAGTTAATATACAAGATAATTGGTTTTATTAAGATATTTTCATATGTAAGTATCATTGTACTTTGCTCATATTCACCTCCCATTCTCTTCCTTCCCATCCCTCCTCAGACCTCTTGCTAGTTCCCTTCCTCCCCATTTTGCTTTCATTTATATGTATATATAATTATGTATATATGTGTTCAAA
>NW_008350555.1:4074056-4089627 GCF_000622305.1 Nannospalax galili
ACATAATTCATATTTCCACCCATTTTTCTACAAATGACATGATTTTACTCTGCTTTGTGGTTCAACATAATCCCATTGTGTATATGTTTCACATTGTTTATCCATTCATGTGTTGATGGGCATGTAGGTTGCGTCCATATCTTAGCTATTATGAATAGTGTCACAATAAACAAAGATGTACAAGTGTCTCTGTGGTATACAGCCTTAGGTTCCTTCAGGTATATACCCAGGAGTGATATAGCTTGAAATATGGTAGCTCTAGTTTCAGGTGTTTGTTTTTTTGAGGTCTCTCTGTATTGATTTCCATAGAGGCTACACAAGTTTGTATTCCTCTCAGCAGTGTATAAGAGCTCTTTATTTCTCACATTCTAAACAGCATTTGCTGTCGTTTGTTTTCTTGATGATAGCCGTTTGACAGAGTAAGATAGAATTTCAACATAGCATTATTTCCCTGATGATTAAGGATGTTGAACACATTTCAAATACTTATTGATCATGTGTTCTTCTTTTGGGAAGTGTCTGTTCAAGTAATTTGGCTATTTACTGATTGGCATTCTTTTCAGAAAGTTCTTTCCTTTGTCTATATATCTTAAAATATTTTCTTGTAGAAGTTCAGAGCTCCCACATCCTTTTTAAGCCATGTCAGCAAGTACCAGCCACCATCTCCTGTGATAGATACTCTTTTTGTTTTACTAAAGCATCAGAACTTTCTCTGGGCCACCATGGATTGCTACCACTCCCACCCCTATATTCATATTCACACACACACCTCTTATTTGTTCAGCTCAGTCAATCACACAAATTGTTCAGGAAGGAGAGAAGAAGGGGAAGGAAAAGAGAAGGAAGAACAATTATTGACTATGCTTTTGTTGCTGTTTAGTTTTTTGAGATAGGATCAGGTTAGGCTCAAGCTGACCTCAGCCTCCCCAGAATTGAGATCACAGGCATATCCATCACTGACTCTTGTGGAAGAGAACACTGGCACCCCTAGTTTCATCTCTAACTCATGACTGAGGCTTCAGATCCATTCTGTTCATTTCTGGCTAAAGAGAAATTGTATGATGATAATTCTACAAAGATCATGGGTTGTTTCACGTGGATAGTTTTTTTTGAAGGAGAGAGGGAGCCAGTGAGATATTTCTGACCTTTCCTAAAGGATTTGGGGAGGAGAAATGCAACACAGCTTGTAATAATTAGTGGGAAATAGTATAAGTTTGATGATTCTATAAGAAAGTACTACAAAGTACAGAGTGGGTGGCTTACACACAGGAGTTTGCTCATAGTTGTTGAGGCTGAAAGTCTGAGATCAAGATTCCAGCATGACTGGTTTCTCCTGGTCTTCTCTATTATCTTCACATGGTCTTTCCTCTGTATGTGTCTGTGTCCTAATCTCTTCTAATAAGGTGACAAGCCATATTGAATCAAGCTTACCTTAATTACTTCTTCAAAGACTATCTCTAAATACAATCACATTTTGAGGTAATCAAAGTTGAGACTCCCAACATTAACTTGGGAGTGCATACTGGAGAGCAAAATGTCTAACATCCTTCTTAGTATGGTAGGAGTACTTTATATGATTTAAATTTTAAGACTTTCTTACTTGAATGACTAATCTCCTTGCAAAATCTTATTCTTTCTTATCTGTTTCTAGCAAAATTCCTGTTACCAGACTTATGAAAAATATTGAGTGTTTTAGTGGACTCTAGAGGTTTTAACCTCTGAGTTTCTTGAATCGCATAAATTAAAACCCAAAGGAAATGATATCAAATGAAAATGAGCATCTATAAAAGGGACTCAAAGGTTCACTACAGAACCCACTCAAGGAGACAAAATGATTCAGTCATTCTTGCTATGGAAAGATATCTGACTCAAGGGTCCTGGGATAAGCACAGACGTATAGATAGTGCCCAGTGTGATGAAAAGGATGAAGCCTATAGTTCAGGCACATCATTGAGAGTTAAGCCAGTGAGAGAGCCAGTAAGCAGCACTCACTGTGATTTCTGCTGCAGTTCCTAATTTAGTTCCTGTCCTGACTTTCCTCAGTAATGAACTGATACTGAAGGCATAAGGTGAAATAAACTTTCTTCTCCAAGTTGCTTTTAGTCATAGTGTTCATCACAGTAACAGAAAGCAGACTAGAACAGAAACTGTTACCAGGAGAAGTGAGGCTATGATGACCCTGACCATGATTTGGGGGAAGATTGTAGACGTAGTTGGAATTTTGAGCTAGAAAAGCCTTTGAGTGTCCATAGCTTAATGGGACATTTTGTGGGAGCTTGGGAAGATAAGAATGCTGAAAGGAATGCAGATGATGAAGGCATGGCTCATTAAGTTTCAGAGGGAGCAAGAACTGAAGAACGGGGTTAGGGCCTTTTGTGTAATATTTTGGATTATGAACCTGTGTATGCCGAAAAGTCAGCTATGATTAACAAGAAATCAGAATTACTGAAGTGAAACTTTCTATGTTTATTGGGACAATGGATGTTGGTCAGCTGAGGTGGGAAGAATCAGCTATGACTAATAAAAGAGCAGCATCTTTGAGGTGAAATCTTCTGGCAAGTATTTCTTCAGGGTCAGCACATGGAAGCTGTGGTTCAGAGGGCTAAGGCTGCATTTCAAGCTGAGAGCCAGAATTTTGGTGTAAGAGTCACCCATCTGGTACTGGTTTCCAAAGCATAAGAGATGTAAGATGGAGGGGGTCCTGAGGAGCTGCTGAGGCCTGGAACTGTGTGGTGAGAAGGCCAGGAGAGGCCATTGGTAAAGGTGCAGCCTCAGTTACAGTGGAGAACCCAGGATATTGGAGATGCCAGGGCTATGGGATGACTACCAAGGACAACAGCAGGTGTAGACTAAGTCAACCTGAGCCTAAGAGATAAGCTGTGTGAGCTGAGGGTGACAGAGCCGGAGGTGGGTCTATACAAGTTCCAGATGTTGGACACTAAGTTATACTGCTGGATTTTGGTTTTGCTTAAGCATGATGGTTCCTATGCCTTAATTCTCCCTTCCCTTTTAGAATAAAAAAGTACAAAACTTTTTTTAAATATTTTGCAGTTAAGAGACTTTGAATTTTTAAAGAGACATTGAACTTAAAATGTTAGTTTTTTTTTTTAAAAAAAAATTTGTGTTTTTTTTTTTTTTTTTTTTTTTTTTTTTTTGAGGCAGGGTCTCTCTGTTGCCCCAGCAGCTGGCCTGGAACTCACTATATTGACCAGGTTGGCACTGACCTCACAGAGATTCACCTTCCTCTACTGGGATTAAAGGTGTACACCACCATGCTTGGCCTGAAGTTTGGCTTTATATCTGGACTAAAAAAAAAAAAGATTGTGGTACTTTTAAGTTATACTATGTTTTAGATTGTGGTATTAGCACAGAATCTTGGGGACAAGAAAAAAAAGATTATGGTTTAACAGTAATATGTCTGCAAGAGGTGGATTACATTGATTAGTTTTTATTGTAAACATAACTCACATTAGAGCCATCTCAGAAGGGGGAACCCAAAATGAAGAATTCCTTTGATCAGACTGGCCTGTGGCCATGTCTGTGAGGAACTGTCTTGACGATAATCGATGTGGGAGTGATTGATGTGGGAGGACCCAGCCCATTGTGTACAACACCATCTCTAGACAGGTGGGCCTGGGTTATATTAGAAATGTGGTTGAGCATGAGCCATTGAGCCAGTAAGCCTCCCTCCTCCTTGTTTCCTGCTTCAGTTCCCACTTGAGCTCCTGCTTTGTCTTCCCTCAGCAATGGACTCTGACCTGGAAATGTAAAGTGAAAAGAACTCTTTCCTCCCCAAGTTGCTTTTGTTCATAATGTTTTCACAGCAACAGAAAGGAAAATAGAACAAGGATAAAGCTGAAATAGAAAACCAGATTCAATGGACTATGAAGCGTCAATCTAAAGAGATCTACACAGTAGACCATAGGATGGAAGTAATGATAAAAATAGAGTGAGAGGGTTTAATGAGAGTGGAACCTGGGGCAATTTTCTGAACCACTGGGATATAACTGCTGTAGGTGTTGTTTAAAGGGTCTTTGCAGGTATAATTCTGGCAATGCAGGAATTGTTAGTGCAATCAAAGAAATACATGCACTTCATAAATCAAGAGTCTTGTAGAAGCAAAAGACAGAAACGTTAACTCAAATGCTAAAGAAAAGCAGGAATTTACTTATACACATACTTGCAAAATTGTGGATCTAGTTTCAGGCATAACTGAATCTTGTGGTTCCGATGACATCAGTCCTTTCCTTTTGCAAACTGCTCCTTGGGTTGGCTGTATGTTTTCAACATGTGTACTTTTTTTGTGGCTGGGAATATGTTTGTAAAGGAAACAACTTCTACTATCTTTCACATGTCCAAAAGAATCTACTTTTTCTCTTCCAGTGTGTGTGCATGCTAAATTTTAAGGAAGACTTTGGCCCAGATTGGGTCATATTTTCATTTGTAAACTGATCATGTAGCCAGGACAAAAGCATGTTCTGATTCTAGCGTGGAGGGCAGGGGTGATAGTCTTCCAGGAACATGGAGAGAGAGAGAGAGAGAGAGAGAGAGAGAGAGAGAGAGAGCAGAGTTTTCCCAGAAGAACAACAAATTACAAGAAAAAGACAAATATGGGCTAGAGAGATGGTGGTTCAGTGGTTAGTTAAGAACACTGGTTGCTCTTACAGAGAATCTGAGTTTGGTTCCCAGCACCCACATGGCACCTTACAACCATCTGTAACTCCAGTTCCAGGGGATCTGACACCTTCTTCTGACCTCCATGGACATTGCATGACATGGGTGCACTTACATACATGCAGGCAATACACTCATACAAATAAAACAAAAATAAATAATAAGAAAAGAAAAAAACAAGTGAAAAAGATTTTTTCCATGATGGGCAAAATCTTCCATTATAGATGCTTACACCTGAACTAGGGAGGAGACCTGTTTCCCATCCCATCCCATGACTAAGACAACTGTTTCTGAATTATTCTGCATGCTAGATCTTCCCTGACATACAGGAGAATGATCCAAAAAGATTAGTTCTGAGGTAAGAGATCCTAGAGTTTTGTGATACAGCACTGCCCTCAGGCTTTTTGTACCTGTTAAAGTAATGTATCTTCTGATTCACTTTTGTGTGTGATATTTGCTTGCTTTTCCTGGTCCCTTAAGAGATCAGTGAGCACTTAGCTTGACTATAGCACATGTAGTAGGCAAAGTGTATCTGGGCTAAGCTAAACAAAGAAATGTGTCGTTGGGTCCCTGATGAGATTGCTCCTGCTGTAGAGACCCACCGCCAGTATGTACCTTTGTAGAAAATGTGACCTACTTGTGGATGAGGGAGGGAAATGTCAACTTATTGTGTTTCCTCCCTCCCTCCTTCATTTCTTCCTATCCTCCTTTCATGCATCCTTCATTTTATTGATCACCTATTACAATGACTAACAGTGATTGTCAACTTGACAGAACCTAGAATCACCTAGAAGACAAATCTCTGGACATGTATTTGAGGGAGTTTCAAGATTAGATCAACTGAGGTGGGAAACCCCACCCTAAATGTGAGTGGCACCATTTCATGGACTGAGATCTTCAATTGAAGGCAAAGGAGAAAGTGCGCTAAATACCAGCATTCATCTCTGTTTCCTGACTGAAGATGCAGGTGATTTGCTTCAGGCTCCTATCATTCCTTTCCTGCCTTGATGGACAGTGTCCTCAAACTGTGGGCCAAAATAAGCCATTTCTCCCTTAAGTTGCTTCATATCAGGCATTTGGTCACAGCAATGAGAAAAGTAACCAATACACTTCTGTTATCTGCCTAACATCTGTAGCTATCATCATGATACTTTTATAACACTCACCATTTAAATGCTTAATTTATTTCTTTTTACAAGTATCAACTCTTTTATTCCATTTTCTCATAGCTCCTTTTGTGTTCCAATAAAGCAGTTGAAGAGAGGAGTTTTCAACTGCAGGTGTATCAAAGTCCACAAGTTAATCCTGAAGACTTGACTAGTCAAAATAATTTATAATTAAAATTAACAAAGCAAATTAGTAAGAAGAAATCAAGATCACAGGGAGAGGAAGAGGAGGACAAGGAAGAAGAGGTTGTTACTGAAGCATTTAGTACCTGTGTCTTTTTAAAATTACAGTTCAAGACACCTTTCTGGTTACCTTAATGTGATAGAAATTGAACTCAATAAAAATTATTAAGGGTCTTCTAAATGATAAATACTGTACTAGATTTACTTATCCTGTCATAAAACTTACTGTCTGCTGAACAATAGTCCAAAGTGACAAACTGGTAACTGTCTTTACATTTATTTCATGCTTCTTTATGTTAGTAGAGTAACTAAAATTTTGAGTTGTGCATGTAGATGACAAATAGAAAGTACTTATTCATCTTTTATGGTGGTATTTTGACTATGAATTCATGTTTTGGTCAGTTAGGAGTAATACATGCAACTCTATGGCTCATACACTTTAAAGAATCTCCCTTGCTCCCACTTCTTCAAGCCCATATATTGGATTGTGAGTACATGGTGCTGGAGTCCAGTTTCAATTACAGGATAAGAGACTCTAGCAGCTTTCTCAACTTGAGTTCCTGTAAGAGAATCAAACCCTTCAGGAAAGGAATTAAGTAACCACTATTATATCCATCCATTATTTTGAGGATGGTATAAAGCTACACTATTTATGATGTATAGAAGAAAAGTTATTCTATTTCCACAATGAATTCATTAAATCAATGAACCAGAATTCAAAAACATTCCACTGGAAGGGCTGCTTGAGATTGTTGGAACAAGAGGGTAGAAGGAAATTGGCCTCCTGCAGCAATGCAAGTCTCAAGAGAGTTGAGGGTCAAAGAACCATGAGATATTGGCCACATTGATTTCAATCTGAGAGGACAAATAAGAACACTTTGGGTACCATCTTTGGCACCCTCTGTCAGCAGGAGGAGGAGAGCAGCACAGAACAAGGTCAGCAGCAGTCATGGAGAACAAAGTACTGTAATGCCAGGGGGATTCTTCTCGTGTTTCTTGTTCCCTTTAACCTTGACTCTTCTGAGATAAATGCCCCTCTTATCTATGAACCAAGATGTCAAAGAACAAAGTAATGTCCGATATGCAAAAAAGAACGTTCAGATCAAACACATAAGTAAATGGCTGCCCTTTCTTCTAGAAGATACTTTCTTTTTCCAAAGATGGACAGTTGTATCTGCTAACAGAAGAGCTTCTGTTGGCTTTTTTTTCCCTTCCAATATAGTGACTTAACTTCAAGCCAACCATTGATCTCTCCTGTGTAGTTCTTAGTGACTGAATCATGGTGTACTAGCTAGCAGTCAGAGGCACTTTTACTAGCATTGGAAGCCTCAATACCACTTACAAGGTAAGAAGGGACTGCATGGACTTAATAGATGAGAAAGCTGATGACTGAAGAATTTTAAATTACTCATGGAAAGGTATAGCATTACTAAGTGATGGTCTGGCTCCACATGAATACTCTTTCTATCATAGCATATACATTTTCAAGTAGTGAGTGAAAATGGCTCCTAGGCTACTTTGAATTGCTCTCAAATTTTCACCGCTTTTTATATCTGCACTTTTTCTTTTCTTCAGCACTGGGATGAAATCTACAGTCATACACTTGTTAAAAAGCACTCCACCACTGAGCTATATTCCTAGCTCTCTCTTTACCTTTTTTATTTCTTTTTGTTCTTTTGATACAGGGTTTCCCTATAGTCCCAGCTGGTTTGAAACTCACTATGTAGATCAGTCTGGCCTCAATCTCTCAGAGATCCAATTGCCTCTGTCTCTTAAGTGCTGGGATTAAAGGTGGGTGCCACAGTGCCTATATTCCTTTTTACTTTTTATTCTGAGACAGAGTCTCACTAAGTTGCCCAGACTGGCCTTGAACTTACTCTGAGACAGGTGTTAAAACTGCAATTTTCCTATCTCATCTTCTAGAATAGCTGGGATTATAGAGCTATGTCACCAGGACCAGTTTGTATCTTAAGTTTTTTTTTGTTTGTTTTTTTTTTTAGCTTCTTCCACTAAAGACATAATGTAGTTTTCTGTCTTTTGACTTTGGACTCAGCTACATGATTTGTTTTGGTCAGTAGAATGTGGAGGTCCCAATGTGCCTCCTCTAAACCTAGTTGGGTATCACAATTTCTGCTGGGCCTTGATCCTCTGACCTTGTCACAAGGAGAACATACCCTGATAGTCACTTGCCCAAGCAGGATGGAATGAATGCCTCTTTAGTGGCTGCTTCCCATTTAGCACAGCCTCAGAGTGGGCACACATGAAGACAACTTCAGCCCAGCCTATAGACCTGCAGATTGAAGAAGAGAAACTGAGCCGTGCCCAG
This sequence comes from Nannospalax galili, assembly GCF_000622305.1. NCBI lineage: Eukaryota > Metazoa > Chordata > Mammalia > Rodentia > Spalacidae > Nannospalax > Nannospalax galili. Next base: position 4,082,406 of record NW_008350555.1, read on the forward strand.
CCTAGAGCAATCCTGCCCATAGTCCTATGTAAGCTGACTTCACTGAGTACTCTTTTAAGACACTGAATTTTTGGACTTTGTTATGCATCAATAATTGACCCTTCTCTTTGTACACATTTCAGACTGTAGAACTATTTCAAGATACTGCTAATCTGCTCAATACTCTTTCATGGCTCCTCGAAGGTTTTATGACAAAGGCAGCTCACTGAGCCATCTTCAGTCTATCTTGGATCTAGCCTAACTGTCTACTTCATCTCCTTCTCAGCACACTTCAGGTCCACACACAGGCCATGTTTTAGTATACCTCCACATTTCTATTTATTCAATTCCTTCTTCTGAGAATGCATTCTCAACTTTCAATCCTAAAAAGATGAAGCTAAGCATCATCTCTACCAGGATGCATTCTCTATCCTTATTCTAGCCCTTGCACATCACATTAAAACTATCTTTTATATGTCTGCCTCTCCTACCCTGGCTCTTATCTAGAGACCAGAGATAATTTTTTGTCTTTTTGTCCAATAGACAGAATGTGGGGTCTTTGTCCTTTTGTGACTGGCTTATTTAGCTCTATATAATGGTCCCCAACATAGGTTAGGATGCCACATGCTTTACTCAAAATTTCCTTCCTTCTGAACTTTGAATTTCTCTTTATAAATATTATATAATATGTAATATGTATTATATTTTGTTTATGGTTCTTCTGTTGATGGACCCTTGGGATGCTTCCACCTTTGGTTGCAAACAATACTACATGAACACACACATGCAAGTATCTTCTGGAGTCCCATGCTATCAATTGTTTTGACTAAACTTCCAAAAGTGGAATTGATCGTATGCTAATTTTTTTATCTGTTGAGACAGGGGTCTCACTATGATGACTATGGTGGCCTCGGACTCAAGACACAAGGGATTCTCTTGCCTTACTTAACCTTCCAAGTGGCTGGGGCTAGAAGCACATGCTACCATGCCCAGCTATTTTTAACTTTTTGAGGCACCACCATATTATTTTCCATAATAGATGAAGCGTTTATGTTCCTGCCAACAGTGCATGACTGCCTGAATTGCTCACACTGTCACCAACACTTATTTTCCCTCCCTTGCTCCTTCTTCTTCCTCTTCTCCCCTCCTCCTCCCTCCCTCCCTCCCTCCCTTCCTCCCTTCCTTTTTTCCTTTGTTTTGTGCTGGTAGTCATCTTACCAGGTGTGAGGTTGTGGCTGCTATGTTTAAATAGTTTCTTATTTGTATTTATGGCATATTATCAAAAAAGAATTTTCAAAGGAAGCAGAGTGTTAAAAAGGAGCATTTGTTTGCTCAGTCAGGATCCAACTGGAAACATTTGAAAGGTTATAATGAAACATACAGTGTTTTTAAAACAAATAAAACAAACCTACAAGCTATCTGCTACGGACTGGGTTTCCCAGGAAGCAGATTGTTAGGATAGAAATTATTATGTACAAAGATTAGATGGGAGATATATATATGTGAGTTGGTAGGGAAATAGGAGATATGATGGGGATTTTAGGGAGAGCTGGTGGGAAGGAGTGGGGGATGATGGATATGAACAAGATACAATGTATATATATGTGAAATGTTAAAAGAATGTTTTAAAAATATTTCAAAATAAAATGTTTTTTCAACAACAATTAAAGGATTAGATGGAAGTTCTACAGGGATCACCACCCCTGCAAAAACCGGCAGGAGGTAAACAAGCATTAGATAGAAGGTACCACAAGGCAAACACCAAAGCTAAGACAGCTCTTCCCAAGCTGTCCTCCCTTTGGGTGTGATCTGGGAGGGACCATTGTTTACAAATTTGTGCATATGTATGTGGAGGCCCAAGATTGATAGCAAGAATCTTCCTTGATTGCTCTTCCACCTTAGTCAGTGCCTCCAGTGTCTCTCAAGCAAATCCAGAGTTTGTAGATAAAGCTAATCTGGCTAGCCAGCTTTTTCCAGTGATTCTCTGTTTCTGCTGCCCAGGATGGAATTACTGATGAGCCACCCTGCCAACTCTTCATTTGTGTGTGTTCTGGAGATCCAAACTCCAGTTATCCTGCTTAAATGGCAAGTGCTGCAGCAGCTGAGCCATCTCCTCAGCCCATAGTGAATATTATATTTTATTGAGCATTTTATGACTCCTGGGTGCCTATGCTGATGCTCTTCTACTAACGTTTTCCACAAATCCTCCAAAAACGGCTTTCCAACCACTGATACAAAATGTCCAAATACTTTGAGTCTATGGGGGAAATTCTCATTCAAACCACCACAAACTATGATTGAACTTTGTGAGGACAAGACAGTTAAGTGGAGAGAAGACAGAGACCAACATCCTTGCATTCTATACATTTTAAAGTGTCATGCTATCCTTACCGTTATAATTTTTACCTCCTGATAGTTATGCTCATCTTCTTCTGATGCTTAATCATTGCTGGGTGTTCTCCATCAGCATCATCCTGGGATTCTATTATTCCTTTTATGGAGCTCCATTCTATAATAGCACCTCCCATCACCAGCCCTGTCCGAAAAGGGTAGCACAATTTCTGCCTCATCCATGCATTCTTATTCCTTTGGAGCACAGGGGTACCTTGGACTTTTCCATGGGTGGCTTGTGGTAAATCTGTCTTGTATGCACACCTCTCTCAGCCTGTGGTCCCAGTTTTGGCAATTGTATTTCCTTCAGTTAGGACATCACATTTTCTAAGTTTCCTAAAGATGCATTTTAGAAACTTGATAGCATCACTTACTGAGATCCTATCCTGTAGAGGAAAATACTATGTTGCAAAGTCTCTCATATCAAACTCTATGCTCCATATTCCTTCATCCTGTAACTTTGGATCCTGCTGTAACTTTGGATTATTATCTTTTCTTCTCAGGTGTAGTCACTGAGGGACTTTTCCTCTGGAGATCTAAATGCCTATTTACCCCCCATAATGAAGTCTAGCTTGGTAAACCAATGAGCTTATTGGAGTTACTTACAGGAGAGCAGATGACTCAAAGCTAGCTATACCACTGGGAAGTCCACTGAACAACTTACAGACAGTTGGGCTATCAAAGAGTCCCAGCCAAGTCAATTGTTTACCTCCTATATAATTTCTGGGCAAGGAGGGGCCTTGTGAGGATTTTATGAAGATCCATGAGCTCCACAAGCCTCCTGAGCCTCATGAAACGCCCACTTCTCTCCAAAAGGGGATTTTTTTTGAGCCTTAAATAATATTTATTAAAACCTATTGTTGACTGTACTATCTTAATAAGTTTTATTTCATGAGGGTCTTGAGTGGATGATCACACTGCTTTGATTCAAGAAGGCAATGGCCATGTACAACTCAAGAGGAAACAGATACATAAGACCATAAGCTCCAATCGAGTCTGGGCCAGTGTTTAGCAGGCTTACCTAGAATGAACCTCATCTCTTCTTTGAAACTAATGATTAAGGACAGTCATTGGTTTTCTCTGGTGTCCTGTGCGGGAAAAGAAAACCTTTTTATATGACATAATCAAAGTGCTGTTGCTTTCACACTTAGCTTTTGACCAAATATTAATCGTTCTCAGCTGCCTTTGGCTGCTTTGGTACCAGCACTAAATTCTAGTGCTCACATAATTTTTATTTCTGCTACATTTTTGTAGAGCATCACTCCTTTTTGTTCTAAAATGTAAGGAAGTATTCTGAAAGTGAGGAATGAAGTACTGTGGCATGGTGGAGGATCATGAGCAGTTTAGAATGGGAAATATCTGTGCACACACTTAGTAATGGAGTCAGACCCCATGTCTTTCCCGTGTTGGTCTAACTTCCATTCTACTACAACAAGCCACCTCTGTGAAGCCAAATGCAGGAGCTAGACTCCTTGCTGACCTTTAGGAAAAGCAATGCCCTCTCCTTTTGTGCTTCCCCATGACACCACAAGATAGGTGTCACAAGGCAGGCAGCTACGTATACAACAGGGGCCCTGGCAGCTGGCAGAATGCCCAGAGCACTGGCCTCATTCCAAAACTTTGGAAGTCTTTCAGTACCAATCTTGATGCTTCCTCTACTCCCATAATCCATTTTCAGTGCTCCTGTACCAGCAAGTTCTTTGGTTTTCCAAGAATGGACTAATGCCTAGTGGCTGCTTCCTCCATCGCCCCTCTGCTGAGGCTAGAGGTCACAAACAGTACTGCCTTCCACCCTCAGCATTCACAACCATCTTCAACCACAGAGTCAGAGCTTTATTTAAGAATTTATCCCTACTTATTGTCCTGTTTTGGGAATCTCACTATTTCCATTGTAAAGATAATGAAAATTGTTTCTAGAAAAAGTGGCAATATATAAGGAGAAAGAAGAAATAAACACATTCATCCCATTCCACAAAGATAACTGCTGTACCATGTGGCACATTTCATTCCTGTGTTTCTCATTATTCTTTCTAACATAGTTATAGTCATATAAAGAAATTTTTCCTAATTTAGATTTAATATTATAAAATAAGTTTTTTCCAATTTTAATCCACTTTATAGATCAAGTGAGGTACAACACAGCAATGACTCTATCATTTAATCAAATCCTTGTTTGGGTGTAGAGACATGTGCTCTTTGACTTATGTTGAGGATATGTCTTTGAGACAGGGTCTCTCTGTAGCCTCAGTTATCCTGGAACTCACTATATAGATCAAGGTGGCCTTCATCTCACAGAGATCCATCTGTCTCTGCCTCCTGAGTACTGAAATTAAAGGTGTGTCATCATGACTGGCAATGTGTCTTAATAAACCCATTATAAGTTGAAGATATTATAAGTTAAAAAATGCACTTTTATGTACCTGACCTACCTACAGAACATCATAGGTTAGCCTCGCCTATTTTGAACATAGTCAAAACACTCTCATTATCTTACACTTGGATGAAATACTCTAACAAAAAGCCTATTTGTAATAAAAGGTTGAACATCTCATGTAGTTTATTAAATACTTATATCTCAAAACATAAACAAAGCAAAGCAACAATAATATAGCACACTCTGGAGTATTAGTTTTTTTTTTTTAAATAGTCTTTTTAGCTTTGAAAATTTCATCCATGTATACAATGCACTTGATCAGGTACACCCCCACTCCCCATCCAATTGCCCCAGGACCCCCATCACATCTTCCTCCCAGATTTCTGTTTTTTAACCACATGGTAAGGGTGGCCAACTGGAGCTTCTGTTTACTGCCACTGCCCAGTGTTATGAGAGAGTATCAGACCATATATTGCATCCCTGAGAAAAGATCTGAAATTAGAAGTACAGCATTTACTAAATTAGCATTGTTTCACACATATCACAAAGCTAAAAACTCTTGAGCTATGATAAGTCAGGGATCATCTGTATATAAGACAAATAGATATATTCACAGTGTTAATACTGTCAGCATGGCTGTGTATTAAGGATTTTTTATTTAATATTATATACTGCTGCTTTTCCTACACTGAAAAGTACTTGATTCATCATATTTCACTATTGTGGGTATAACAAAACTATTATGAACTGTTCTAGTATTACTAGTCATCTGATGAATTGTGTTTTCTTTTTTAGATTTATTTATTATTTATGTGAATGTCTGTGCGAGTGTCTATAATGTGTGTGGGGGTACCTTCAGAGGCCAGAAGAGGGATCAGATTCCTGGGAGCAGGAGTTACAGGCAGTTGTGAGCTGCTTGATGTGGGTGGTGGGGACTTGAGTCTTCTGGAGAGCAGCAAGTTCTAACTGCTGAGCCATCACTCCAGCCCCATCAACATTTTCTACACTAAACTTTCCTGCTGTATTCATGATCATTTCCTTATAAAAGTACATGATGTTAGCCAGGCGTGCAGGCACATGCCTGTAGTCCCAGCACTTGGGAGGCAGAGGCAGGCAGATATCTGTGAGCTCAAGGCCAGCCTGGTCTACATAGTAAGTTCCAGGACAGTTGGGGCTACAGGGAGACCCTGTCTCAAAAAGACCAAAAAAAAAAAAAAAAATAGTACATGATGTGGTCAAGGGTATGATGAACATGACTAGATGTTCATCCAAGCCACTCACTGCCCTTTCTTCCTGGACATGCAACCAGACTACATTTCCTAGGCTCCTGTGAAGGGAAGCAAGTCCTCTCAACCTAGCTCTAGCCAGAGGAATGTGAGTGACTGCCAGGTCTGCTCCACAAAACTCTACATGCAAACAAACTTCTTTATACTCTTTCCACTTCTGCCAACTCAATAAACATGTCCAGAATGACCTTGGACGGCTCATTGATTTAGCCAAGGCTCCACTAATTTCCAGGCTTTTGAATGACTGTGCAGATGACTCTGTGGTCTCCTTCTCCCTTCCACATCTTCCTGTGCTGCAGCTCACACACAAATTCAAGTCCTGAACAGTCCAAGAAAATAATATGTACAGGAAACAAAGTAATGGTTAAGCAGCTAGTGATCTCTAATAAAAATTACACAACTTTAAATTATTAAAAAATTGTACCTTTAAAAAAATACTGTTTGGGATGGTACTCTTAATGTATACGTCCACCCCAAGTATATGAGAAAAGTCATACCGCAGTTGCTATTAAAATTGTATTTACCATTTTCCATGAAGAGATTCATCATTAAGTTTGCTTTTTAGATGCCTAGTTGCATTTGGGTGCTAGTTCATGTTGAATAGTTTCCTGATTATTAGGGATTCATCTTTCATGATATTTCACAAACATGCAAGCTGTTTGATTTTTAAATATATCTTTCCTCTGTGATGTTATTTATTGTTTTCATGTGTGCATTTATACAATTCTTTAATTTTTATATTTAAAAAATTATTTTCATTTTTTTTTCACTGCCTCTAGTCACTGTACTTGGCACTGGGTTACATAAGGATGTTTTCATACAAGTCTATAATGTACTATGAGCATATCCCCCATACTCCCCTGCCTTCTCTTTGTCACCTCTCTCTCCTTCTGTTAGTCCCCTTTGTCCTAAATAATTTCACTTTTACTTTCATGTCATACGTACATACAGGATCTAATGAATCTATACAAAATGTAGGACCCACATATGAGAGAAGCCAGGAAGTAGTTGTCCTTCTGAGGCTGACTTAATTAGCTGAATATGCTTACCCTCAGTTGCATCAATGCTCCTGAAAATGACATAATTTCATTCTTTATGGACTAAAAGCTTCCATTGTATGTGTGTATACACACACACACACATATATACATGCATACACACACATATATATATATACATATATATATATATA
>NW_008350555.1:4089651-4090602 GCF_000622305.1 Nannospalax galili
TAGCAACATTTATTGACAGATGAAACAAACAAAAGTGCTGGATTTGGTCCTGCAGTTCTGGGAAAACTAGAATGTTAATCAGATAATTACAGAATAGCAAATTCAAAATAAATATTGAGCAATTCCTTTGAAAATCTGATACTGGAAAACAAGGTCACCATCTGGAATATTCTTTATTTATTTGATTTTAGGTGGTGTAATTGAGCTGCAATTCACTCTAATTAAGAGGAGTGTTATAATATAGCTCAGCTCATATATTGGGCTTGGCTTAGAAGACATAAGTACTGGGAATACAGTAGATACAGTACAGAAAATATCACAATCCCTGTTCCCAAGGTACCTGATGATGGTACATGGTATATTATCAGTTTGTTAAGCAGTGTGTTAGAAAGAAAAAAAGGCAAGTAAAACAGGGGAGGGGTGTTGGTGGTGAAATGGGGGCATGTTGAGCATTACCTTTGTGGTCAGAGTTAGCTTCAAGAAGATGAGAGCTGAGCAAAAATTGAAAGAAAGTGAGCAAAGAGGGTTGGACAAACAGATGTCTAAGGTAAAAGAAGAGCCAGTGAAAAGCTCTGGAGGGAGGAGTGTGTGAGGAAGAGCAAGAAAGAATTATTAGTGGAGCAGAGTAACCATGGGACAGAGAAATGGGGACAGGAATTGCACCAGGTAGCATCTTGTGAGCCACCATACACATTCTGGGTCTTCCTTTGGGTAAAACAGGAATTCACGGGAGGATTTTTTTTTTAATTATTTATTTAATAAACATATAATTAGAAGAAACATTTCATTACAACAGCATTGACATATTCAATAACAATTTCCAGGGCTAAGATGCATCTGTTTCAAGACAGGCTGTGAATTTTTAGGTTACAGTTGAATTAATACAGTTATACAATATTGAACTCAGTATAAACCCTGTAAGATATAAAATTGAATGAGTTTTTACCCTTT
>NW_008350555.1:4095518-4097234 GCF_000622305.1 Nannospalax galili
TATTGGTTCCCCAGCTGTCTGGGTCCCCGAGACTAGGAATGGCGCAGGGCCCAAACTAGGAGTATAGAACGGCGGGGGAGGGGATGGAAGGGTGAATATTGCTTAGGGAGTCCCGGCGCGGAGAGCTGCGCTATAGACTTACCCCAAGAGGCCTGAGGATAGTAGTGCCTCACGGGAGGATTTTTAAATAGATTTAACATTTGTTAGCTCTAACCCTATCATCTATTATCTGGTCTATAGGATTGTTTATGAGGTTATAAAATTCTTAGAACAGAACCTGGCACATAGTAAGTGTTGGTGAATATGTGTTCAGTTAAAAAAATAAATATCTTTGCCTCACCTCCCTCTGCTTCCCTGGGCCTGCCAGACCCACAGGCTTCTCTTTCCGGGGTAAGTTGAGCTTGCTCTCGGTGCCTTGATTCCCCCAGCCTCACACACCCTCCCATCTCCCCCACGGGTCTCTCCTAGCTTGGGCTCTGTCCCTTTCCTTGTCCTGGTACCCCAGACACCTGGGAACCACCACTGCTTCTTACTGATCCTGGGCATCCAGAACAACTCTGTTTTTTCTGAGGTCCCCAGGAGTACTGCTTCCGCGCCTGGCCCCACCCTCACCTCCATCTGCTTCCTGGGCCTACAGGACCTACAGACCGCTCTCCAACCCACAGGCCTCTCTTGCAGGGGTAAGTCCATCTTGCCCTCCCTGCTTTGATTCCCCCAGCCTCACTCACCCTCCCATTTCCCCCACAGGTCTCTCCTCCTAACCTGGGCCCTGCTCCATTCCTTGTCTTGGTGCCCCAGACACCTGGGGAGCCACCACTGCTTCTTCCTGATCCTGTGCATCCAGACCAACTCAGTTCCTTCTTGGGTCCCCAGGGTGCTCTGGGCCTGGCCCCACCCTCATCTCCCTCTGCCTCCCTGGGTCTGTACAACCCACCAGCCTCTTTCCTGGATGCCAGGGCTGACCTTTCCTCTTCCTGGTCCTTTGCATCCAGACCAACCCAGCTCCTTAGTGCAGTCCCCAGGGGCCCTTGGAGCCACCTCCCACCACCATCTTCCTTTGCATCTTTGGGTAGCACATTCACCAGCTGCCCTTCACCATGATATTTCCTGGACCCAGCTCCAAGGCCAGTCCAACCCCAAATTCCTGAGGCCAAAATCTATCCTGGAGGGATCCACACCTTAGGAGAAAGCCTGAGAACATCTGATCCTCATCTGACTTGGGCCTCTGTGGGAACTCAGGAAGACAAAAGCAATCTGGCACTCTAATATAAAATCAAAAGAGAGAACTGAAAGCTTAGAGGAACCAGCCTTTCATGCCCAAAAATTAAACCACAAAGACACAGAAAGTTTAAAAAAAAAAAGCAGACCTAAACTTGAAGGCTTGAGTCTCACACAAGAATCAGAAACTACAAAAGAAATTCACATGTCAAAACCACAGAGAAAAAAACAATAACATGAAAAAACCAAAATAACATATCACCACCAAATACCAATAGTCCTCTAGAGGAGTACAGTGAGAACTCCCTAGAGATAATGCAGGACATGGAACTCAAAAGAATAATTATAAACATGATAAAAGAATTCAGTGAATTTCAAGAACAGACAAAGAAAGAAATCAAAGAACTGAAGGAAGATAGGGATAAACTTCTGAATAAATTCAGAAGAGTTAGAAATATTGAAGAATACTCAGGCTGAAATGAAGAAGGAAGTGAAACA
>NW_008350555.1:4097398-4099373 GCF_000622305.1 Nannospalax galili
ATATGTGACACCATAAATAGACCAACCTTTATGAATCATAGGCATACAGGAAGGAGAAGAATCCCAAGATAATGGCATAGACCAGATCTTCAACAGAATCATGGAAGAAAATTTTCCAAAATTAAAGAAAGACATGCCCATACAAATACAAGAAGCATATAGAACACCAAACAGGCAAGAAAAGAAAAGAAACTCACCACGGCACATCATAGCAAAAGCACAAAACGCAAAAAAACATCAAAACAAAGAGACAATACTAAAAGCTGCGAAAGAGACAAAACAAGTCACATATAAAGAAAAGCCCATAGGAAAAACCCAACAGCTGACTTTTCAGTGCAAACTATGAAAGCCAGAAGAGCCTGGACCAAAGTATTCCCAGTTTTAAATGACCACAGATACCAACCCAGATTTCTATATCCAGCCAAAATGTTTATTATAGTTGAACGGGAAAGAAAAATCTGCCATGAAATAAATAGGCTGAAGGAATTCATGTCCACAAAACTAGCCCTTCAGAGAGTTCTGGAAGCAATACAAGGAGCTGAAGAAAGGAATGACTATACCCGAGGAATTGTGGAAAGAAATTCAATGATGGTATAAATGTGGAAAAGTAAAGCTACATCACGAATGTAAATAGAAATAAAAATGACAGGATTCAATATTCACCTTTCATTAATAACTTTAAATATTAATGGACTGAACCTCCTAGTCAAAAGACACAGACTAGGTGAATGGATTAAGAAACAAAACCCTTTTTGTGTTGTCTGCAAGAAACCATCTCACTTTCAAGGACAGACACTATCTTAAAGTGAAAGGATGGAAAAAAAAACATACCAAGCAAATGGTACTAAGAAAAAAGCAGGCATAGCAATTCTAATATCTGACAAAATAGATTTCAAACTAAAACTTCTCAGAGAAATAAAGATGGCCACTTCATTCTGATCAAAGGAATAATTGACCAAGAAGATATGAAAATCATGAACATATATTCACCAAACTCTGGGGCACTCAACTTCATAAAAACTGTAGTACAGGACTTTAAGACCCAGATTAATTCCAACTCATTAATATTAGGAGACTTCAATACCCCATTGTCTCCATTATATAGGTCAACAACAGGATAGAGAATTAACAGAGAGACACCTGAATTAAACAATACTATACATCAAATGGGCCTAACAGACATCTACCGAGTATTCCACCCAAGCACCAAGGAACATAATTTCTATTCAGTGACCCATGGAACCTTCTCCAAAATTGACCATATACTGGGCCACAAAACAAGGCTCAACAAATACAAAAAGATTGAAATAATTCCATGCATTCTATCAGACCACAATGCAGAATCCCTAATCACCACATGAACACATGGAGATTAAACAACACACTCCTGAATAATGAGTGGGTCAAAAGAGAAATTAAGAAAGAAAAAAAGTATTCCTGGAATGAAATGAAAAGGATAATACAACACAACAAAACCTTTGGGACACTTTGAAAGTGGTCCTTAGAGGGAAATTTACAGCTCTAAGTGCCTACACTAAAAAATTGGAAAGAACACAAATAAATGACTTAACGGTGCAACACACCACACTTGAAAAGCAACAGTAAATGAAACCTAAACCCAGCAGACAAGAAGAAATAACAAAAATCAGGGCAGAAATTAATGAAATTGAAACAAAGAAAACTATACAAAGAATCAAGAATTCCAAGAGCTGCTTTTTGAAAAGATAAACAAGATTGACAGACCGCTAACCCAGTTAATCAAAAGAAAGAAAGAGCACCTCCAAATCAACAAAATCAGAGATGAAAGGGGAAACATCACAACAGACACCAGAAAGATACAGAACATTATAAGGGAATACTTTTAAAACATATATGCTACTAAATTTGAAAACCTAAAAGAAATGATGGATATCTAAAGGTATGTGGACCACCAAAACTAAACCAAGAAGAGATTAACAGCTTAAACAGACCCATA
>NW_008350555.1:4099466-4144371 GCF_000622305.1 Nannospalax galili
AATAGACATTTAAAGAAGATCTGCATCCAATACTACTTAATTTATTCAAAAAATTAGAAATGGAGGGAGAATTTCCAAATTCCTTCTATGAAGTAAGCATCACTCTAATACCAAAGCCTGGTAAAGATACAACCAAAAAAGGAAACTATAGACCCATGTCCTTAATGAACATAGATGCAAAAATTCTCAAAAAGATACTTGCAAACTGCACATAGACACACATCAAAAAGATCATCCACCACGAGCAAATTGGCTTTATCCCAGAGATTCAGGGATGGTTCAATATACGTAAGTCAATAAACATGATAAATCATATGAATGGACTCACAGACAAGAACCACATGGTCATCTCAATAGATGCAGAGAAGGCCTTTGACAAAATTCAACATACATTTATGCTCAAAGTCCTAGAGGAAATTGGACTGGAGGGAACCTACTTCAACATAATTAAAGCCATATATAACAAACCCACAGCCAACATCATTCTAAATGGAGAAAAACAGGAAGCATTCCCATTGAAAACAGGAACCAGACCAGGCTGCCCACTATCTCCACTTCTCTTTAACATAGTTCTTGAACTCTTGCAAGAGGAATAAGACAAGAGAAGGAAATTAAAGGAATAATAATTGGAAAAGAAGAGCTCAAATTATCCCTTTTTGCAGATGGTATGATATATATATCTAAGGGATGCCAAAAATTCCACCGTAAAACTCCTAGAAGTTATTAACAAATTCAGTAAAGTGGCAGGTTACAAAATTAACCTACAAAAGTCTGTAACCTTTCTATATACCAATAACAAGCAATCAGAGAAAAAGCACATGGAAACACTCCCCTTCACAATAGCTGTAAAAAAAATAAAATATCTTGTAATAAACCTGACCAAAGACATTAAAGATCTCTACAATGAAAATTTAAAATCTTTAAAGAAAGAGATTGAGGAAGACATCGGAAGGGAAGGACCTCCCATGCTCATGGATTAGAAGAATTAATATTGTGAAAATGACCATCCTACCAAAAGTCACTTATATTTTCAATGCAATGACAATCAAAATCCCCATGACATATTTCACAGAATTGGAAAAAAATCATCCTAAGATTCATATGGAAGCACAAAAGACCTCAGATAGCCAAAACAACCTTGAGCACTGAGAGCAATGCCAGGGGGATTACTATACCAGATTTTTAGCTGTATTACAGAGCTATAGTCATAAAAAAAACATGGTACTGGCACACAAAAAAAAAGACCCATAAACCAATGGAACAAAATTGAAGACCCAAATATGAGTAAATATGATTTTAGCCACCTGGTATTTGATAAAGGGGCCAAGAATATTCACTGGAGGAAAGACAGCTTGTTCAGCAAATGGTGCTGGCAAAACTGGATCTGCACCTGTAGAAGAATGAAATTAAACCCCTATCATTCACCCTGCACAAAAGTGAATTCCAAATGGATCAAAGACCTCAATGTAAAGCCTGAAACTCTGAAACTTTTAGAAGAAAACAATGGAAAAAACCTACAAGATATAGGTGTCTACGATTTTCTAAAGAGAACATCAATTGCTCAGGAAACAAGGGCAAGAATTAACAAATGGGACCTCATTAAACTAAAAAACTTCTGTACATCGAAGGAGGCAACCAGGGAAGCGATCAGAAAACCCACAGAATGGGAGAAAATCTTTACCAGAAACACATCTGACATATATATCCAGAATATATAATGAACTCGAAAAACAGAGAATCAAGACAAGAAGCCACCCAATTAAAAGATGGGCTAAGGAGTTGAACAGAGAGTTCTCAAAAGAAGTAAAGATGGCTATGAAGCATCTTAAAAGATATTCAGCATCACTAATAATTAGGGAAATGCAAATTAAAACCACTTTAAGATTTCATCTTACCCAAGTCAGACTGGCTAAGGTCAAGAAAACAAATGATACCGAATGTTGGAGAGGATGTGGGGAAAGGGGAACACTCATCCACTGCTGGTGGGGCTGCAAACTGTGGAGAACTCTTAAAGAACTACAAATGAGCCTACCATTTGATCCAGTTATACCACTCCTTGGCATATACCCAAAGAACTCATCCTATTGCAGAGACACTTGAACATCCATGCCCTATTGCAGAGGCACTTGTACACCCTGCTTGTTGCTGCCCTTTTCACAATAGCTAAGAAATGGAAGCAACCTAAGTGTCCCTCAGTTGATGAGTGGATAATGAAAATGTGGTTCATTTATATGATGGAGCTTTACTCAGTAATAAAAAAAGATGAAATCATGAAATTTGCAGGTAAATGAATGGAACTAGAAACTGTTATACTAAGTGAAGTAACACAGACTCAGAAAAAAAAAATCAACATATGTTCTCCCTCATATGTGGATCTTAGAACCAAACCCTGATGAGTATGTATCCAGAACATAACTACAGGAACCATGATAATTGAAAGGAAACAGGGAGGTAAAGGGAGAGCAAGAACATGAAAGAGAAGAACAGTAGGAAACAGGCCTTAATAAGTGAGATAGAGACAAAAATTGGGTTAGTTTAAGGGAGGGGGGTGGGAAGGGTATACAAGGAACCTAGGGCATAAGGGGAAAGACGGAGATCGAGAGAGGTAGGACAGTAGGAGAACGGTATTAGTAAGGGAGAAAGGGGGGAAATGGGGGCACCTTATGTGGGAAAACTATGGTGGAGGGGTGAGAAAATGCGAGAGACAAATAATGCCTAGCTAGTTTTGAAAACCAGAGGGAACCATATTACTCCTACAACCTACTGACAAATTATACATAGCAGATCAAGAAACATATGTCTAGGTAAGGTTTATCTGAGAGCAATTGGTCTTTGCCCAAGATTTATCTACATGGCACAGTGTAATTAAAAGTACCAGACTGGTGGAAGTAACATTCATGGTTGTTTAACAGACATGCTTTGAGGCCTATAATAATTTGGTCAGAGGGACATAACGGACAGTTTTTGCTCCTTGCCCTCCTATGTCAACCAGTTCCAGGGAACTATGAGCATCTCTCAAAATGTCCTGTAATGGTGGTATGTCACCTGTCCTCTTGATCAAGGAGGCCAAGGAGACCCCTCCAAATGAACTTGAACCAGTGTCCAGTCTACAAAGAGGAGGGTCAACACAGAGGAATCACTTCCTCCATGCTTCCAAGCGAAGCCAACCATGGTCGAGTAGGACCTTTGACTTATCTTCACATAGGCAGAACTGGTAAAAGAAAGGAACCAGGGGCTCCTCCCAAGCCCATGTGACCTCTGAGTAACAGGTACTCAAATGACCTTAAGAGTAAAAATAAATTGGTTTATCAGAGCCTGCTGTATGGCCTTAAACATCCAAAAGGAAAGTATAACCAAAGATTAAAGGGGCCAATATAATTTCTTAAGAGTCCATATGCATACCTAAAGGCTACATAACAAGCAACAATTCCAGATAGGATATACCTTCTTTTGAGTTGTTGGTCAGGGCGAACAAAGGGACTCCCAAATAGTAACCCAGCATAGAACTGGGAAAATGAACAGCAGACCCTAATATTATCTAAAGGAGTATTGACAACTGATTGCTGCTAGAAGAGGAACAGCTGACCATCCTAAAACAGAGACCTCTAGATAGGCTGACTGGATTCAACAGACAGGCAAGTAGTGGGGATTGGCTGGGGTGCTGACAACACAGCAGACAGTAGCAGGGATTTTTAGAATATAAGGGCTCTAGTGGGGGAGGGAGGCTATGGGAGGGTGCCAACTGCAAAGTCGGTGCATAGTCGAATAAGATGGTTTGTGATGTTCTGTGTGGTATACACACACAGAAAAAAATCAACAAATTTTTAAAAAATATATTTGAGGAAGGAAGCATGGAAATTTCCATCATGCTAATTAGTAGAGGTGATAAACATTACCATTGAAATCCACCCAATGACTTGATAGACATACACAGGCACCAAGGGTCCAAGTGAAACCGATTATGACTAGTAATAATCAGATGCATACAGATTAGAGATTCATGCGCCAACATCTCAGTGTTAGTAGCAAAAACAATGAGTCTTTCTGCAAGGAGCAATATATTCTAAAATGAAATGGAGATCTTTTTTAAAGGTTAAAAAACTCATTCAATTTTATGTCTTACAGGGCTTATACTGAGTTCAATATTGTATAACTGTATTAACTCAACTGTGAACCTAGAAAGTTGCACCCACTTGTGAAAGAGATATACTCTTTCTCTAGAGTATGTTACTGAATATGTTAAATCTGTAGTGAAATGCTTCTAATCATGTAGTTATTAAAAATTAAAAAAATAATGATTAAAATAATTATTAGTAGATGTGAGAAACATTACCATTGAAATCTACCTGACTTTATATCCATGCTCAGATGCCAAAGAACGCAGAAAACAACTGACTGTCTCTAGTAATAATCAGATATATAAAGATTAGAAATGCATGTGCAAATATCTTAATATCAATTGCATTGAAAATGAAATTTTCTGTATGAAACTGTATTTTAATAATGAAATGGAGATCTTTTTTAAAGGTTAAAACCTTATTTAATTTTATGTATTATAGTGTTTATACTGAGTACAATATTGTATAACTATAATAATTCAGTTCAACTGTAAAACTAAAAATTTACAACCAATATTGAAAAAGATACATCTTAGCTCAGAAAATTGTTATTGAATATGTCAATGCTGTTGTAATGAAATGCTTCTTCTAAGTATGTGGTTTTTAAATAAATAGTTAACTGGAAAAAATATCTAATGAAACTGTGACAAAATACTTAAGAGCTTAAGAGGGGAAGGATTCATTTAGTTCATGGTTTCATAGGATTTAGTTCATGGTTGCTTGGCTATGTGCATTCAGGCAGAACATCACAGCAGTGGTAACACGCAGTCGAGGAAGCAGACAGGAGTAGAGAGTAAGGAAGGTATTGGAAACCAGGTATAACTTTCAAAAGCACACCCTCAATAATCTACTTGCTAAAGTTTCCAAACCAAAAAGAAACTCCCAAAACAGAATTGCCAACTGGCAAACATTCAACATCAAGGCCTGTGGTGGGTGGGGATAGTGCATATCTATAGCATAGTAGATAACTGAATGGAGTGAATGGTTGAGGTTCTGCAGGGGACATGGATGTATTCAACAATTATCACATGAAGTCAGAAGAGAGTGGTAACACAAAGAATGAACTGCACTTCCAGTGGTTAGTGGGAGCTGAGCTCAGGGCTTATAGGGTGTTTCAGTTGGAGAGACCAGTGTTAAGAGCTGTGGAGATACAACAATGTCACTATAGCAGCAGCTGGATGCTTCTAAAACTGATGGAGATAAAATTAATAAAAACCAATGGGGGAAATGTTAGAGTAGAAGAACATGTACAGAGTGATTAACTTCAACTTGCAAATGAAGAGGCTTTATGGAACAGGGCCTAGAATAATGTTTGGATAGATGGGCTCTGGAATCAAACCAGGTCAGATTAGAATGCTGACTTGGACCTCACTGGTTGTGTGACTTGAACACTCCAGCCCTCAATGTCCTCAACTATAAAGTGGAATAATAATAATGTCTCACTTATAAGGCTGATAAACACCCATAGCTAATCCATCTAAACTCTTAGTAAAAATCACTCAATAAAAGTTAAGCTCCCCTTATTACATGTGAGTCAAACCTTAAGAAAAATTTATCAGCACTCAAGGAACAGCTTGAGAAAAGACCCAGAGGTCAAAAAGTATCTCACACTTTAAAGAGCAAGTCACTGCTGCCTGAAGTACACTCACAGTGATAGTCTATGGACTGGTTTTTATTGGTCCATGATGAAGTAAATCACAGAAGAGGAAGCATTTAGAAATTTTAACAAGGAAGAGCAATTTTATACTTGTAATTTGAATACTTGTGCTAATAAAAACTAAGATTGTAGCTTTATAGCTTATTTTTCAGCATTACTAGTAGATTTTTAATTGTATTTTACAAAAATAACAGTCATAGGGTATCGGAGATTAAAATTATTTATTCAACATAGTTTTAAGAAAATGTAATTTGATGGTGGGGGGCTGTATATGGTTCCCCAGAGACCATCTGAGAAAGTTCAAGTAGAACCATATCATAAAGACCTGAGTGCCTCACAGAGGTGACACTCTGTGTGATGGGCAACAGGGCTAGCAAAAGTTTAAAGGGAATGTTGTCTGAAGGTTATATGTATGTAAGTGAAGGAACTTTGTGTGTGTGTGTGTGTGTGGTGCAAGCACGTGTCTAATTTGTCTTTTTCGTCCTTTATTTGTAAGTATGTGGCTTCTTTTTAACTATTTTCTTTTGAGAGTCTTCCTATGTAGGCCAGGCTGGCCTGGAACTCAAGAGTCTCGTGCATCCTGGGATAACACATATTATCTCTGTGCCTAAGTTTTTCCATCTTAAAAAAATAAGTGTGTATGTGTGTGTAAGTGCTTAAGAGGAAAGACCAGAATTGCACAGTGTTTCACAAAGATAACTGGTTTTGATAAGAACTTGGTTAAGCAAAGGAATTTAAGAGTTATCAAAACACAAAACGTTAAAAATACGTGTGTACTTTGTGAACAGAAATGCGTATTTCTTCCTGGGCATCTTTTTATATGTCCAAAGACTTTCTGATATAGTTTAGATCATTGCCTCTGCCTTCCATGAGCCTCCTCTTTAACAATCCTTCCCATTTCAGCTGACCAGAGGGGAAAAAGTAAGGTTTATTTTTCACTTGACTGTTTTTTTGACAGGCCCACTCTGTAGCCCTTTGTACTCTCACAGTCAAGGCAATCCTCTCTGTGCCTCAGCCTCCCTATTGCGGGGATTACAGACGTGAGCCACTTTGCCTGGCAAAATAATGGTTTAATCGCTTCCCCCGGGGGCTCTGGGGTGGGGGGTGGGGATTGACAGTTCACAAAGCAAGGTTTCCAGAAGCCAGGCCTTTGAATGGTTTGTCCACAGCGGGTCTCAGAAAGACAAACACCTACGGGGTTCAGCCGGCCTTGGAGCTCCGACCTTCCGCCCGCACAGCCTGTGCTAAAGCACAGCCCCCAGGTCAGGCCCCGCGCCTCGTCCGCGCCCCGCAGGGTGGAGCACGGCCTCGCTGCACAGCCCAGGGAGGGTGCCGGGGCTCTGTCGCCCCGCGTGAAGCCAGGTCCCGCCCGGGCGCCAGGGGTCTCCGACAGCAGCCAGGCCTCTCCCGCGGCCTCGGGGTCTCCGGCGGGGCCCTGCGCGTCCGAGTGGCGCTGTAGCGCGCCTGGCCACGCTCCTTCCCGCCCCGCCTCCGGCCGCCGCCCTCAAGGCCTCGCCGGGGTGAGCTCGCTGCCACCGGGAGTCCGCGTCGCCGCCGCTTCACTGCCGAGCCCCGTGACCAGGTGCGTGCACCGCGGCCCGTGGCGGCCTGGCTTCCTCTAGGCGGGCGGGCGGCCAATGAGCGGCCGAGGACGGCAATGGCGAGACACTGGGAGCCGCCCGCCCGCTTCTCCAGGGACACCAGGGTCCGAGGTCAGCCCGGACCGCAGGTGCCTATCACCTGCAGCCCTGGGCCTTGGCGGCCTCCCTCTCCCCTCAGCTGCCTAGGAGCTCCCTCTAGCCCCCATCTGGAATGTTCCCTAGGACAACGAACTTCACAGCGGACGCCTTGGGGGTTTCTTTCACTGTACCTCATGCTTTCACTTCTGGTGTGCATGGTGTGTTCCACTTTTGAGTTGCATGAGAGACAAGCCTGAGTCGGACTTGTCATCCGTAATAGTACTCAGTAACTGAGGATGAAGTAGAATTAAATAAATTAGGTGATCAAGTTGGATGGGTACTTTTGAAGAAAAGCTGAGTAAATAGATGCATGGAAATCAGTGTATACGAAGTGGAGCAATAAACACAGGCTAGTAGTGCTTATTTTCTGATGTTTTCCCAGGGTTAAGTGTTCTTTTGGAAGCGGAGCATAAGAGTTCTGTTCTATGTAGTTGTAAATAATCACTAGGCTCCCACACCCCGTATCTTCTTTAGGTGGAGTGGAGTGTATGTGCTTGTGTAAAACAAAATATTCCTGAGGTGTTTCTTGCTGGTGTTTTGTTTCTTCCTGCTTTGGGTTTTGAAGCACCATTGTCACTGTAATATTTAATGTATTTCTAAAATACTAGGGTAAATCTAAAGGAAGAACCACATCACTGACTTGGTTGTGAACCAGGCATTTCTCTTGAATTCAAGACTGTGAAGAGTCTCTGTTTTCCTTTGACAAGGGGTGGTTGAATGGAGGTGAATGAAGAAAGCTAAACATGGCCTGGTGAGGAAAGATAGTACACACAGGACATAATGACTGCTTTAAATTCTGTAGTTCTATTTTTTAGACCCAAGCTGATCTTGGGTTTTTCACTGATCTCTTTGGGTTTTAATTTCATGTGCTTGTGTGCATGTGTGTTATCTGTGTACATGTATTTGTGTGTGTGTGTGCATGTGTGTTCATGTGCCTGTGAAAGTCAGAGGTCAATGTCAAGTGTATTCCTCAGTTGCTTTTCAACTTAATTTTTTGAGACAAGGTCTCTCACTGAACATGGAACTCACAAATTCAGCCAGACTGATGGGTCAGTGAGCTCCAGGAATTCACCTGTGTCCACCACATGGGTTCTGGGGTTGCAGACCTGCACCAATGTTGTGGGTGTCCTGGGGCCCTCTGGGTGGGGGTAGAGTTGGCGTGGAGTCGGGACACAGACACCTGGAGTCAGGTGAGAAGCAGGCAGTGCAAGCAGCTGCAGACTCCTTTATTGTGGATATGGGGCTCCCTTATATCCCCACCTCCCAGTGTCCCATTGGTCCATTGATAGGTTGTGTCTGTTCCTCGTTGGTTCTCTGTATCAGGCCAATTTGCGTCAGCCCTCTCTATGTCTTTTGGCAGAACACAGGTTTGCCTCAGCCAGATGTTTTTAGCATTTGCAGCGCTGGCTCACTGGTTGTTCGGCCGCACTTCTTCCTGCACACCACTACACCTGGATTTGATGTGGGGGTTAGATCTTCACATTCGTGTGGTAAACACTTTACAAATTGAGCCATCAACGCATCCCCAGGTTCCAATTTCTTAATTTCTAAAATGATGTTTGTTAGCTGGGACTCTTGCCTGAGGTAAACTGTAGCTTGCTCTCTAGTCAGGGTTGAAGGTGAAACTGCAGACCGTTTCATGGGGTTCTGCCTACTTCACTTGCTCTGCTTGAAATTCTGAGGAGCCTTGCCCATGCTTTATTCTCTGCAGATTACAGCTCAGTTTTCTTCTCCACATTTGCAGCTATAGGACCTTGGACCTCCAACTGGTAGAGAAAAGTGGGCAATATTTTCTTCTGTATTGCTACAGGTCACCAGTCTTGGGTCTAACTTGTTTCCAGTCATCCCAGTCAGACGATGTCACAATTTCCAGTATATTTAGAAAGCTGTGTCAATATTAATTGGCATGCAATGGAGATTAGTTATCTTAAATCACAACATTTTAGAGCTGCAAGGGCCTTGGAGATTTTTAAAGGGAACTTAAAAGGCATTTTATGTAATATTAAAATATTCTTTTGCATGCTACTTTTATTTATTTTTATTTTTATGTGTATGAGTGTATTGCCTGCATGTGTGTAAGTGCACCTGAGTCCTGCAATGCCTGTGGAGGTCAGAAGAAGGAGTCAGATTCTCTGGAATTGGAGTTACAGATGGTTTGTTAGCTGCCATGTGGGTGTTGGGAATTGAACCCGGATCCTCTGCAGGAGCAATCAGTACTCTTAACTGCAGAGACATCTCTCTAGTCCCCTTGCATGTTACTTTTAACAAACACAAAGCCCCCAAATAAATCCATGTTACCTCAGTTATTTCAAGTTTATTGAGTGAAGTGGAGTCAATGTTTTGCTTGGTGAAAAAGACAGACTTTCTCTGGCTCTTTTCCGAAAGTGCCAGTGATGGTGTGATATGTCATTCAGATATGAAATGTGTAAGGCTGATATTTATGGAGCACCGACCACTTAAAAGTCGCTGTTCCATTTAAACTTTTGGTTATATTGTCCCATTTAATCATCATCATAAACCTAAGAGCAAGGTACAAGTGTAATCCCTTTTGACCTTACTAAACAGAAATAGTACCTGCAAAATGGGAAAGACAGGACTCAGAACACAAGCAGATAGAGTCAGGACTCCTCCCACAGGCACAGATAATCTCTGCTGTAACTGCCTGTGTGGTATAGAAGGATGGTCTCCATTTATTCTCAGATATGTATAGATGTTGGATATGGGGACAAGTGAATTGGGGATGGGAACTCAGGAGTAGAATGATTAAGGATAAATTATAGGGAAGCTGGTCATTTTGTAGTTTAAAAAATTATCAACTAAGGGGGTAGTGTGATGGTTCAGCAGGTAAAATGATTTGCAGCTAACCCTAATGATCTGAGTTTGATCCCTTGGAGTCACATCATAGAAGGAGAGAACTGACTCTGAAAGTTGTCCTTTGACCCCTCTCCCCCAACACGGGCACCATGAGACACACACATACACACATAACACAATATAATAGTAATTGTCAGCTGGTGCGATGGCTCACACCTGTAATCCCAGCACTGGCCAGCCTGGGCTACATAGTGAGACCCTGTCTTACAAGAATTACTGAATTATACTGGGATTCAAGTAGAATTCAAGACTTTGAACCTAAATGCTCTTGCATCCTACTAGTTTTACCCATTTATGGAGCTTAAGGTGGGTGACATTAAGGGCTGTCATCAGTGAATGGCATTTAAGCGCACTGAACCATAAGACCTAAGGACTGCTGTTTTGTGGGCCAACTTTGTGCCCTTGGTGAGGTGCTACTTGCCAATCTCCTTCTTTGTAAGGAAAACTAGGAAGGCAAGATGGGCTTCCAGGGCCCTTATAATTATCTGATGAGAGCAAGAGAGTGGCCCGTAAAATAAGTGGAAAATTGTTGTCAGCCAGATTTAGCCTCATGGAAGGCAGAAACCAATTGTAGCTGAAAATCTGAGTGCCTGAAAATCTGAGTGCCCATGACAGTTTGATTTAGCTCAAGAAGCCGGAACTTTCTGCCCTGAAGGCTGGTGTGATGGAATAGACCTTCCTGTTGCTCATGATATGAAAAATTTAAAGCAAACATTTTTATTACTTGCCCTGGAGCTAGAACTTTAAAATGTGCTTTCTTCTCCCCCTACTTTCCCTAAACCACTTAGCTTTTAAAAACAAACAATCCATTCATGTGCTTGCCATTGTCAGATTGTTAGTCCTTTCTCTTCATGCTTGGGCTCCCTCCCTCATTCCCTCTCTCCCTCCCTCACTCTCTCCCTTCATTCCTTCTGTTCCTTCCCATTTTGCTTTTTTTTGAGACAGAGTCTCGCTCTGTAGCCCAAGTGGCCTGGAAATCACTATGTAGCCTATGCTGACCTCAGCTTGCTTCAGTTCTCCTGTCTCAGCTTCCCAAGTGTTAGGAGTATCAGCAGGGGCCCCCCTATTCTGCTCTGGACTCCTCTCTGTAACAC
The DNA here is from genome assembly GCF_000622305.1 of Nannospalax galili. Classification (NCBI taxonomy): domain Eukaryota; kingdom Metazoa; phylum Chordata; class Mammalia; order Rodentia; family Spalacidae; genus Nannospalax; species Nannospalax galili. Next base: position 4,110,949 of record NW_008350555.1, read on the forward strand.
AGCAAAGTAGTAGGACTGGTATGCTTCTTTTTAGTTATTTTATTTAGATAATAATTTCATAACACTGTTGAATATGTGCTATATGTCAGACAAAAAATGAGAAATCGACTGAACAGGAGAGTGACCTACCACATATTTAATTACACCCCAGGGTGGTGTGAATGCTGTGGGAATAGTGACCACTTATACTCCCAGAAAAAGTGGGGAGAAAGTGAGGTGCATGCAGCATTCATAGCTGTCTGCTCTTGACAGCAGATGCAATGTGACCAGCCTCTTCATCTTGCATGATGACTTCCCTCTCCATGATGGACTGTATTCTTGAGCTGTGAGCCAAATAGACTCCTACTTCATTTGAAATTATCACAGCAACACTACGCCTGGGAGAGTTCTGATTATCTATCTATCATCTATCATCTATCGATCATCTATTGATCTACAATCTATCTATCTATCTACCTACCTATCATCTATCTATCTATCTATCTATCTATCATCTATCATCTATCGATCATCTATCGATCTACAATCTATCTATCTATCTACCTACCTATCATCTATCTATCTATAATCTATCTATCTATCTATCTATCTATCTATCTATCTATCTATCTATCTATCTATCTACTATCTTCTACCTACCTACCTACCTGCCTACCTACCTACCTACCTACCTGTGTCTCTCTGTTTCTCTATCATCTATCTGTGTATCATCTATAGTCCGGCTACCACCTATCTATCATCTATCATCTATCTATTATTTGTTTGTGTGTGTTTGTAGTACATGCATGTATATGAATTCTTCTTTGTGTGCAGGTGTGCGTGGAGGCCAAAGATTGAATGTCTTCTTCAGTTGTTCTTCATCTTATTTTTTGAGGCGGGATCTGGAACTGAACTCTGAACTTGCTGATTTGGATAGACTGGCTGACCAGCTAGCACCCAGGATCTTCTTGTCTCTGCTTCTCAGTGGTGGTATTATAAGCACAGGCTACCATGACCAGCTTTCTACATGTGTGTTGGGGATCCAAACTCAGGACTTCTTTATTATAGTTGTTTCGGGATTACCCAAAATGGATACTAGACCCCAGGAGCTTCACATTCTCACTGTAGGCCTACTCAGCCTCCAGAAATTTTTCAAAATTGCTGTTTTCATATTTCTGCTGGCTTAAGGCTCCAGTTGTTCTAGTCCAGCTGAGCTAATCTTGCCTATGACTGTTAATTTTCCTACCTCTCCAATCTTAGGATGGTGGATTACCCTTTAGCTCTCTGATGGGTCCAAGAAAATTGTTGGCTTTTAGCTTGTTTGGTTCCAGTTATTGTGGTAAAGACAGGAGCAATGAATTGCAAGCTTTGTACATATTGTAGCTGAAAGTGGAGGTGCGGGCAATGCTGTCTTTACTTTGTGGCTTTAAGGTTCTTTCCCATTTTCATAACATCCCTTGACTTAATTCTGACTTTTTTCTCTGCTTTTCACCTTATACAAGAGTGGCAGAACGCTTTTTCATTCATGATTTTCTTCTTAAATAAAATATTCTTAACACAATACATGATCAATATTCTTAATGTATATACTCAATTTGATGCTTTAAACTTTTGAAAATTTCAGGGTCTGGAGAGATGGCTCAGAGGTTCAGAGAACTTGTTGCTCTTGTAGAGGACCAGAGTTTGATCCTCAGCAGAATGTTGGGTAACTCACAACCACCTGCAACTCTAGCTCCAGGGTATCTGATGCCCTGTTCTTGACTCCATGGATACCCCCATGTATGTGAGCATACACACAGACACACACATACACATAAGTAAAAATAAAATGAAATCTTTAAACATTAAAGCAGTTTCTCTTGAGGAAGATATGGGATGCCAGGAGGACAGAGTGAAAACATTATAAAAATTTGTAATAATTGCATATTTTCTACATTTCATATTTAATGGCATTTTTTTTGTCTTTTTGAAGCAGGGTCTCCCTGTAGCCCCAGCTGTCCTGTTAATGGCAGATTATTAATGGTGCAGTTCTTACAGATTCCTCAATGTCCATTTGTTGTATACCCTTTGTGATTCTGCCAATCAGCACTGCTTCTGCATAGCTCACCTGTTATGGTGGACTTGTCTATTAGCTGAGCTAATAAGCAACATTTCCCTGCTCTAATGAATAACAGAATCAGTTCTCAGAATAATGAAATCAGCTGAGATTTAATTCTGAGGAAGGAGCTCTGGTTTGGTATTTACTTTGTATTAGTTTTCCAAAACTCTAAACTATCAACCCTACACTTACCAGAGACGGAGTAATCACCTTGCAAGCCATTTTTCCAATGCTTTTTCTGAATCAGGACACGCAGTAGCAAAGATTGGCAGGGGAAGAACTGATGTGTATCCATGTGGGTAGAAGAACTCTGCTTTGAAAACACAGATAGGCCTTTGGAGGTGGAAACTTACAAGGCTCAGAGAACCCTGCCACATCTGAAGCTGAGTTCAGCAGAATAAATGGGAGGCTGTTTGCTGGCTTGGCATTGGAGCTTGCCTGGCACAAATTACACTGTAAACAACTTTTCAAACATTTGCATCTGCATTCGCGACATTAGATTCTCAAAATGTCCAATTAAACACTTGTCAGTGGAAGAAATGTTTGCTTCCTCAGGGGACTCAGTGTCAGCCTTGGCCTCTCTGATGCAGAAGCAGTTTCAGCTGAAACCATGGTATGCTCATCTCTGAACTTGATCTTGTCCTTGTTCAGACAGAATTCCTCTTGAAAGCTGTGGAGACTGTGTCAAACTGTGGGCCATGGAGCTAGGTTAGGTAACTAAAGAAAAACACCCAGGCAATGTGCACTTTTGAAACCTAAAAACATTTCAGTGCTTTAGGTTCTTTTGCCTCTAAATTGTTTGTGCCTGAAATGTTTTAGAGAATAATTACAACCGAGAAAAAGAAAGGTAATACTGATACGTTTGTTATATAGATATTTTTTAAAACAAAATCCAAGGCAGAGGCAAGTGGATCTCTGTGAGATTGAGGCCAGCCTGATCTACATAGTGAGTTCCAGGCTGGGGCTATGGGAAAAAATCCTGTCAAAAAGAAACAAAAAGCAAAATTCATTTCTTAACAATTCGACAAACATTTCTAAAAGTATTAGTAATTATGAGTACATGTGTGTGGTATATGTGCATTCCTATCTTTATTTATAGAAATACTTAATTATGTGTCTATGGTGGGAGCAGCAATGACAGATTCACGCATTCTATAGAGACACACAGATAGAGGAAGAAAATAATGGAAAAGATTCAAGAAAACTTTTGATTCATGAGAAAAGTTGTCTTATATAAATGAAAAAAAATCACCTCTGTATTCTTTAGTGAATTTTCTAATTCATCTGGCCTCAGTTGTCTAATCTATAAAATGGGTAATATAGTATCAAGAATATCAGTTATTATTATCAGCATTAAATAAAATGATCTTTGTAAACTGTTTTCAATAGTACTTTTCCTGGGTGGATCTTGTAAATTCTCAACAAATGTTAGCTATCCATGAAATACTAATAACTTTTTGTATTGACAATGTTTAAATATTCTTCTATAGTGAGGGGAAGGAGCAAAGGACAGGGAGATAAAATAGGTAATTGGTGCAGCATGGGTAGAAAATTTGGCTTCAGTAGGCATTTCCTTTACTGCGAACTGAGCAGTATGTAGATTAAGTGGTAGAAAAGCTTTAAGGCAAAGATCAAGAAATATGAAGTATCTCATGTTAACAAAATTGTCCCCTCAGATATGAAGGGGAAAGCTTTTCCTGAACCTGAGGAAGAGTAGTGGTGGAAATTTAGGGCTTAAGGAGAGTGGAAAAATTTTGAAGCAGCTGCTATGGGGGAATCTGATAGGTGTCAACTGAAGATAAATATAAGGGTTGCCCAGCAATGCAGAGGATACAACTGGGGTCAGACAGTCTTAATTTATAACAGAGATGTTTGGCCTGATGATGTGACTATTAGTGCTAATACTATGAACCCTGGGACAAGCACAAAGAATTAGTTTTGAAGGAAACAAAGTAGGTGAGAAGGAAAGGCAAAGGCATCTAAGATGCTAATGAAAACACTGTTGGAATCATTAACCAGCAAATGGGGTTGTAAGCTCATCTGAATCTGAAGTGGCAATTTGGATAGATGGATGGCAGACTGGAAGTGAAGGGCTCTTCACTCAGCCAACACTCATCTGATAGCTATTCTGTGCCAAACATGTGCTGAAGGACTGATGGATGTTAAAGATGAGACAGTTCACTTTAAGAGATAATGAGCTGATCAGGTCCTCCATGTGACAGCCATCTTTCCCTTGAAAAGCTTTAACTTAGTAACATAACCTAGGTAATTTAAATTTGAGGTTGTGAGGTACTTTGTAGGGGTAAGCAAAGGTTTTTAGAACATTAAGAAAAAGACAATCGTATAATCTGTGCAAAGGATAAGTAGGTCAGGAAAGGTTCCTGGAAATGGTGTTGCCTGAGAAAGGTGAACGTAGGTGCACAGGGTGAAGAATGGCAAGAGAGAGGAGAAAGCAAGTGAGCAGAGCAGAGGATTGTCCAGGACAGATAAAGATTTCCTGGAGAAAATGAGATGAGTTCTGTGTGATATGGTTTTGGGGAGAGAAATCAAGAAGACCTGAATTGGAGTAAAAGATGCACTGATAAGGGCAGAGGCAAAAAGATGTCAGGGGTATAGAATGGTGAGAATATTGATGGCTTACATGTATCAGGAAGTGAATAAGTGATTTTTTTTCACTTTTTATTGAATGCTAAGGAAAACTAGTATTTTAATTTCTTTGATTTTATCAAATTTTGTTGTATTTCATACAGAATATATCACAATCTTAATCATCTTTATAGCCCCATCCCTACCAGACCCCTCCTGAAAGAGGTTACAGAAGATTTGGAGAAGGTAATAAGTTTGGGAATTATCTGTTTGGATGAACAGTTGGATGGGATACAAGTGCAAATAATCCTAACAAATGTGATTAAACCCGAAGAGAGAATTTGTAAAGTGCTTGAGCCTGTCTGGAAAGTTTACCAGTGCACTTGACTTCAGACATGCCTAGGTCCAGAGTCCAAATACTTTGATATGGGCTGATCTCTATCCCAGTGGTTTCTATCTGTGGTTCAGCTTGTCCTGCTTGTTTGATAATTCTGATTGCAAACTCCCACCACATGGTGGACAAAAATCACATTCCATACATCCTAGTGGAAATAGCTTCTATTTGCAATGTCTATATGATTTAAATTGCAGATTCATTTTTTACTCAGGTGTGACCAGGCCAACAGATCAGGAGATACCTACCACTGAAAAGATGACTTGTTATAATTCTACAGGGTCATGTAGTAGAGTTCCAGATTTGGGCAGAAGTAAAGTGAAAGAAAGACAAAAATAAAATAAGAAATAAATCAAAGCCTTTTTGTGTTTTTTGCACCAAGAAAGAGAGATAAGGCAAGCAGCTTTAGGGCAGGATAGTTTGACTAATTTTAGTGGGGTCATGCGTGTAGAGACTTTCCTGAGTTGTCAAGCACCTAGCCCTGGAGTGACTAAGGCAGAAAAATATTGGGTTGGCCTGTGGGAATTTGGTAAGAGAGGTAGTGTTAGGCATCTGGCTAGTTTGTACATGAAAGGCACATTCACAGAGGTATCATGGCTGTTAGCTCAGATCCTGAAAGGATAGTCATGATCCAATAAGGCCCCAGATGCAAGAGCATGAAAAATATAGAAAACAGAAAAGTGTAATTTACCTTGTATTAATGCCAAGGAAGATTCTGATTGCCCTCATTTGAATCATCTCATTTCTGTAATTTGGGTATAGAATATGGAGTTATGTCTTAGTTTCTTTTCCTGTTGCAGTGATAAAATACTGTGACAAAAACACTTAGGGGAGAAGGGTTTATTTTGGCTTAAATTTTGGTTACAATCTATCGTGGTGGGGAAATGGCAAGAGTGTGAAGGAGCTAGTCAGATTGCATTCACAGTCAAAACATGGAGAGAGACAAATACATGAATACTCAGGATTTCTTTCCCTGGGAATGGTGCCACCCACAGTGGGTAGGTCTTTGCCCTCAGTTAAAGTAATCAAGACAATCCCCCACAGACACTCCTGGAGGCCCATCTTCAAATGATACTATATTTTGTCAAGCTGACATAACTATCGCTGGTCAGGAATTTAACTATGATGGATAGCCAACCTATATCAGACTGTGGGGACTAGGGAGGATTACTCTACGAGAAAACAAAAACAAAGCAAAGTAAAGCAAAAAACAAACCAACATGAGCAAGTATGGTGGTAAGCCAAGAATTATATTTATAAATCTATTACAAGGTACTATTATGGTTGGGTTGACCAGGCTGCAGTTCAAGTGTGGCTCTTGGTCTCTAGATGTCAGGCAGGTTATGGGTTTTATTTTGCTTTAAGAATTTTCATTGCACAACAGCTGCTGTTTCCTGGCCAGATGCCATTTATTCCCTGTCCTTCATTTCTACAAGCCTGTATAGTTTCTGAAACTCAGTGTTAAAAGCAAACTAGAGCTTCAAACTTTAAGATTTCCAATTCCTTTGACTAAGTACTGGTATTTTCCTCCATGCCTATAACAGACACCTTGATCTAGTCCCCCCGCCCCCGTCAATCTGTTTCTCTTCTTTCTTCCCTGTGTTCACTGTTGCCTTTCTATTCTCTCATTTATTAATTTTTAAAGTTGATATGCAAAATTATGGGTTAAGTAAGATATTTTCATACATATATATCATCTTACCTTTTTCTTATTTGTCTCCCACTACCCTGTATCCCTTCAAATGATCCTCACACATACAGGAATGCATACCCAGGCACACACACAGGATTAAATCTAGATTCCACATGTAAAATATGCAATATTTTTTGAGTCTGGCTTATTTTGACTAGTGATGATTTCCAGTTCCACCCATTTTCCTGAAAATGACATATTATTTTTTTAATGTCTGAACAGTACTCCATTATGTATATTGTATCTACCACATTTTCTTTATCCATTCTTTGTTGATGGGCATCGAGGCTGTTTCCATATCATGGCTATTGTAAATAGTGTTATAAACATGGATGCGCAGGTTTCTTTGTAACATGTTGACTTAGATGCCTTCAGGTATATACCCAAGAGTGGTATAGATGGATTATATGGTAATTCTGGTTTTATTTTATTTATTTATTTTGGAGGAGCTTCCATATTGATTTCCATAGTGGCCATGCTAGTTTATATTCCCACCATCAGTGAACACTGCCCCCTCATCCTTATCAGTGCTTGTTATCATGGCCATTCTGACTGGGGTGGGATGGACTCTTAACATAGTGTTAGTTTGCATTTCTGTGGTGGCTAAGGATGTTGAACATGTCTTTGTATTTTTGTTGGCTATTTCTGTTTTTCCGTTGAAGAATGTCTGTTTGATTCATTTGTACTTTTATTGATTTTAGTGTTTCCTTTGAAATCCATAGCTTGGACATCATAGTTAGAGAATGTTGTATCCATGTAAGTGTTATTACATTTCATTTTTATTGAATTTTTGTGATTTTCATGCAATATAGTTTGATGGTATTTAGATCCTCTCCCCTATCTGCACCTCTCTCCACTGCCCCCACCCAATTTAATGTACTTTCTTATATGTGTAATATAGCCTATAGATTCTGATTTGTGTCCCCAGATGTCTTCAGTGTGAGTTCATCCACTGGACTCACCAAAAGTGCCATCCCTGTAAGACATGGTCTGTCCCCGTCCCAGCAGCCATCAGTAGCCCAAAGTTCCTTAGGTTGGGTTGGAGTTTCTTACCCACTTCCCTATATTTATATCTATGCTGGGATTTCACCTGGTTTGAGGAGTGTTATTTCTTGTATATTAAATGTTCTTAGATTCATGTGTTTGAATACTTGACCCCCAGTTTTGGAGCTATTTTTGGGAAGTTGTTGTACCTTCAGGAGATGGGGCCTGGCTGGAGGAAGTGGGTCAATGGGCAGTGAGACTTAAAGTTGCAGCCTGGTCCTGCTCCTAAGCCAGGCTCCCTGTGACCATATTGGTACCACATAATGGGTAGCTGTGACATGCTTCCACTGCCGTAAACCAAGTCTGGTTCTTGCCTCCCCCGCAGTGATGGATTGCATACCCTGAACCCATGAGCCAAAGTAAACCTTTCCTCCTTTAGGTTGCTTCTGTCAAAGATTCTGTCAGAGAGACCAGACAAGTAACTAATGCAGTGATGTGTCTGAAGACCTGGACTCAAGGCACTTCAACTTCCTCCTCTGTGGTTATTAGTGATGTTAAGTGGTGTAAATAAAGAAATGCTTGTTTGAAACTATGCAAAATGTAGTACAGTGTGCATGTTGGTGATTTCTTGATTTCTCATTTTATGCTGCATGAATTCTAAGTATTTCTTCTTATTGATTTTGTTATATTTTGATTTTGTGTTTTTATGAGACAGAGTCTCATTTAACTCAGGCTGACCTTGAATTCACTATATAGCCAAGGATGGCTTTTAATTTACCCTCTTGCCTCTACTTCCCAAGTGTTGAGATTACAGATATGTACCAGATGCCCATCTTGTCTTTATTAAGCTCTAGTTTTTAGCCTTATTGCCTTTTCCAAGTGTATTCTCCATATTCTCTATCCCTACACTTAGGCCAACTTTATTTCTGTCTTTTTATGTTATATTTCTTCTGAAATTATGCTTCTCTTGACTATCCTATCTGCTACTGAAACCTTAATTCCTTCCAAGTGCAACTACCTTTTCTGGAATAGATTTTTTCCTGAGGATTAATATTCATATTCCCTCTCCCCTCCCTCCCTCCCCCCTTCCCTCCTTCTCTAACTCCCTCACTCCCTCTCTCCTTCCCTCCCTCTCCCCTCCATCTCCATCTCCACCAATCCCCTGCATTTTCTTTTTCCTCTTCTTCAGTTTCCCTCCTAATTATGTTCTAAATAATTATTGTACATCTCCTTGTGGTTGGGGTATTTTATACCTCCACAAGCAGAGGTTCTTATTTTCACTTCTTTTGTACCATGGACCATTCAGGAGACATAATTTAAAATAAATAGTTGCTAATTAATTATTAATTGGGAAAAGTACTTATACGCAGTAATTTCAGTTTGTGACTAGACTGATTAGTTGACAGATGCTCAAACAGTTTAGTTCAATTAAACAAATCATTATAAAGTCTAGAACAGATGGGTAAGTTCTAAACAAATATTTTTCATTAATTCTTTTGGCAAATATTTATTGAATAATCTCTAATTGCCCTGAATTGCAGTATGTATTATATGTTTATTACTTGATGTTTAAATATTGAAAATCTAAGCATGTATCTTACATGGCCCTCATCTTCAGTTGGCTTCACTTACATAGTACTGAATACAATTATAAAGCCTTACACAAATGTTTGTGGACATATGAAGAAAGCAGTGATTTGTTCTGACTTGGGTAGTTCAAGAAAAGATTCACAGAGGAGATAACTTGTAAGAAAAATGAGGCATGCTAGAAGGAAGCATCAACAGGTCTGCCTGTGGACATTTTGTATTTTCAACATTTCGCTAAAACTTGGGTTTTTTTAAAATGTTTTCATTTCTAGGAAGATAAGAGCATGTGCAGTTTTTCCAGTTTATCCCACTATATGCAGCTAAAACACTTTGATGTGATACATTCAAAACAAATATAAGAAGACTCTGAAACATGAGAAGAGAAGGAAGACTAACTAGGGACCTAAAGAATGCCATGTTAATAATATCTCTGCATTTTATTTTTGCCTTACATATATCTCAGACTTGGAGATAAAGAAGCTGGCAACTTTTGAATGTATGGTAGGGGAAGGGAGGGAGGAAGAGAAAGAAGATGAGGAAGGAAGGAGGTCAACAGCGAAAGGGGAGAGAGAATGAATATGAATCTTTAAGAAAAAGTCTGCTTTCTAGCTAAAGGACCAAGAAAAGGATAGTTTACCAAGACAGAAATCTATTAGGCTGTAACTAGTCTACCCCAGTCAAACATCACAGTAAAATATTGTGACCCAGCTCTTACCCATGCCAACAAAAACAGAGACTCCAGATGTCTGCCCTAGCAGTGCTTTGTGAGGTTTTCACCCTTAATTAGTTGTGCCAGAGATGACAAAGTAGAGAGCCACAAGTTTTATCTACTTTTCCCAGTAATGAGCCCTTTTCATCCTCCGCCATGTCCCTTTCTTCAACTTCTACCATGTTCCTGGTATCAATGGGGACTGTGTGGGGAGTCTGGACTTGTGGCCTAAGTGGTGATAATACACCTATTCCTTTCCCTTCTACTGTGGTGTCAGCCAGGACCTAGTGGAGAGCTAGTACTTTGAGTCTTATCCAGGAGTAATGCAGCCATGCCATGACAGGCTACTGGAGACCATGTGGGGGATCTGGAATGTTCTCACTCACAATTTATTAGGTGACCTTCTTCTTCTTGGATCTGTGGAATCGAGGACAAGTGGAAGACCTGACTAACGTGCACACTTGATGAAACAGACCCTTCTTCTACTACAGCAGTGGAAGCAGAGAAAAATCAACTAAAATAGAATACAAATAGACCCAGAGTTTAATAACATGCTAGAAAAATCTAGGTGTTAACTGAAAAATATTTGTTATCAAGAACTAGAAAATCTTGAGAAGGAAAAGACAATCTATAGATGCCAACACCAGAATAATAGATTTTAGAATTTTCTGACAAAGGTTTTGAGAAGGCAAATAAAAAGTACTTAAGTAAATACAAAAATGCTTGAAATACATATAACATTAGCTTCAGCAAATAAATCAAAGATATGACAAAGATGAGGTGCAAATTTTGTAACAACATACTATAAGAAAAATATAATATTCTGTTGTGACTGAAAACAGAATAAAGGACATGAAGGAGATAATCAGTGAATTGGAGCATAGAGCATTAGAAAGTGTTCAGTCTTTACAACAGAAATAAAATAGATGAAAACATAGAACTTCAGGAAGCTGAGGTGCATTGAGAAGGACCTAGCATTCATATATTCAAATCTTCAAAAGGTGGAGGAAAAGAAATAATGGTTGATGAAGACACTGAAAATATACTGGCTGAAAAGTTTCCAAATTTAGTAAGAGACACAACTGTAGATTCAAGAGGCTGAGTGAACTTTCATTAAGATAAACCATTCTAATTCACCTATTAAAAACTAAACTATTAAAAAATCTTGAAACCAGCCAGAAAATAATGATGCTTCCCCCCAAAATGAAATATTATTAGAATGAGAATGATTTCCCACCAGAAACCATGGAAGCCAGAATCCCTAGTGGCTCATTTTTTAGGTATGAATAGAAAATAACTGTCAAATCAGGATCTTATTTCCAGAAAACATATTCTTTAGGAATGAGGAGGGGATTAAAACATTCTCATTTAAAGGTAACTAATCTTAAGCATCCCTACCTTAAAAGATGTCTAAATTAAGTGCTTTGAACAGAAATTAAAGGATAAAAGAAGGAATCTGTGTTGGTAAATGCAATAGACTACTTTTCCTCCTTGAATTCTCTTAATTGTGTTTGACAGGTAAAGTAAAAATTATAACACTATCTAATGTATTTCTAAATATTTGTAGAGGAAATATTTAAGAAGATTACATTGTATACATAAAAGGTTAATGATATACAATATGTTAACATCAGAAAAAAACAGATCAAAGGAAACTAGTAGAGAGGAAGAGAAACATCATATAATGATAAAAGAGTTAATTCACCAAGAATTATTCTAAATAGTCTAAATGTGTAGTCCTAAAAAAGGTGTAAAATGTGTGAATCAAAAACTGATAAAAATGAGAGGAGAAAAAGACAAATCTGAAGTTACAGTTTGAGACTTCAATATCTCTTTTTCTTTCACTTTTTAACAACTCAACAGAAAGTCCTCAGAGTTATAATAGAGCTAAACACCACCACTAACAAAAAATGTAGCATATACTTATAGAACGTTTCACCCAACAACAATAGAATACATGTTTTTTTTTCAAATGTGATAGAGTGTTATAGCAAGATAGATGATATCCTGGATCATAAAATCACCCTCAAAAAATTTAAAAGATGGAATTCACATTAGAGAATGTTTTCTGAACACAATGAAATCTAATGGCACACTTTTTTTTTTTTGTCCCTGTGGCTCCAGCTGGCCTAGAACTTGTTATGTAGACCAGGTTGGCCTTGAACTCACAGACATCCATCTGCCTCTGCCTCCCAAGTACTGGAATTAAAGGCATGTGCCACCACACCCAGCAAAATGGCACACTTTTAAGTAATTCATGAATCTACAAGGAAGTCTTCTGAAAAGTAAAACCAATAGAAGTGAACAAAAATTAAAATACAGCATGTTAAAATTTGTGATGCATAGTAAAAGCAGTGTGATAATGGAGATTTATAGCACCATCTGCATACATTAGAAAAGAGGAAAGGTCACCATCTATCTAACCATTACTTCAAGAACCTAGGAAAGGAAAAAAAATATGAAAGTAGTAAAAAAGAAATAACAGAGAGCAGAAGCAGATGGTGTTGAAAGAAGACAAACAATGGGGTAAAACCAGTAAAACAGTCTATTCTTTGAAAAAATCAGCAACATTGAGAATGATCTAGCAAAACTGCCCAAAACTTGGAAAAATATACATACCAGTTTAAAGAATTAAACAGGATGTCATTGATCCTACAAATACCAAAATACTAATAGAATATACAATTATCTCCACATATATGAATTTACAACATAAGTAAAATGGAACAAACTCTTGGAAAGCTCAAAATATCACAACTCAGTCAATATGAAACAATTAATTGAATAGCTTTATAACTATTAAGGAAATTTATAAATAAAAAAGTACCAAAAGCCAGGTGTGGTGGTGAATGACTTTAATCCCAGCACTCAGGAAGCAGAGGCAGGCAGATCTTTGTGAGATCAAGGCTAGTCTGGTCTGCATAGTGAGTTCTAGGCCAGCTGGGGTTACAGGGAGACTCTGCTTCTTTCTCATTTTTTTATAAGTATATTTTTAAATGAATTTTTGTGCTGGCTAGTAGGGGCTGCACAACCTTGTCCCATCACCTTTCCTTGAACAACCTTTTCTCTGAGACTGTGTGAGAGTGCCTGACTCAGTATCTGGATGAGCTACTCAAATCCCACTGAGCCATCCTCAGTCCCTCCTACTGCTTCAGGGCTCAGGCTTCCTTGATAGCTAGTAGGGGCCTGCACATCCTTGTCCCATCTCCTCTCCTTGGATGTTTGCCCTATTCCTTCAAGGCTACTGAAGTGTGACTAACTAGCCAGGGCCCCTTCACCCTCCTGAAAAGCTTCTGAGAAGCCTGCCTGGATCCATCTAGTCCCTGAAATATAAAACCAAAAAAGAGAACCTGAAGCCTAGACCTACTAACTTTACATACCGAATCAGAAAGCAACCAAGCTACATCAGTAATACAAACAGAATCAAACTTCAGCTGAACAAAGGCAGGACTGAATTGCATGCCCAAATCACAAGCAAAAAAAGAAATCCACATGCCAAAATCTCAACAAAAAAATGATGATATGAAAAACCAAAATAATATGTACCTACTAAACATCACCGATCCTTTAGAAGAGTTCTACAATGAGAACTCCCTAGAGGTAACTCAGGAAAGAGAATTTAAAAGAACAATCATAAACATGATCAAAGAATTCAATGAATTTAAAGAACAAAAAAACAACTCAAAGAACTAAAAGAGGATAGGGATGAACTGACTGAATTCACAAGAGATAGAAATATTGAAGAAAACTCAGGCTAAAATGAAGAAGGAGGTGAAACACTCAGTAAGCCAATTTGAAACAACAGGAGAAAGCCTCACCAACAGAATGAATTAAATAGAAAACAGAATATCAAGACTGAATGATAAAGTTGAAGAATTGGATCACTCAAGCAAAGAATGTGAAAAAAAAAACGCAGGAATGGAATATGCAGGTGGGACGCCATGAAAAGACCAAATTGACATACCATAGGCATAAAAGAAGGAGAAGAATCCCAGGTAAGTGGCATTGACCAGATTTTCAACAGGATTATAGAAGAAAATTTCCCTTAATTAAAGAACCATATACCCATACAGGTACAAGAAGCACACAGAACATCAAATAGGTGGGACCAGAAGAGAAACTCCCCATGGCATACCACAGTAAAACCACTAAATGTACGGAACAGAGAGAATACTGAAAGATGCAAGAAAAAAACAATAAGCCACATGTAAAGGCAAACTCATAAGAATTACGGCTGACTTTTCAAAGCAAACTATGAAAGCCAGAAGAGCCTGGACCAAAGTATTACCAATTCTAAATGAATCATAGATGCCAACCCAGAGTACTTTACTCAGAAAAACTATTATAGTTGAAGGGGAAAGGAAAATCTTCTATGACACAAGTAGGCTGAAAGAACTCCTATCTACCAAACCAGACCTACAGAGAATACTCAAAGCAATACAAAGGACTGAAGAAAGGAATGAGTATACCTTAACAGGCAACAGAAATATAATAAATGAAGGTATAATTGTGGAAACACAAAATTGGACCAAGAATTCAAACAGAAATTAAAAAGACAGAGATCCTTTTGAAAAAAAGGCTAAAAACTAACAAACAAAAACTAAACTAAACCAAACCAAACCAAAACAACAACAAAACCCTACCAAGAATGAAATCTAGCTCTAGATGTTTGAGGATGCTGCAAAATGTTTAAACAATTAACATTAATGCTATCTACTGTAGTCCAGAAAAGAGAAAGGGGGACATTTCCTATTAATTTTATAGATATGTGCATGTGAGTATGGGTGCTCATGGAGGCCAGAGGTATCATGAAATCTCATAGTTAGAGGTGGTTGTGAACTGCCTAATGTAGGTACTGGGAAGTGAACTTGAATTTCTGTCATGCAAAAATCCTAGTAAAATATTAGCAAATAGAATTCACTAGTATAGAAAATGTATTATATCTGTGATTTTAAAAAGTTTATTCCTGGTTTACTATTTGAAAATAAGTCCTTGTAATCCTCCATATTAAAAGCCAAAAGAAGAAAAATCCCATGATCCTATTAACTGATGTATAGAAAGCATTTGACAAAATCCAGCTGTCATTCATGATTAAAATTCTCAGAAAGACAGAAATAAAGGAAGCCTCTTTAGTTTGATTAGAACATCTATAAGAAACCGATGATTAGCATTTTGTTTAATGATGTAATGTTCAACCCTCCCCTCCAAGATCATACTAAAGAGGAAGAATTAAACTACTTGAGTTTAAGCTTTATGATAGAGGTTCAGTAATTAACAGTGTGTGGTGGAAGGATAGACACATAGATCCATGGAACAAAACAGAAACTCAGAAGTGTGTCTACATATGTATAACCCAGTGACAGTTCAGAAGCAGTGCCATGAAGGAAAGATAGTCTTTTCAAAGAAATGGGCATGATGTCCCACCCCTAACTGAGGAGCTTCTGACAATTGACAGCTGCTGTGAAGGAGGGAGTCAGTTTTAGAGTGTGGTCCCTTGTATGCTAGCCACGCTCCAGTGGACGGCCAGCACCAAGAGTATGCAGCAGCACAAACTGGACTTGATTTTTTTTTTTTAAAAGAGGATACAAAGTTGGATAGGTAAGGACAGGAGCATGGTTTGAATCTGGGAGTAGTTGAGAGAGGTGGGTGAATATCATCAAAATACAGTGTGTGAAATTCTCACAGAACTAATACAGAAGGAGGAAGAAAAAATGGAATTAGAACATTGGACACCAACAATAAAATTAGGATCCTTGACGTAAATCTCACATCAGATATGAAAAATAAGTCAAAATGGATCATGGACTTAAATGTAAAAAATTAAAACATAGAGAAAAACAGAGAACAATATATTCAGGATTTAGGGCTAGGCAAAGAGTTCTTAGGCTTGACCTCAGAGCATGATCCATAAAAGAAAAAAATTAATCAACTGGAATAATCAAATTTTAAAACTTGCTATGAAAAAATCATGTTTTGAAGAAACCATATTTTGAAAAAATAAGATATAGATTAAGAGAAAGTGTTTGTCAACCACTTATCTGAAGAAGGCTAGGCAGCAAGAACATATAAACGTTCAAAACTCAACATTTACAAAGTACATAATCCAATCAGAATCTGGCAAAACACAGGAAGAGACATTTTACTGAAGAAGACACAGGTGGAGAGTAAGCCCCTGGAAAGACAGATGCCGCTACAATGTTATCTTAGTGGCCAAGGATATGAAAGGAATGGGGACAGTTCTAAACACTGGTAAGGATATGGGAAATCTGGATTTCTTGGACACATATGCAATCACAGAATCATTCTAGAAAAGGTGGTGTCTGTACAATACAGCACTGCCCTCCCTCCGTCCCTCCATCTCTCTGTCCCTCCGTCCCTCTGTCCCTCCCTCCCTCCCTTCCTATCCTTTCTTCCTTCCTTTTCTTCCTCTATTTTCTTTCCTCACTATGGTTCTGGGAATCAAATATAGGGCCTCACACATGCTATGCCATGACTGTGCCATTGAACTACATATTCAGACCAATATTTAAGTTCATTAAAAAAATCTTTGTACTAATGTTCATAGCAGTGTTATTTGTAATAACCAAACCCTGGAAACAAGACAGCCTCCAGTGGGCAAATATAGTTAACAACAGCAAAAAGCCTCATGGTGTATACACCCTGTGGACTAATAATCAGAAATAAGAAAAACAAATTGTTTACATAGGCAGTAACCTCAATGAATTTCTAGTGAATTCTTTTGAATTAAAAGGAACCAATCCTCAAAAGTTATATAGTATTTGATGCTATTTGCATAATATTCTTGAAATGTCAAAATTATAGAATAGGAAACAGAAAATGGTTTCTAGAATTTAAAGCATTGGGGTGGGATGAGGAGATGGGTAAAAGTCGCTCTAAATAACTCTGTGAGGGCACCTTGCCATGATATAATGTCTGTATTCTGACTGGCTCATTGGCCATATTCTGGTTCTGATATTGTACTACAGTTTGGCAAGATTTTACACTGGTGGACACTGCAGAAAGGAGTCATGAAAACTCTCTGTGTTTCTAGAAATGCCTGTTGGTCTACAATTATCTCAAAATAAAACTGTTAATAAGGCTGAGAGTATAGTTCAGTGACAAAGCATTTGATTAGCATGCATGAGGTCTTATGTCCAATCCCTTGAACACAATAACAACAAAATCCTCCAAACCTGACAATTAAAAAACCTGCTTAGTGTGCTTATGTGTGATTTCCTTCCCCATTGTTGATTATCTTAAACTTTTTTTGTCAACTAGTGATGCATTGCTCTATAATGTTTATTTTCAAATCCTGCTTTGTACTTAGTGAAGCTATTAGCAGTGTAAGTATAAAACATAAGATTTGGAGTGCACACAAAAATGTGAGATTATGTGTGTGTGTGTGTGTGTGTGTGTGTGTGTGTGTGTATGTGGAAAGCACGTGTAAACATGCCTTCAACAGTGGACTCTGCTCTCCTCTTCAGGCTTTTTAATGTTCCACTGTAAATTATAAGGAGCTTTAGTGTAAGCTGGCATTTGTAATCCTTATCAGTTCTTAACTTGCCGAGAAGAATGTCTTCTTTCAGGATGTGTAGCTTTACTACAGAGCAAATCATTGCATTGTCAAATCTTTGTGAATTATACAAAACAAAAGAAATGTCCTTGCTAAGGTTTGGCAGTGGCAACAAGGAACTTATCAATTTGAAGTTTGTTGTAATGCATTGCATTTAAAAGACTTTTTTAAAGTAGAACCAGTGCTTGAGAGAATGAAGAATCATGAAAAATCTGCAGCTCATTTACAAAGTTAGGAGAAAGAAGACTCTTGCCAACTTTTCCTTGTTTTGTACTTCCTATTAGTTTATCGAATCTCTCTGAAAGACTTTTACATTTATATGTATTTAAGGAAAAAATTGAAAACTTGGGACAACTAAAAATGGTTAGCTTGAGCTCACTAGTATGGTTTCCTGGGGGCTTACAGAAACCATATCCCAGAAGCTCTCATGGTTTAAAAGGTTCTCAAAGGGGCTGGAGAGATGGCTCAGCAGTTAAGAACACTGGTTGTTCTTGCAGAAGACCCGGGTTTGAATCCCGCACCCAGCTAACAACTGTCTGTTACTCCAGTCCCAGAGGATCTGACAGCCTCTTCTGACCTCCACGGGCATTGTACGTTCCAGGGGATCTGACACCTTCATCTGGCTTCCATGGGCATTGCACACATGTAGTACACTTACATACATGCACACAAAACATTCACAATAAAAATAATAAATTTTAAAAATTTTTAAAAAAGCTTCTCACAGATTTAGGTGAAATAGATGAGGATTTCTGTTGTTGTAGGGCCAGTAATTGTCTTCCTAGGCATTGTCCAATACAGCTGATTATGTAATAAAGATGAAATCATACAAACCAAAAGGATGCAAAAGTAAAACATAATGGACTTTTGTCCTTTGTGAAATGCCTTATCACAGAAAGAAAATACTTTGTGCCTTGACAGGACTTTGCCAATGCACCACTCCCTGCTTACATGGAGGATCCTCTTGGGGGCTGTGTGGTGTACTGTGCAGTAGTGCTGGCATCTACTATATGCTTGATGCTGTGCTAGGTACTGAGGATATAGTAAGGAAGAAAACATGAAAAAAATTCATGTCTTAATGGAGATTCTGTTCGAGATTTTAAAGAAAGCTGGGATAATTCTCTCTCTCTCTCTCTCTGTACATCAGAGGTCAATGTCCAGTGTCATCTTCAATTGTTCTCTACCTTATCTTTTGAGGCAGTCTCTTACTGGACCTGTTCACTGACTGACTAGCCTGGCTGACCAGCAAGGATCTGCCTATTGTAGTGACCACTATTGCTGATGTTGCAGGCATGGCTTTTATGTGGGGGCTGGGGATCTAAACTCAGGTTCTCATGTTTCTGTGGCAAGTACTTTATTGACTGAGCCATCTTCCAAGCCCCTGGATAAGTTAATTTCACAGAGGTTGAATACCTCTTATCTAAATTGCTTGAGACCAGAAGTGCTTCAAATTTCAGATTTTGAAGTATTTACATATACATAATGAGATATGTTGGAGTTCTAGTCCAAGTCTAAACACAGAATTCACTATATGTTTCGTACCATGAATGTAATTTTACATATTTGTTTATGAAACAAAGTGTTATGTATAATTTTCCATTTGTGCTTTCATATCTATACTCAAAATGTTTCAGATTTTGGAGCATTCTTGGTTTGGATTTTCATGCTTGCTATGTTCAACCTGTAGTATGTTTGGAAGCAACATGCTCTATGCAGAAAAATTAGAGTAGAAAAGGGGTTCTAATGTTGGAGAGGTCATTCCAATTTTAAATAAGCTGGTAGAGAAAGGATTGCTTGAGAAGTAAATTTTGATGAAGGACTGTAAGGCACTATGTTCCCTCTGGGAAAGGTGTTCTGAACAGTGGGAAGAGCTGTTATAAGGGACTGAAGTAGGAAAAATAGCACTTCAGCAAGGATGTCAGAGTGGCTGGAGCAGAGGCAGAGAGTGCTGGAGATGAGGGCCCTGTGGATCATCCCTAGGACTGTAGTTTTTACCCAGTGAGATGGGACCATCATGAGGGCTCTAATCTAGAGAGTAACATGGCCTGACCAGATATCTGATATGACTTCTTTGTGACTGGTTAGTTAGGAGGTAACTTAAATAACACATTGAAACAATCCCAACAAAATGCTAAAGTTAGGGCCACAGCTGGGGAAGAGGTAGTTAGAAGAGAGAAATATAACATCAACCCCCACCAAAAAAATTGAGGAGACTTTTCTATTGCTTTTACAACAGTGAAGTTGTGTGTGTGTGTGTGTGTATGTGTGTGTGTGTATATGTGTGTGTGTAGATACTGTCTTGTAATAAAAATTTAGTCTTAGTTCTAAAAATTAATTATTCCACTAGAACTAAGGAAGTTGATCATAGAGAATTGATTTCAGAAGGTAATGTAATCAATCTTATTAGTTTTTTTTACAGTAAACTAATTGTCATGGTATATTAAAGTTTCCAACATGGCAAAGTACCTATGTATATTAAATTTGTTTTACTGGAAAAACTTATTGGAAACAGAAAGGTTTTGAAGAGAAAAGGTATCTAAGGAATAGACTGAAATGCATATACTTCCTGAATGTTTTGTTTTTTCTTAACAATGTTGGGCTTGAAATGTTTGTGAGTTTATTGAGGCTATTTATTAATATACATCATTTATGTCAGAGTTAGAGCAGAATGGTACAGCACAGTCATCTCTCTAACATGTAAAACTTCATGACCAAAGTAAATGTTGTGATTCCTAAGGGTGGTTTTTGTTAGGAAACGCTTGAGGAGACTTTAAATAATGAAAAGTATCCAGCACACCTGCATGAGAACCAGGGCACAACATCCCTTTCTCCAGATAAAGGTCTGTCAGCACAGTAATTCCAGGTGCATATTTGCAGGTCCCAACTTGGCATGTTGGTTCTGAAGGGGAGAGGGATCTACCCAAACAGAGAAAAAAATCTTCCTTCCTTCTGTTTGAAAGAGGCATTCCTTCACATCCTGATATATTTACCTCCCATAAAACTTTGTGGATTTTATTTTTGTTTTGTTTTTGGTAAAATATGAATTGCCTTTGAAAACAGTTTATCTTTGGATGTAAAGGAAGAGCAAACTCTTTTGATGTTTGGCAACACGTTTGCTTAAGAACAAAAATGATTTAAAAGGCTTAAAAAAAAGAACCAGTGCTGTCTTCTTCTTTTTTAAACTTTCTTTTCTTCATCACAATCACACTGAAAACTGAAACACTGATACTCTTAAGGGCTGAGTTTAGTGTGCCTGTCTTAAGAACAAAATAAGCGTACGCATGAAGAGGACACCTCAGGAAGAACAGGCACGCAGTGCACATTTGTTGAAAATTTAAGAAGATGAAAGGAACCATATAAAAAAGGCCTTTAAATCTGCCCCCCGCCCCCACTTTTCCATCCTCTGCATGTAGGCTTTTATCTTCATGGTTGTTTCTTCCAGGTTGTATTTACAGGTTGTATTTACCATGTAGCTGTGTGAAGAGACAGCAGAAAGCACTGCTTTCTTTTTTCTCTTATATTTCTTCCTAAGAACAGAGAGACAAATATCTCCCTCGTGGTTCATTGGCCAGAATTGAATCACATGTTCATGCTACAACCTGTTACTATCAAATGACATAGATTTACTAAGACTTGACTTGCAGAGACTAATTAGTAACCAGTTTCTGGAGCTGGAGAGAAACTCTTCTTGTTCCTTCAATAAAGAAGCAGGAAGGTAGGGGGTATGGGTATGTATATTCCCTGGGGTCTGCTACCCCTGCCTCTATAAGGTAAGGGAATCCTCCAATCAGCAATTTACCCCTTTCCTGCCTCTCAGTTTTTTTGTCTTTTTGAGACAGGGTCTTTCTATAGCCCCAGTTGGCCTAGAACTCGCTATGTAGACCTGGCTGGCCTCTATCTCACAGAGATCTGCTTGCCTCTACCTCCCAAGTACTGGAATTAAAGGTGTGTACCACCAAGCCTGGCTTTATTTTTTTAAGTATACACCAGTATATGTTAGAATGCCTAACAAATTCTATTCTGTTATCATAATCACAACATTTTTGTCATAGTTATAATGAATTCTGAATAGTTGCAGTCATGCACTGTATAATGATGTTTTTGATCAATGATTTACTATAGATATGATAGTTGTCTCTTAAGATTATAATGGAGCTGGAAAATTCTTATTTCCCATGACCTTGCAGCCACCCTTATATCATAGAGAGTTTATGTGGTGCTGGTATGAACAAGCTTACTATGAAGTCAGCCATACTAAAATATAGTGTGTGCAATTATGTACAGTGTTTACTTGGCAATGCTAATAAAGTAGTAACTATGTTACTTCTATGTATGTTTATCATGCCATGCTTCTCTCATTGTATTAGGATTCTTCCTACTTATTACTGTGCAATAGTATGGCAGGCTATGCTGGTGGCACCCTCACAGATCCTATTTATTGCATCTCTTGATTATCTTATTCTGTGTTTGATTTAATATCATGTTGTTTATTTAGCATGACCCTGTGAACAATAGATTATGTCCTAGTTAGTTTCATCTGTCAACTTGACACAACCTACAGTCATCTGAGGGAGTCTCAGTTGAGGGATTTCCCAGATCAGATTGGCCTGTGGCCATGCCTGTGAGAGATTGATGATTGATGTGGGAGGGCCTAGCCCACAACCGGTAGCACCGTCCCTAGGCAGGTGGGCCTGGGCTGTATAAGAAAGCTAGCTGAATGTGAGCTTGGGAGAAAGCCAGTAAGCATTCCTCCATGGTTCTTGCCTTAAGTTCCTGCCTGACTTCCCTCAAAGATGAACTGTGACCTGGAAGTACAAAATGAAATAAACTTTTTCCTCCTCAAGTTGCTTGTCCTCAGAGTGTTTCATTATAGCAACAGAAAGATAATTAAAACAGGCTAGTCTACACACACACACACACACACACACACACACACACACACAGCCAAATGTGTAGTGGACATTTAAGTTTGTTAAGAATACAATACTAAAATGCCTAATGACACATTTCTCATGTTTCTGTTTTTAAGCAATGTGTGACTGTGTTAGTCATTTTTCTAGTTTCTTCATGTACTTTTTGACTAGGTGAAGTTAATGTGCTAGTGATTTCTTCTAGGGATGACAAAGGGGAGAGAGAACAAAATGTTTTGAGTTCTTGCATGCTCAAAAAGTATTTGTCAGCCATTGCTGTATTACATGGATTTGTTGAATATAAAATTGTTGTAATAATAATGAAGAGCTTCTCCAAGGAGAGGAAAAGCTCATGCTCTTTGGGATCACTAGTTGTGCATATGTTTTATTTCTGTTTTATGATTTCTGCATGCATTATTTTTAACCTAATAATTTTAAAACTTGCTTTTCTGTAATCAAATGTGGCTCTTTACATTTTATTCTGTTGGCATTTCTCTGTTGTTTCTTTCATCATCCTGCTTTGTTTCAGCAGATCTTAGCCCTTTGGGGTTGTCTTCAGTGTGCTCTTCATTTCTCTGATAGCCTGCCCTTCTGTTTATAAACACTGCTCATTAATAAGGCATCTTATTGCTTTGCTTTATTTTACTTAAGCTCTTTTATAGTTTTATCTGTCTTTATGTTTTATAGAAGCACTTTCTTAGTTTTGGTTTCATGGCATTTTGTTTGGCCACAATTTTTATTTATTCTATGGCAATATTCATTGAATGCTACTTTTTCTTTCTTTTGTGTATTTCATGTAATTATTTTCTTCTAAAAATAGTCAACTTGGGGCTATGGAGCTAGCTCAGTTGATAAAATGCTTGCTATACAAGCATGAGGATTTGAGTATGATCCATGGGATCCGCATTAAAAAGCCTAGGCTGGTGTACATGCATGCAATCTCAGAAGTACAAGCTGGGGAGGCATGGACAGGTAGAATTCTGAGCCTCACTGACCAGCCTAGAGTAATCAGTGAATACTAGGTCCCAGTTAGTGACTCTGTCTCCAAAATAAGGTGGATGCTCTTTAGTAATGATATTCAATGCTGACTTCTGGACTCCACATGCATGTGCACAGATGTGTACCCACTCACAAACATATATACACATATGCATGCGACCCCCCCTCAAAATAGTCATAAATAGATCAGAAATTTTATAAGGTTTGCATAAAAGAGAGACCAAGGCTGTGTTGTAGGCTTCAAGAAATGTCCTTATGACACAGGAGTTTTTTTGGGTGAAGTGTGTCTTATTTTTATCAAGTTCAGAAGTTGGCATACAAAGCAGTAAGTTTCATTATGATTTCCAAGACATGTTATAGTTTGCTCTAACTTTACTACCTCTGTCACTTTCCTCCCCCTCCCCTCCCATTCCCCTCCCCTACTGATCCCTTCCCCCTGCCAAATAGTCCCACTTTCTGCCTTCAGGTCACATGTATCTATTCCTTTGCCTTCTCTTTCCCCTCCCATAAGGTCTGCAATATGTTTCTTTGTGCAGTGTTAGAGTCCTTGGGTATATACCCAAGTGGTATCAAGATCATAATTTTGTTCTTGGGAAAACTGCCATACTGATTTCCATAGTGGCTGCACAGGTTTGTATTCCTACCAGTAATGTATAAGGGTTTCTCTATGTGCTGTTTGGCATCTTGATGGTAGCCATTCTGACTGGAATGGGATGCAGTCCCAAAGCCATTGATGGCTAAAGATATTGATCACTTTTTCCAGTATTTGTCAACCATTTGCATTTCTTCTTTTGAAAACTGTTCAGTTCACTAGCCTATTTAGTGAGTGTATAATTGTTGTTTAATTTTTATAATTCTTTGTATATTCTAGATATTAATCCCCTGTCTGCTTTAGATTGGCAGAGATTTTTTTTTTCCCTCTTCTGTAGTAGACTGTCTCTTCACTCAGTTGCTTGTTTTGCTATTCAGAAGCCTTTTCGTAGTTCTGTTTGTCTGTTTTGGGAATCATTTCCTGTGCTATTGTAGTCCTTTTTCTTGCCTATGCCTATATCTTGAAGTGTTTTACTTATAATTTCCTCCAGAAGTTTCGGAGTATCAGGTCTTACACTAAGATCTTTGATTTATTTTACTATGGCCAGCCAGCTTGCTCTGAGGGTTCCTCTCTGCCTCCTTTCTGCTAGTATTATAGGCAGACTGACAAGGCTGCTCAGCTTTTTGCGTGGGTTCTGTGAATCTGAAGTCTGATCCTCTTGCTTGGCAGCAAGCACTTTATTCACTGAGACCTTTCCTCAGTCTAGTGTTAGATTTTACATGTATGTAGTTTTAGCTCTTTATTTCTTTGCCCACTGTATTACCTACAGAAAGTTTTCTGAAAATATGGCTTATACATGTGATTTGTTATTAAGTTCCAATTACTTGATTTCTTAAGTGTCAATTTCAGGTTGGGTAACCTCCTTATGCCAGTTCATGCACCTACTACTATTGTCCCTAACAAGGGATTGTTAGATTTCCTGTCAGTATGTGACACTTGCTTTGAAGAGCTGTTTTTCAGCTTTCATCTCAGGTCAAGATCAGCAGGTCCTCTCTTTGACCTTTTTTTACAACTCTGAGCTGTGTCAAGGAATACATAGCCAATACAGGGGAAATGATGTCTGCCTGACTCTACCAATGCTATAGTTCTTGTTCAGACTCTCCTGGCTATCCTGAACTACAGAAATTAGGATAGGCTGCTCAAGAGGTTTTTTTCCTATGGCTCCAGAGCTACCTTGTGACTTCCTGTTCTCATGGCATGAGCATATGACTACATCTATAGTCCATTATGAAATTCAGTGAAATGTCCTATAAGCAACTGACACTCTAAATCCATGAAGTAACCAGAATATGTTTCTCCAAGTCAGTATCTATTTCTCAGACATCTTTATATGTCTGAGATGTCTAGCACAGTGTTTACTTTATGTATTACAACCTCTTAGAGAATATTTTCTGAATGGAACAGAAGCTGGTTCTAGTAGCTTCCAAAGGCAGCCTTAACCAATCACCATAAAGATTAGTGGCTTAAAATGACATAAATTTATTCCTTTACAGTTATGACAGGCAGAAGTCTTGAATCATGTTGTCTTCAAGGCTACTATCTCTCCAGACTCTCTAGAGGAGAATATGTCTTTGCCTCGTTTGGCTTCTAGTGACTCCAGACCCTCCTTGACTTATTGGTACGAACTCTAAACACTACCTTAGTCTCCAGTGGCTTTATCCTCTGTGCTTTATGTTTTCTCATAGTTATCTTGAGAAAGCCTCTTTTCCAAACAAACTTATACTCATTGATACTGAGGCTTAGGATATGGACATATGTTTTGAAGTACCACTATTTAACTGAAGATACTTGCTTCAGACATTCAGCAGCTGTTGACAGAGCGTTGCCTTTTGAATGTCAACGTTCTAGGGTTTTAGAGTAATGACTATCTTTTACTTCCAGTGTTTTTAATTTAGTTCTGGATTCACCATCTATGTTAAATCAAAATATAAGTTAAAACAAAATATCAAGTGGAGATATCTTAGTCACTGTTATAATGACTTATTTGCTGAGAAATATACCCTTCATGGAATGGTACTAGGCTTGAATAAGAATAGTCAGCCTCCAGGATCCTAGATACACTGTCGGTGTGGCAGGCAAGCCAAATGTGGGTTTTCCATTTGAAATGCTGCATTCTGTACAAGATGAACCTTTCTTTTTACTTGGAAAATCTCATTAAAACCATAGAAATAACAATGAAACTTGGTTGAATGGATTTCCTTTGGAAACCACAAAAGGAGCTGATATTTTTCTGGCTTTAATTATTATTATTATTATTTTTTTTAAAATACTTTTTCCATTTAAAGTGAATTTCACACTATTCTTTGATCATATCTAGATTCCCACCCCTATCTGGAACCCCTGTTACTATGTCCTGACCAAATTCATATATATATATAGTCAAATTTGTGTCCCCTTTGGTGTAGATCCACTGAAGCCTAGTTAATCTACCAAGAGTTACACCCTTAAAAGAGACTGACTCTCTTCAGCAACCATCAATTGCCAATAGTTCCTCAGGTAGAGTGGAGTTTCATAACCAATTCCTCATGTCTATGCTGGGATTTTGTCTGGCTTGAGCTTGCTTGGGTCATGCATGCTGTCACCATTGCTGGGAGTTCATATGAATAACTTCCCAGTTGTCTGAAAAATTGTTTCCTTGTAGTCATCCACCACCTCTAGATTTTACAGTCTTTTTTCCTCTTAAGAGTCTTTCCGCTTCCTCTTCCACAATGATCGCCAAGCCTCAGGAGGCAGAAGTTTGATATAGGTGTTCTATTCAAGGATAAACACTCTGCAGCCTCTTATTCTCTGCATGTTGGCCACTTGTGGGTTTCTGTGCTAATCACCATGTGCTGCATAAGGGAACCTCTCTGGTGAGAGTTGAGAGATGCATTAGTCAGTGCTGGTCTTGGGGAAACCATGCAGATCTTGGGCAGGCAAGGATCCCAGAGATCCAAGCAGGCTTGAATACTGAAATGGTGGTGGGAATTGTGGGAAGGCTCAGGAAAGGGAACTCTGAGCTGAAGTTTTCAAAACACTCAAGTACATATGACTAAATATAGCATGGTTATACAATTAAGTCCTAAAGTTTTACAGAATGGCAAGATCTCTAAGATTAGAGTTGACTCTGGCAAGTAAGTTTTAAAAACTCAGTGGGAACTGATTGATGACGAAAGTGTCCAGACGTTGGCAAAGGCAGCAATATGTTTCAGAGTTTGTGACAGTAAGTAGCTGGTCTGGTCCTGATGAACTGCTATCGGCTTCCATGTAAGTACAGTGTTGTAATGTGACTTATAGGTGTTCAATAGGATAAGCCCAATGAGTCTTTGTAGTCTGGTGAGTTTTCACTAGAATTCTAGACCTTTCACATCGTTTGAACTAATTTTTAACCATAGTTTCATGTTTGTACTTCACTAAATTTAAACAAAAATTGAAACACATGGTAAATATTGGTCAGTATTTGTATTGCAACATATTAAATGGGACTTTTCCTTATTTGCCTTGGAACTGGCGTGTGTCTCAAAATGAGGACAAAGAGGATCAAACTCACCTATTCTGAAGGGAGCTGCAAATAATTGGGATCAGACATATCCCCCACAAATGAGCAAAGCTGGTCAAGCTCTTCTTGCTGTCACCACTATCACAAGAGCTCTCCATCCCTTCCCAATTGAGGAAAGATCTAGCATGAGGAGAAGAAAGAGTAGTGTTTCAGTTTTGAGTTGGTGTTCAAAGACTTGGTTTCTTTCTTCATTTCCCTTGAGGGATTTGTGCCTACTTCAAAGCCCTGTGAAGGGTCGACTGCTAGACAAGAACTAGCAGTAAAACCAGAGATTAGCCTCACACTCCTGGCTGAATGTTGGTTGAAGTGAGCAGCAGAGACCCTGTGTGGTATACCATGGAGTGGAACTAAGTGTGGTGAGAAGAGAGACTGCTTGGGTTCCCTGCTGTGTAATAGCATGTGAGAAGCTGGATATTGGTGCCTGCTTCCTGTCTGGCTGCCACGGAGAAAGAGAAGGGACTGCAGGGTGAAGGGTCTAAGAAGACAAACAGAATTCTCTACCCCACTTAAAAGCAAATTGTCACAGTTCCAGTGGCTCTATACAAGAAAGACAGATATAGAATGTAAGACACTAGTTTGAGGACTGATCAGGTCACATCTAACTGGAAGATTGCCCTATTTTCCTGGGAGAACTGGGGGCTTAGTCCAGTGGCAGAGACAACAAAATGGAGACACAGTTGCCTCCTATCTAAGGAATATTCTCAGTTATAGGTGGAGCTGGAGTTAAGTGGAATATCTCTTCAAACTAAACCACTTCAATTTCTCAGTAGAAAATACTAAATTAGTGAAGACTACCAGCATCAGAGAGATACAGACCTAGCCTGAGTGGAAACCTGAAAGATATGTTTTCTCTCTCAAGCCCTATATCATCCCCTGCCACCTCTCAGATTTCTTCCTCTCTGCTCTAACCCAAAGGTTCACTTAAGGCTGGAGAGATGGAGAGAGGAGGCATATTGCGCCAGAGTACATAAGGAAAGAAGAACAGATTTGGCCTTGTTCCTGCAAAGCCATGACCTACATCCTGGCTATATCTGGGAAGAGAAAAGGAAAAGAGTTTAAACTTGATGTGGAAGGAGAACTGGAGATAGGTTTTACTGTTAAGTACTAGAGTAAGTCAGTTCTAATAACTGAAAGTGACTGGAAAGTTGACTCTGCACAGATGTTAAAGGATAGGAAAATATGATTCTGTGTAACACAGCTGATTCAGGGATTGAAGAAAACCAAGTCATTTTGTACTTGTGTCCCATTAAGTGCAGGCAGCACAAACCCTGGTTGTATCCAGTGTAGTTAGTGAAAGGATGTAGATCACAGAGGGAATGTAGACTTGGTTGCAATACTTGCTTAGCCACTGGTTTCGCCTCATGATTTCTGGCAAAAAATCATGTTTTTTCAGTTTCCTTAACTGTAGCATGAGGATGGGATGGTACCACCAGTCTTCCACAGATTTGGGGAAGATCACATTAAATATATCCCAGAAAGTATCTAGTGTGAACTTGCAGTATAGATTCTTGAAAGTGGTGGTGATTAGTGTTGTAATTGAAGGCAGATATGGTTAAATCAAGGGTTAATGGTTAATGCAGCTATCAAATGCAGTTTGCAGTGGTTAAATGTGTTGAGTCTGAGAAGTATTGCTGTTTTCTGCATGCCAAATGATCTTTTTCAATGAGGTTAGCATATTTCCAAAGCATTTTTCTGCCTAATGTGGAAGTTTAAATCTAACTAGTAAGAAGCCAGTCCTGTAAAACTAATGATAGAGGGCCTCTTGTCCTGTCCGAAAGATGAAGCGCCGAAGAGATCTGAGGCAGGGCTTCTGCCAGCACCCAAATGTGCCACCCACACTGCACTGGGAAGATGCTCTGAATGACATGCTCTGGGCCATGTGAATGTGTTCCTTGGCAACCCCAGGATGGGATTTTCATCTTGCCAGCTAAATCCCTGCCACCCAGGGTTGGCTTCAATGTCTCTGATCCTGTCTTCTTTCTCACCCAAAGCTGAAGGAACTTTATGTTTGTGCAATAACCATGGTCTCATCCCTTCTCCCTGGCTCTGTCCCTAACTACTCTTCATATGCTTCTGCTTGACAGCTTGACATACATTTAAGGTGCTTGCCCTGAGAAAGCTCCAGTGTTGGCATTGTCGATTCTTCATCTGCCTTCAAGTCTTTCCTTTTTTCTTTCTTTCTCTTTTTGGTCTTTTTGAGACAGGGTCTCCCTGTAGCTCTAGCTGACCTGGAACTCACTTTCTAGACCAGGCTGGCCTCGATCTCACAGAAATCTGTCTGCCTTTGCCTCCAGAGTGCTGGGACTGAAGGCGTGTGTCACCATGCCGATTCAGTCTTTCCTTCTCCATGTCGTTTCCAGCCTCCCTTCTTTGTTGACCAGTAACTGAAGCCTGTTCTGGCAACGCAGACTGTATACTCCCTCATGGACCTAGAAGGAGGCTGTTGTACAGAGCTGCAGGGTTATAAAGAGGGCTGTTCTGCCTGCACTTTATCCTGGGAGGCAGCCACTAAGAGTGTGGCAGGGAGAAGCTGTCTAGGCTTCACTGGAAGGAAATGTCATCTGAGGGTAATGTGCCTTTACAGCAAATTCTACCTTTATAACAAACTAGAAGGAAGGATCTGTCCAACATGGGATAGGCTCTCAAGGGTGTCTGAGGTCTAGGCCTGAAGAAAGCAATGGAGATGAGGAAAAATGGATAGGGGAGGTAAAGCAAAAGAGAAAGATAAACAAAAACTATAGCTAGTGAGCACACACTCTGTACCTGCCATCAAATTTTCCTTTCTAAAAGTTTAAGATAATGCTCCATTGCTTTATTCTTATGTGTTTATTGCCTTAAAGATTCATTTTTTATTTTTATTTGCACATGCACGTGTGTGAGTGCGTGTGTGTGTGTCCATGCATGTGCCACATTGTGGATGTGGTTGTCAGGGGACAACTTTGTGGAGTTAGTTCTCTCCTTCTGCCTTTAACATGGGTTCCAGGGATCGAACTTATGTCATCAGGCTTTTGTATAAAGCACCTATACTCATTAAGTCATCTTGCCAGCCCGGTAACCATAAGCCATCAGAGGCAAGAAGGTTGCTACAAGCAGCCTTCTAATTGTACTATTTGTAGTATCTGGCTTTTGGAATTTTTTGAATTGAATTTTTGTGATTTTCATAAAATATAATTTGATGATATTTAGATTCTTTCCCCTGGCTGCACCTCCCCTTACTGCTCCCTGCCCAATTTAATGTACATGTATGTACATTATATATACATACATACACACACATGCACACACACACACACACATGCACACACACACAGGCACATGTGCTCATGGCCTATAGAGTCTAATTTGTGTCTCCACATGTCCTTCAGTGTGGGTCCTTCCACTGGAGTCTTGTTAACTTACCAAGACTCCCATCCTTGAAAGAGACTGTCTCTCCCCATCCCAGCAGCCACTGATTGGCAAGTTCCTTAGGTTGGGTTGGTGTTCTTCCCCATTTCCCCATGTCTGTGCTGGGATTTTATCTGGTTTGAGCTTACATGGGACTTATGTATGCTGTCACCATTTCTGTGAGTTCATATGAGTACCTTCCCAGCTGTCTGGAAAACTCTGTTTCTTTGTTGTCGTTCACCACCCCTGGCTCTTACAGTCTTCCCACCCTCTCTTCCACAATGATCCCTGAGCCTGAGGCAGAAATTTTATAAAGGTGTCCTAGTCATAGATAAGTAGGCTGCAGTCTCTTGTTCTCTGCATATTGGTCAGTTGTAGGTTTCTGTGTTAATCACCATATGCTTCATAAGGAAGTTTCTCTGGTAAGAGCTGAGAGATGCATTAATCTATGGGTATAACAAGTCATTAGGAGTCAGTTTACTACTACAACTATTTCGTAAAAAACTAGTATTAAGTTCTCTCCTATCCTGTGAGCTGTCCGTCTATCCTCAGGTTACTACTCCTGATACCAGTGTCAAATATGGGCTCCATCCTATGAAGTGGACCTTAAATCCAATTAGAGAGTGGTTGGTTATTCCCATAGTGTTTGTGCTACTGTTGCAGCAGTGGGCATATCTTGCCAGGTCAGGTGCTGTTGTAGTTCACAGGATTCACATCTGGGTAAGGCTGGGTAGGCACTGTCCTACACTATGAAAGCTTGGCTATTGGAATTTTAAAAATATTTTATTTATTATTTTTATTTTATCTGTATGAGTGTATTGCTTGTATGTATCTAAGTGCACCCTTGTGCAATGCCCACAGAGATCAGAAGAGGGCATCAGATCCCCTAGAATTGTAGTTTCGGACGGTTGTTAGCCACCATTATGGGTTCTGAACCCAGGTCCTCTGTAAGAGCAGCCAGTGCCATCTCTTCAGCCCCAGCTATTGGAATTTTTAAAAATGAAATTTTCCATAGTTTTCTTTATAGAATGTTTCCCAAAATCCTGTCTAAAAAATTAAGGTTTGCTTGTTTTGTATGTATGAACCATTTACTTACCATGGTAGTTAACTTTGTGTTGTTGTGATGAAATACTTGACAGTAACAACTTTAAAGGAGGAAAGATTTATTCAGCTCTTGGCTTCCAGGGTTCAGTCCATAGTCATGGGCTCCAAGTTTGTGGGTCTATGTTTGAAGCAGAGCATCATGGTATCAGGAGCCTGTGGTAGAGGAGCTTCTTTGCTTCAGAGAGAACAACCCAGAAAAAGACATAGCCCCAAAGACCTTGTGACCTATTTCCTTCAGCCAGGCCTTACCTCCTAAAGTTTCCAGAACCTCTCCAAATATAGCTACTAGCTGGGGATAAGTTCTAAATATATGAGCCTTTGGGGGATAGTTCATAGTCAAACCATAGCAATACTTACCAAAAACACTTTGGTAACCAAATAGACTACCATTCAACTACTTATAAGGGCACTATATAGTTTCTTAGGCTACACTAGTGTTAAAAGTCAAGATTCAGAGGGTTGGAGAGGTGGTTCAATAATTAAGAGCACCGACTGCTCTTGCAGAGGACCGAGGCTCAATTCCCAGCACCCATATGGCAGCTAGCAACTGTCAATAACTCCAGTTCCAGGGAAATTCAGTGCCCTCTTCTGACCTTCATGAACATTGCATGACAAGGGTGCATTTACACAGATGCAGTCAATACACTTACATACATAAAAATAATAAAATATTTAAAATGTCAAGATTCAAGAGCTTAGGCAGATTATGTAAGGGTTTTTTTGTTCCATGAAGGACTTTACATATTCCTGAGGAACTATGGAAGTAGATTTTCATTTCATTTATTCATCGATTCAACAAGTATTTTGAAGATAAACTGGTGATACTTGTAATATCAAAATATGACTTCATTGAAATTGTTTTTGTCATATTAGAAAATAGTCTTATTCCTGAAACAATACTCTTTTTGCATTTATTCCTTAAATATTAGGCATTCAGGTTTGGCAATCTTGAATTAAAACCAACCATGAAACATCTAGTTGGGTATAAGAAGACAATTGGAGATAGATGTTTTGGGGTTCAGCTAAAGGTCTGAAATGAGTCTCCTCACTTAAGTGACAGCATTATGGGTGACATTTGAGATCAAGGACATTGATGAAATTGTCTAGGAAGAGAGTATAGACTGAAGGAAGCAGAGGGCTTCATTCAATTGGGAGGCTTAAAATTTTAAAGACCCAAAAAAGGATGAACAGATGAATCTTAAAAGCAGAAGAGGGTAAACAGTACTTATGTCTATAGTCCCGTCCTTCCTTCCTTCCTTCCTTCTTCCTTCCTTCCTTCCTTCCTTCCTTCCT
>NW_008350555.1:4144472-4169508 GCF_000622305.1 Nannospalax galili
TTCCTTTTCTTTCCTTTCTTGAGGTTTTCCTGTGTACCAGGCTGGCCTCTACTTCACTGTGCTGCTGAGGATGACCTTGAACTTCTGATTCTTCTGCCTTCACTTTGTATGGTTCTGGGGACTGCCCACAAGGTCTTCTGCATACTAGGGAAGCACTATACGAATTGAGCTACATCCCCAGTCCCTCTACACTTTCTTTAAATGGTTTTGTTCCCAAGTATCCAAGCATATTTCCCTAAATAGACTCTAACTTATTATATTTTGTTCATTTTTTTATCTTGTACTTTCTCATGTCCCCAGGAGCAAGTACTTAATTTTTTTAAAGCATGCTTGAAATCCTAGGACCTAGCACATTGCTTCCTCAGCAGACATAGAACATACCTGTGGTTAGGTGAGAATAATGCATCCTTAGGAAAGATGAACAAAGCACAGATTTTTCTTCACAAAACCTCTTCTGTGTCAGACTATAGGTGTTTTATTTTAGTTCTTTGTTTGTAAATGTGAGATGGTAACTTTCAAGTATCAGCAAGCAGATGGGAAACCCTGAGGGGCAGAAGCCTGATTTTTTATCTATGGCTTCTTTGCATGGGTTTTTTCCCATTTCTAGACCTACGGCTGCTGGAAGTTACAAGGGAAGCTGCTGCAGTTGAGAATTTGTGTCCAGCTTCCAGCTTGGAGTGCAGCCTGCCTAGGCTTCCTAGTGGGTCCTGTCCTGCTTCCTTTCCCTCTAGGCTGAGTTGCCTCTACCTTTCCTAACTTCACCCCAGTTCCTTTTTCTGTTTCCTCAAACAAGTCCAGGGGCATACTTCATAATTACAGGCATTATTTGACTCATGATTTAATAATATTTTTATATAGTTAGCACCTCCCTTTCTCATTTTCTACTCTATGTTTTTCAACATAATGTAATTTCTACCTTTGGTAATGAGGCTTCTGTGTTCTTTGATAGGCTCTAATGATGATGTAATCAATGTGTGAGGCCTGCTGGCTACCTTCTCCTCCTGGCCATTTCTTATTCTGGCTGGGTGCCTCTGTTCGCTTAGCCTGCCATCACTGTCTTTGGGAGATTGGTTCTTTTTCCTGGGCTGAGGCACACAGTTGTGGTACTAAAGCTTTTCGACAGCTAGTGATCTAGTTCATGTTGCCTGACTAAGCTTTAAGTCATGATCTTTGCTGTCCAAATCTTCTTCTTTAGACTTACTGTTTATTTTTGACCTGTGGAATTTTACACTTAGTTGATGTGTGGAATTTTTCTTAAGTCCTTGGTTCTGAACCAATGACTCTGTTATTTGAAGTCAGGTTTGTGTTTTCCAGCCCATATCTGTTAACTTTTGTGCTGCCTGTTACATTTCCTATTTTCAAGAGGCTTGTCTGACTGGGCATTTTGTTAGAGTTTTGGAGACGAAAAGCATGACCTGCCTGTGGTTAGAGAAAAGGGCCTTCCTCCTGAGGGTTGACTGTGAGTGTGCGGACTGTCAAGGAGAGTCTGTGTGAGATAGGGCTAAGTTGGAGGGAGAGTTTCCAAAGAAGATTTTTGCTTATTTCAAATCAAGTTGAATTTGAAATCCTGTCTACATGGGTGAAAACTAATTTTTAAACTATTGAAAGGCATACGTTTAAAATGACAGCTTAATGTTAGAATGATAAGTTGTGATTCATAAGCAGTAGTATAATTTTGAATAACATGACTGTATTCATTGAAATTAACTGCCTTACACCTTCAGGCTTCATTGTACTAGTACTTTGAGTAAAATCTAGGAAAGTTATAGAGGAACAAGGATTTTGCATTTTTTATCCAATAAACATTATTTATATCCTTTTTGTAACTTTAAATGGCAGAAATGATCTTGCTGTTCAATTTTCATATTTCTTATAACCATAACCTATAATAGCCAGGAAGGTAGGGGGAAGTTGGGGTAAAAAGCTTTTGAGTTCAGTGCCAATACTGTCCATAAAATCTGTGGCTTAACAATAAAACCAGGATGGTGTCTCCTTCCCAAATATGAGAGGCTCTAAATCTATTTGATGTAGTTATGTCCATGGCATTGTATTTATTTTCTCTTGTCAGCTTTGCAGTTTTACTTTAGATTTAGCAAAGAAAAGGAGTCATGTTTATAGCTATAAAAGTAGCTGTGTTCAAAGGAATAGGCCCTAAAGCATAATTGAAGAAAGTCTTGAAAAGATTACTGCTACTCAATACACATTTATGTGATGATGGAAGTGTTTGCCTGCATTGTCCAGTGCAGGCCACTAGCCATGAGTAGCTAGTAAGCCCTGGAAGTGAGTCCATTGCAAATAAGAAAGCAAAATGTGATTTTTTATTTAAATTTAATTTAAAAATCACATACAGATGATAGCAGTCAAATGTAGATGGTAGGAGTCACATGTAGATGGTGGCTCCTGTACTGAGTCTCATAGCTCTAGATGACTATATGAGCTTTCTGTTGTTGGTATAAACACATAACATAAGCTTGCTGACTTAAACAACACAATTTTATCACCTTACATTTCTGTAGGTTAGAAATTAGAAATAAAGAAATCAAAGCATTAGTAGAGCTACTTTCTTATCTGCTGGCTCCAGGGTAATATAAATTTTCCTGCACATTCTTGCTTTTGATGATTGCCTGCATTCTGTAGTTCATGGTCCCTTTCCCCATCTCCTTGTCTCCTTCTTCCATAGTCACTTTTTTTTTTTTTTCTGACTCATCCACTTTTAAAGATTCTGTGATTACACTGAATAATTTTATCTGGATAATCTAGGATAATAGCCTTGTTTTGAAGTCAGCTGAATTCATTTCTCCTTGTTATGTAATCTAACATTAGTCACAGGTTCCAAGAATTAAGATGTGGACATATTTCATGGGTGGTGGTCAGAGGCTGGTTCAGTTTGGATCTTAAATGTCTCCTAGAGGCTGACACGTTAAAAGGATTGATCCCCAGCTGGTGGTGCTG
This sequence comes from Nannospalax galili, assembly GCF_000622305.1. Lineage (NCBI taxonomy): Eukaryota > Metazoa > Chordata > Mammalia > Rodentia > Spalacidae > Nannospalax > Nannospalax galili. The sequence continues at coordinate 4,147,425 of NW_008350555.1, forward strand.
TTGGGAAATGGTAGAATCTTTAGAAGGTGTGATTCAGTGGAAAGATGTTAGGGGAAAACCCTGGAATGGCACTGTTGGACCTCAACACCTTCCTCTCACTTGGCTTTCCCACTGCCATGGAGTGAGCACTGTGCTTCACATTATACTGCCTGCCATAATGTTCTGTCTTGCTTCAAGCTCAAACACAATCGATCCAACTACCATGAGCCCAAAACTTGAAAACCATGAACATAAATAAGTATTTCTTCCTTTTAAGTTTTTTGTCTAAGGTATTTTGTTACAGTCATGGATATTTGACTAACACAGGGGCACTATCTTCTAAATCTGGTGCCATTTAGTGAAAGAGCTGGCTAAACCCTGTATATCTGCTTACATCATTTCTTGGGCCTATACCTATATTTCATTCAGCACAATACAGAACTCTTACGACGGCCAGTCCAGTTTTCTATCTCATATAATACTTCTTCCTCTGTAGAATATATAGTTCATTTAGAGTCTATCAGTAAATTTTTGTGAAGGGTATTCTCTACTTAGCAACAAAATTGTTGTATTGTTATCTAGTCCTAATTGTTTTAGGTCATTCTATCATCAGACCCTTTATATCCACATAGTGATTCTGTGTTCTTGACTTTTGGGGACAATGTCAACCTGTTTTTCCTGTAGAGTTACCTGTCCCATTTATAATGGCATTAACACCCTCCACTGTACAGAGTAAAATTTTGGGGGTCCCCTTTACTCTATTTTCCCTATTCATTCATCATCGTTGAATAGCATTTTATATGTCACTAATATTGCCCAGATCTCTCAAGTTCTTTTGTTATTGTTATTTTTCCTGTTCAGAATTTTAATTTGATTCTTTTCAAGAATCTCATCTTAGTTATTCATTAAAACCATATTTTCCTTTAATTCTATGAACACAATTTCCTAATCCCTTGAACATATTTACAATAAGTATCTTAATATGTGTTAAATCTAATACTGTAACATTTTCAGATTGTTTTATATTGATTATTGTATTTTTAAAAACTATGGATCATATTTCTTTTCATATACATATATATATATCAATTTGTATTGTATGCTTCAAAGTATTGAAGGGGGTCTGTGTGTGTGTGTGTGTGTGTGTGTGTGTGTATGTATGTATGTATACTCATACATGATTAAAGGTAGTTAAATTATTGGCTTATCATTTTGAACTCAGGTTAATTTGTGCCTTGCTGGAATAGTTTGATGGAAATCTCTAGGTGTTGCCTAAGTCTCTCTAGCTTACAAACTGATTCTTTTAAATACTTTATCAATGTGTAGTTTTAGGCTTTTCTTGGATAAATTTAGAATCATTAGTACTCCATGGCAATGTTTTTCAGTTTATTTTTATCACTGCCCCCGACAAAGAACTTTTTTTCACACTTCTCCCCAAATTATAACAAAATATAACTACATAACTATAGCTCTTTGGAGGTCTCCAAAGATCATGAGACCCAAGATTGTTTTGCCTCTTTCCCACTAAGAAGTAATTTTCACCCCTTTGCAGATAGCAGTACCTCTGTTGAAAATGCTTGTTTTGGGTTTGGTCCTTATTTCTAAGGTGAAGAATTTCTGTTGTATGTCCTGGGCAATTAATTAATTAATTAAGTGCGGTGTTAATAAGATTTGTTTTCCTCTTTTGTTATGCTAGCATGCCAATATCTTCCACTGAAGCTCAAACTCTATTGTATGAGTATTGTACTTGCATTATTTCCACCCCTCACAGTCCCTCCTTAAACTCCTCTCATATTCCCCCCCACTCTTTTAAGTTCTTGTCCTCTTCTTTGATTATTATTGTTATATATACATACACACATACATTTATTAGCAGACATACACATACATATACTGCACTGAGTCTGTTTAGTGGTGCTAGTGTGTACATGTGTTTAGGGCTGATCACTTGGGATTAGATAACCTGTCAGAAAGCTAGTCCCTGGAGAAAACTGATTCTCCCTCCCTCAGCATCCATTGATAGCCTATAGCTCTTCATCTAGAGATGGGAACCCATGAAATCTCTCCCATCCGCATTGGCATATCAACTGGTTCTGTCATAATGCAAGTCTTGTTAGGATGTCATACTGTGGAGATTTCATGGGTGCGGCTTCCCTATTATGTCTAGAATGTATTATCTAGCAATGACAGCCACTGTTTATAGGTTTGGGTAATTTACCCTGTAAATGTACAACACAACCCTCAACAATGGACTTCCAGGGATGCTGACGTGGACTTTTGGACTTTTGCCTTTCATAGGTTCTTCCTCCCTGTTGCTCTTCCCTGCATACCCCAACTTTCAAACTTGAGACTATATCTTTTCAGTTCAGGGACACACTTGACCTCTGTGCTGGATAGCTGTAGTGTCAACTTGACACACCTGGGTTGAGGGAGCCTCAATTGGGGAATTTCCTCTATTGGACTGGCCTGTGGCCATGTCTGAGGGCATCTTCTTGATGAGTGATGTGGGAGGGCCCAGCCCACTGTGGGTGGTGCCAACCCTGGGCAGGTGGGCCTGTGTTGCATAAGAGAGCAGCCTGAGCAGGGGCCAGGGAAGCAAGCGTATCTCCATGGCCTGTGCTCCAGCTCCTGCTTCCAGGTTCCTGCCCTGAGTTCCTACCTTGGGCTCCCTGATGAACTGCGACCTGGGAGATGTAAACTGAATAAACCCTTTCCTCCCCAAGTTGGTACTGGTCAGAGTATTTTGTCACAGCAATGAAGAGAACAAACCAGAACAACCTCTATTTGGAATCTAGCTCACTTCCCTGTGGGTGAGTGAAGGGGATCACCTTTTATGTTTCCACTCTCTCAGAGACTGCAGAAACACTTCCCTCAATCTGAAAATAGGTGTATGATTTTGTTCAATTTTATGAGTCTGTGGTCATTTATGGGCGAGCAGCTGGCCCTGTAACAGTTACTCCAGTTTCTCTGTGTTGGAAGCAGAAATTTCCCCTCTGTTTCTGTCAGTCCTCTTTTGTGAAGGCGATACCCACCCTCAGCCTGCACACAGTCTCCAAAGTGAATTTTCTGAAGTACAAATCTCTTATTATTTGCCTGTTTGAAACCCTTATTTTCTGCTTCTTTAAAGTAAGTCATAGGTATTCCTCTATGATCTGTCACTCTCCCACTTACTTTTCTGGCCTTGATTTTTATCACTGTGTCTTGAACCCTTATGGGGCCATCCTCATTGGTTCCAGTTTGTCAAATATGTAGCAGTGCTTCTTGCCTCCTTGGCTTCGTGTATTTGTTTTCCTATATCTGGAACCCTCATTCTCTGATACCCCACTTTACTTGGCAAACCCTTGCTCACCATTTAGATTGCAACAAAGCCTTAACTTTTTCTAGGTCTAGGTCAGGACAAAGCTCTTGCTTTATTTTCCATACATGATGCTGGAGAAATTATTAAATAGTTTTCCTATTTAATCACCTCATTCCCATTGGAAATGAGTTCTATAAAGGCAAATATTTTTTTATGTCTCTTCAGTGTTGTATCCATAGTACCTGATACAATGCCCGAAATAAACTAGGTCATCTACTAACAAGCACATAGAGGATATGTTTAATATTTTTTAATATGACGTTTTTAAAATATAGAGGATAACTACTATGGATTCCTTAGTCCTCACTTCTGGATAATACAGAGACCAAATTGGAAAGTTTTAAATATTAATAGCAGAGGTTGGTAAACTATGGTCCTTGACTGTGTTTCAATAAAACTTTATATACAAAAGCAGACAGCAAGCCAGGTCCGGCCCTTTGCATAAACAGTTTGTTGACTAGTAATCTATATCATCCTATCTTTATTTGAAATGGAGACCTTTGGGAACCATATTAGACTAGATCTTCTCAATGATGTAGAAGGCTAGTCTGAGGTCAGAAATCAGCCTGGAAATCTCAGTGACTTAACAAGAAAGATTTATTACTTCCTCATTCAAATTGCTTTTCTGTTGCTTAGGCAATTTTCCTGGGCATTGCTCTCCATATGGTGTCTTCCAGATCCAAACAGCATCCATCTGTGTTCCATTAAAGCAACTATCCTCTGATAACCGATCAGAAGTGTTCAGATATTCCCACTTACAGAAAGGTATTGGGAAATGGATCAGGACCCACAGATATTTGATGGATGTTGAATACCTCTTTCATAGAAAGATTGCCTTAAATTTATTAAAAAATGACTCTTGGTGGGAGACAATCTGGCAAAGCCCATGTGACCCCTGAGGAACAGATCCTCAAATGACCTTAAGAGTAAAAGTAAATTGGTTTATCTGGGCCAACTATATGGTCTTAAACACCCAAAAGGAAAGTATAACCAAAGATTAGAGGGGTCAATATAATTTAAGAGTCCATGTGTATAGCTAAAGGCTACATAACAAGAAACAATGCCAGATAGGACATACCTTCCTTTGGTTGTTGGCCAGGGTGGCCCAAGAGACTCTCATACAGTAACCCGGCATAGAACTGGGAAATGAACAGCAGACCCCAATCTTATCTAAAGGATTATTGGCAACTGGTTGCTGCTAAATGAAGAAGAGCTGATCTTCCTAAAACAAGGAACTCTAGATAGGCTGACTAGATTCAGCAGATGGACAAGCACTGGGGAATGACTGGGGGCGCCGACAACACAGTGGACAGTAACAGGATGACAGAGTATATGGGCTCCAGTGGTGGGGGGGGAGGGCTATGGGAAGGTGCCATTTGGGAAGTGGGTACATAGATGAACAAGATTGATTCTTTGGGATGTTCTGTACGAAATACACACAAAAAATCAACAAATAAAAAAATGAGTTACATTTGAGGAAGAAACATAAAAATTTTGCTTCATGTTAATTAGTAGAGGTGGAAAACATTACCACTGAAATCTGCCTAATGACTTTATATACACGCTCAGGTGCCAAGGATCTCAGAAAGTAACTGACTGTGACTAGTAATATTCAGATACATAGAGGTTAGAGACACATGTACAAACATCTGAGTGTTAGTTGCATTAAAAATGAGTTTTTCTGGGGCTGGAGAGATGGCTCAGTGCTTAAGAACATTAGTTGTTCTTGCAGAAGACCTGGGTTCAAATCCCAACACCCACATGGCTGCTAACAACTGTCCAAAACCCCTGTTCCAGGGGATCTAACAGCCTCTTCTGTCCTCCGCAGGCATTGCATGACACAGGTGCACTCACATACATGCAGGAAATACACTTATAAAATAAAAATAATAAAGAAAATATTTTTATTTTTATATTTTAAAATTATTTATTTAATAACCACACAATCAGAAGAAGCATTTAATTACATCAGCATTGACATATTCAATAACAATTTTCTGAGTTAGGACGCATCTCTTACAAAATTGGCTGTATATTTTCAGGTTTACAGTTGAATTATTACAGTTATACAATATTGTACTCAGTATAAACCCTATAAGACATAAAATTAAATGAGGTTAAAATTCACTTTTAATACAATTAACACTAAATGCACATGCATTTCTAATCTTTATATATCCGATTATTACTAGTTACAGTTGGTTACTTTCTGAGCACCTTGGGATCTGAGCATGGGTATAAAAAAATGAGTTTTTCTGTGTGAAACAGTATATTTTAAAATGAAATGGAGATCTTTTTCAAAGGTTAAAACCTCATTCAATTTTTTTATGTCTTAGGGTTTATACTGAGTTCAATATTGTGTAACTGTAGTAATTCAACTGTGAACCTAAAAATTTGCAGCCAGTTTTGAAAGAGATGCATCTTTGCTCAGAAATTGTTGTTGAATATGTAAATGCTGTAATGAAATGCTTCTGCTAATCATGTGGTTATTAAATAAATAATTTAAAAAATCATAGCCATCACTCTACTCAACCACAATACCCAGAAACAACGTACTTTCTCATCAATAGGAGAGTGGGCAAGTGAGCTGCTATATAAACACAACAAATTATTACAGAGAAAACAAAATAAATGAATGCATGTAACACAATAATATGAACAGTTCTGATCAATATTATACTGAAATTGTTTAATCTCAAAGGGCTATTATAGAGTTATGCCTTATTTCTTAGTTAAAGACAGCACAGAAATCCAGAAAGAGGATGACAAGGTAGGGATAGGAAGAGGGAGAGAGAGAACAAGAGGGAGAGGAAGAGGACAGAGAGGGAGGGAAAGAGAGACGGAGGAAAAGAATGTATATGGGCATAATAAAGCTATATGAAAAGTAAAGCAAGGCAAAGCAATAGCATTCAAGATGAGTAGTTCAGGCAAGGAAATAGAGGCAGAAATGTAAATTATGGTCAGATCCCACATTGTGCTTTGGGTGTTTAGTTCTCATATGCTTATTGTGGTATTAAAAATAAATTGAATTTGAAAGTGAAAAATGCAGATCCTGAAAATGTTCTTTGGAAAGTATTTTGATATAAACTATTTGTCTTTCCTCAGTATGAAAGATGACTTGGTAATAAATAATAAGCTCAGCACTATCAAATTATTTTTGTTTGAAATCCATACCCTTTAAAAGAAGATCTGGCATTCAGATTGGTTATTATTGTCTTATACTTCCAATGCTGTCAATCAAGAGTCATTATATAATTGTAGAATCAAAGTAGATAGTTATCAAACTTCCCTGTATCCTAAAGTCTGTGTTTATATAATTCTCTTCTAGAGATAACTTAAGCAATGGCTTTTACTCCTTGAGAATACTCATTTAGGGAAGGAAAAATGGGGAGAAAAGAGAAACTGTACAGGTAAGTGTAGAACTAGCTTCTCTAACTGCAGGAGCCTCTTTTCTGTAGTTCATAAACTGTGCTTCCTCCTAAGATTTCATTTGTTGGAAGGGTTCCATTGCTTAAAACAAAGAAAAGTGAGGAAAGAGGACTTAAAAACCATCACTCTAAAATAATATTACCTTATTATCAAGATAAGTTTTCAACATGCATGTAAGGGTTCAAAAAGGATCCTCTGTGTCAGGGGATCCTTTACGCCATTTTAAATATTGCTGTGTTTCAGTTCATTTACATGATGGATTTATTCTCAGAGAATTGTATAGATTAAGGTATTTGAAATAAATCAAAGTTTTTAAAAATCCATGGACCTTATTTTGAAAGACTGTGGCTCTGAATTTTCTTATTTAAAAGAATCGTTCTCATGCTTATTTTTAGTGATATTTTAATATTTTAGATATGGTACCTTAAAAGGAATAGAAATACTAGTATTTGAGCTTCAGTGAAAAATATTGACAGATAAATACTCCCAAATATTTTTTTGACATTTTTGGCCTTTGGAGTGGAGTAGATTGCTGAGGCCCAAGGACACTGTGAGTTTTAGCCAAGAAACTAGCTACTTTTCTTTGGGGTCTTTTAACCCTAACTGCCTAGTCAGTTCCTACCACCTAGCTTTTATCTAATCCTTAAAAAGATTTTAGGGTTACCTCTTCAGAAGGGGGAATGTTACAGTAGCCAAAAGCCCCATAAAAAAAAATTAAAGAAGAGGAAAGAGTACATGAAGTTATCAGAAAAAAAGTGATGGGGAGATATGGGAGGAGTTGGAGGGTGGGGAGTGGACATGGATTTGATTAAAACACCTTATATGCATGCATGAAATTCTTGACAGTATATGGAATGGGTGTGTTAGCAAGATATCATTTGTTCTCTTGATCTTAGCTAGCCTGACTGGTTTAAATCTTAAATGTGGTTTTAATTTGCATTTAAGATTTCATTCTTAAATGAAATCTTAAAGTGGCTTTAATTTGCATTTCCCTCATTACTAGTGATGTTGAACACCTTTTAAGATGCTTCTTAGCTGTCTTTATTTCTTTTTTCGTGAACTCTGTGTTACAGCAACCTTTCTGCTTTAGGGTTCTAAATGCTGAGATTACAGGTGTGAGCCACCATGCCCAGTTTGAATATTCTTAAATATGTCTCTTTTTGTACATGTGCAAGTTTTTTTTCTGGGTGTATATCTTGTAGTTTAATTACTGGACTATAGGATATGTGAATTTTCAATGCAGGAAGTAATCCAAAAATTTTTCTTATCCCTTTAGTCAATGTCTGATGGAGATGAAATGATTTTCTCCTAAAATAGCACCTATTGAGGTCTATTCCCAACATCTCTAGTCTTTCTCCTGGGCTGGAACCTGCATTGAGGTTGGACAACTTTGGGAGCAGGTGGAATCAGTCACCTGCTTTCACCTCATATCATCTTTTATCCTGACACAGGCATACAAGCCATGTAAACACTCATAGCCACTCAGTTTTAGTCTCTGATTTGTAGTGCTACCATCTCAGGTCTCCACAGCTCTTTGACATCTCACTGGCTTTCTGGCTTCAGTGTCTCTAGCCTGATGCTCAGTACTGAGGAAAGGTAAACCCTTGGAGCTCTCTGATTTCCAGGCTTCTAGTCCTCTTTTACTCTGGCAGCTCAGAGATCCTTAAGGTAGAGGTGACAAAAATTCAAAAAGTTACATATCCCAGGAGAACGCTCATGCTTGATTCCAGGGTTAGTATAACACTGTCGCCAATAGTGGTACCATGGAGACCTGTAGGTAGTGTAGCCTCCCCAATGAAACTGCCCTGTGATCTTATAATTTCCCAGGAGAAAACAGAAATCTAGAATTTTTTTATGTGAAACCTTTTGCCCTTTTAATGTCAGTAGTTGGTTGGTATTTGGAAAAATCCTGTGCAGGCCAAGCAAAATAGATCTGACCTGAATTAGCCCACAGAAGTCTCATTTGTGAACTTTACCTTGAACTTTGGCTTTTCTGTGTTTTGCTTACTGTTGCTCCACCTCACTGTTTCTGCCAGCATGACACTCACTCCCTGCAAGGACACTTCATTGTAACATTTGTGGTTAACTTTGACTTCCAAGGGATCTTGGATGCTCAGAGCATGCACGGCAATGCGTGATAACTGAGCCTCTTCCTTTACTGCTACCTTAGTGCTTGTATAAAATGTTGGCACTTGTTTGATAATATTAGCAAAAGAGAAATGCATATAGAAAGACTTTTTAAATTAAAAAATACTAGAAAATTATGACAAGAGGCCTTCCTTTTGTTAGTGCCTCTCATACCTGTGTGCACTTGAGGGTTTCTCTCTTGATCTTGCTCCAATATTGGTCAGGTGGTTCTGACTTTAGTAGGTGCTGGGTTTTCCCCTTCCTCTTATTCTAATAGGCTGGTGGAATAAAACAGCAGTCCATCTTTTGACTTAGGAAAAGAAAGTTTTTGACTTCTTGCCATCTTAGAAATATTTACCACCCTGTGGGTTTTAGCATTTTAAGCATTGCCTTCTTGAAACAGAAAACCTTTGCTTTCCTTGGAATTATTTGGCACAGTCTGAGGGGGATGTGGTCAGTATCAACTTGGGGAACCAAGAAAACACTTCATAAATCTTACAGCTTTCTTTTCTTTCTTTTTCTTTTTTTGAGTCACTATCAGGCACAGTATTTTCTGAGCTGGTCTGTCAGGTGTAGGATTATGGGTAAGTCTCTGAGATGGAGCTAGTGAGGCTTACTAGAGCAAGGTGCTAATGAGTACAGGGTCATAGATTTGATCCCCATATAGAACCTGTAACTTAGCACAAAAGGACTCCTGGCTCATTTAGTCTGGCTGATGCATGATTTCAGACCAAGGAGGATTAGAGAATGAGCAAACTCTTCTTCACTAGGGGAAAAAAGAAATCAAAGCACAAGTCCCATTGGTGGTAGCAGGTGATGTCATGTGGAGTTGGAGTCATCAGTTACACTACCTACAGGTAAGGGGAGTATTTGCATCCCATCATCTTCCAACATATGGAATGCTGGGCATGTGAGGTTAAATAACCAGTGGGAACCACAGTGGCTTTTTAAAAATATAGCAAGAAAGGAGAAGTGCCATCACCAGTGGAGGGGTAGAGCTCTCGTGTCCAAGTTGGAACTCTGACAGACTATTCCTAGTTGAGTATAAAGTCATGCACAGGTACCCAAAGACCATGTTCCTTATCTTAGGTAGAAGTATAGAGAGGATTGTCTGTGGGCCTAGGATCGTAGACACTTGTCCTGTGACTATCTTATGATGCACTCTGTATATTTTTATACTTTGATAGGACATTTACTGAGTGTTTTTCCATGAAACTCTCTGATAAGAAAGACAGTGTTTTCAAGTGGTAGCTATTTTTAATGAATCAGAGATTTAAGATTTATTTTTTAAATAAAAATTTCAAACAAAATAATGATAGAACAATGAATATCCATATACACAACATCTGCATTTAATAATCGTCAACATTTTGCCCTATTTCTTCATTCTCTTTTGATAGTGCTATCTCATGCTTACATGCCTTTTTAAAGCAATGGCAATTTCCTGCACAATCACAATGTCCTTATCACTCCTAGTAAAATCAATAATTCCTAAACTTCAGCTAATGCTTGGTCCAAATCCAAATTTCCCCTTTCCCCTCAAGTATCTCTTACAACCCTTTTGTTTAATTCAGGATCCACTGAGGAGTAATTAATTTCATTTGTTTGAGTCTTCAGCCTCTTTTAACTTTGAATGATATTTGTTTAATCCAACTGTGTGTGTATGTGTGTGTGTTTGTGTGTGTGTATGTGTGTGTGTGTGTGTGTGTGTGTGTGTGTGTCTGTACATGTACACTGTGAGATGGATCTTTTTAGCTGTTAAGGCAGTTGGTCTGCACTGTATCTCATATTTTGGATTGGTCTGATTTTTTAGGATGAGTTTTGATATTTTGCATTTGGTGTTGAAAATGGGCTTGGGTCTGGAGGTTGTCAATAGACCAAAAGGCCTGTTTCCAGAGGAACTCTGATAATGAATAATCACAAAGGCAGAAATAGTGTTCCAGCTTGCCAACACCTGTTTGCCATTAGGACAGACAGACAGACACAAAATCACATGCACAAATAAGGCTTTAGTCCTTTCCAGAAGTACAAGGTAGTCTTTTCTCTTTGCTTAGGACACAGCCCAGAGCTTGAGTGTGCATTGATTTTATTACATATATATTTTGAATAGTGTACCTCTAATAAAACCTGATAAAACCAAGAGGTAGAACATTGAAAGAGTTCCCAGTGGAGTGGCACCTGGAGTTTGTTCTTTCTCAATTTATGTCCACTCATTTCTCTTGGGAATAGAGAGAAACCAGATTTGAAATAAAGAATTGTGGAGAACCAGATATCTTGGGAGAAGCTTATGACAGCCATTAGGATAGAAGACCTAGGGTGAAGGCAGCCACAGAAGGAAACTTAGTATGGGGAAACATGTGGTGTGGTATAAGGGCAGATCATCTCTTTTATCCCTGCATCCCTGAGACTAGTGATTGTCAGTGTGCCTGCTTAACTATTTTACTGATATTAAAAATGAAAGACCAACTCAATGTTTAGCATTGTGCACCCAGATCAGTGGTTCTCAATTTTCAGTGCACAGTGACATCACCTGGGAACTTTAAAAACAACAACAACAACAACAACAAAAGGAAACTAATGTCTGGGGCCCAACCTCAGAAATTCTATAATTATCTCAGGTGTGGCCAGAACAGCAGAACTGATAAAAAACCAGATTCTCAGTTTATTTTAATGAGGATGTAAGTTTGAGAACTAGTTACTTAGTATAATGAACTTTCTCTACACATTAACAGCCACTTTTGAAAGAGATGTATCCTTGCTCTGGAAATTGTTACTGAATATGTTAAAGCTGTAATGAAATGCTTCTTCTAATCATGTGGTTATTAAATTTTAAAAAAGCCTTTCATAAAAAATTTTAAAAAGTATTTTATTATTTTTATTTTGTGTGTATGAGTGTAATGTCTGCATGTATGTAAGTGCATCTGTGTTGTGCAGTGTCCATGGAGGTCAGAAGATGGCATCAGATCCCCAGGAAGTGGAGTTATGGATGGTTGTTAGCTGCCATATGGGTCCTGGGAACCGAACCTGGGTACTCTGCAAGAGCAGCCAGTGCCCTTAACCTCTGAGCCATCTCTCTAGCCCATACACTAAGTTTTAAAAAAACTTAAATTTAAAAAAACTTAGGTTTTAAAATATTTTAAAGGGCATTTGAACACCCCTCCCCCAACTAAACCATATGGAAGGCCAGTGCATGAAAAGATAGAGATACTTTAGTTTTTGTGGTCCTGAAATCTTGCTCAGTAGGTAGAGTTTGCCACTCCCATTCTCATTCCTTCTAAACCCTCTATTTTTCACCATTATAAAAGCATCTTTAGAGAACCAGTCTCTGAAGAGGAGGACCATTTAAATAGTGATGAGTCTAGAGTTTACTAGATTTTAAATATTTACACTAGAAGTTTAACCTTGGCTTTGCTACTGTACTTATTAACTGAAAAGCACTGGACATGTATAATTAAATTCTGCACCACGGTCTTCATATCTTAATTAGAGATAATACCAATCTCATGGTTGCTATGAAGATTATAATTGGATATAAGCTAATGTACTCTCAATAGAGGTTAACTCGTTTAGTAGTTAAGGCCTTCCTTAAGGCCACTATGGACTTTTGATCTGTTCTGGGATGGAAGTGGTTGGTTGGTTTAATTTGGAAATCTTAAGTTACTCTTGTATTGTATTGCATTGCATTGTACTGTAGGGTGAACACAGATTCCCTTTGCTTATTATGATTCTAAAATTCCCAATTCTCATGTAGTATCTTAGAAGATGAGGGAGGGGTTGGAGGATAGAGTTTGTTCACTTGCAGGGTAAAGGCCAGAGCTTCTAGGAAATGACTCATAAAACACTGTGTAGGCTAGATAGGCTAATCAGTGGAGAGGTAAACAAGCAAAACTTCATTCTCCTGAAAATTACTATGAAAGATTTATGAAGGTCTGTGTAGTGATGGAAAGACTGGAATCTGAGGTGAGAAGGGGTTCTCTGTGGACCATAGGACCATGCTCATGATTACAGGAGGGTGTGTGTGTGTGTGTGTGTGTGTGTGTGTGTACTTAATTTAAATAAATTTATTTATCTTTGTGTATATATTGTAGGCACATGCATGCCATGGTGTACCGGAGGGAGTCAGAATCTACCATGTGGGCTCAGAGGATTGGATTTAGCTCATCAGGCTTGGTGGCAAGCACCTTTATCTGCTGAACCATTTCACTGGTCGTGTGTGTGTGTGTGTGTGTGTGTGTGTGTGTGTGTGTAAAACAATGGATTTTAATCAGGAATGAATATAAACATAGTCTTTGCAATTTCAATGTGGTGAAACCAAACTTCCGAGTAATAGAGAAACCTCTATTTCCCATAATGAATATTTGACCACTGTTGCTCAGAAATGAAACTGATTTATTTAAATAAACATTCATCCTTTCTCTTCTTCCCTCCTAGTTGTTAGTGACACATAGTGTCACATCTAGAGTTGTTCAAGGAGATGGCAGAAGAAATTGCCAAACTAGATGATCTGTAATTAAAGAATATTGGGCAGGATATTCAAATTGAAAGTGGTCCACAATCTGTTAGATGTGAAACTATCTGGCCCTGTCTCATTGACATTGAACTAGTGTTTCAAGTCTAAACATGCCAGAGGTGGCATTTCCTGTTTATCTTTCACCAAGCTGGCAGCAATTTCTACATAGTATTCTCTGCAACATCCCTGACCTCTACAGAATGAAAAGAGGTTTTTGGTTTCTTCAGTATTCACAATGAAAAACTGTTCAGCGCAGCTTTTTCTTCTTCCTAGTATCTGAATAAATGGAGGAATGGTGCCCAGAGGTGTGCTCAGGCCAGGAGAGATGCTTCATGGGCTCAGAGAATATGATATTATTCATATACTATTATTCAAAATGCTGCCACTGTGGGTTTGATTGCCCCTCCACTTTAATAAACTATTTTAAATTTTCATTTTAACTTTTTCCTTCTTAATAGGAAGGTGAGGAAAGATAACAGCAAAAGCAAACCCTGAAAATTCCCAAATAAAATGTTAAGAATGATTCATTTGTATTGACAAGAATTTTTTTTTTTTTTTTTTTGCAATTTGCAATGGAGACTGACATACTTTCTGGCCACTTTGGGATGCTGGCTCATCTTCCTGGTATTTGTCTCTGCTCCATACACACCTGAGGTTTCAGTGTCCCTCCACCCCATGTGTCTTGGCTTTTGGGGCTCCATGGAATTCATTTGTCTATAGCATCCTGCTGAGAACACCCCTGTAAAGCTATGCCCTTCAGCATTTCCCACTCTGAAGAAAATTTATTTTCTTTTTAAAAATATTAGTAATTTATCTAACAAAGACTCAGACAAAAATAGTAATTCAGATAAATCTTTATGTGCAAGGCCAATGGCAGGACTCATTTTTTTTTTCTTGTTATGATGGTACAGGTGTTGGGGATCAAACCCAGGGCCTTGCACATGATAGACAAATGCTCTACCACTGAGTTACAATATCAACCCAGGATTCATTGCTTTATATCCACATATATGTAAATTTCAAAGAGCCTCCTATGGACCCCAGCTAATACATCTAGGAATGCAGCTTCAGGACTTCTGGTAGAGATTGGATGGCTGGGGCAGAATGATGTGCAGTCTTTCATATAGACCCTCTCAAGTCTCTGCTCATGATCTACCTTAAATCTATGTTAAAAATAACTATTTAGAATTTAACTTAGAATACTAAAGTTCTGTTTTTCTTATTCCCTCACACTATCAGGACATTTAAAAGGTCTTTCCTGGGAACTGGAGAGATGGCTCAGGGGTTAAGAGCACTGGCTGCTCTTTCAGAGGACCTGGATTCGGTTCCCAACACCCACATGGCAGCTAAAAACTGCCTGTAACTCCAGGCATATCCTCTCTACTGGCCTCCATGGGCATTGGTACAACATGGGTACACTTAACATACATGCAACCAGTATACTAATGCACACAAACTAAAATAAAAAAGAAAATTCTTCTCAAAGTATGGTGTGACTTTTTGGTATGACTAAGTGTTCCAACTTCTGTTTCATTGTAAAGATTTTAGTGTATCCTTTAAGAGCTTACTATACAGCTGTTACAAAACAAAAAAACCTGATAAACAAGGAACATGAGAATTCCTACACTACAATGTAGGCAAGAGTGTGAACTGGTGTAGCCACTGTGGAAACCAGTTGGCAATTTTGTGGTAAGTTGAGCCCTAATGATACTACAAACATAAGAGCTAGGAGGAGGGGTGAGGGAAATGAGTGCTGAGTGAGCATTGGCTGTGCAACGCTGCCTAGTGACTTGTGATCATGTCTGGAGTGGCGTAGGTTTCACAGTTTCATGCCTTTTTCTGGTAAGGTTGGACAGTTGATATATCTAGGTCAGTCTTGATCAGGGGACCTCCTATTGCTGGGTCCATGCACTACCTCCATCAGTGACACCATAGTTATTCAAATCATACTATGCTGTCACTGTTGTGCCCAAAGACACAAGCTAGGTCATTCTGTTTCCTTGGTACTTGAGTGCTTTCTCTCTGAGATGCTTGCTCTGGTGAGTCTAACATTTGCTGTAAGCATCTTCACACATGGGGACACTCCTTCATAGGTCCAGCTGCAGGCAAGCCTCTACTCCAGCCCTTGTATCCTTGATCTTTTAAAAAAATTTTTATTAGTTTTATTTTATGTGTATGAGTGTGTTGCCTGCATGTGTGTAAGTTAACCTGTGTCATTCAGTGCCTGAGGAGGTCAGAAGAGGGTGTTGCGTTCCCTGGAGCTGGAGTTACAGACAACTGTCAGCTGCCATGTGGGTTCTGGGAATCGAACCCCAGTCCTTTGCAAGAACAGCCAGTGCTCTTTACTGCTAAGTCATCTCTCCAGCCCTGTATTCTTTATTTTTTAGTCTGTTTTCTTACAGGCCTCATACCAACCAGCCAGGCCACTCTTCACTATATATTAATCCTGATTTCTTCTAAGAGCAGGACACTCCTTTTCCATTAGGCCCATTGCTTGGAGCTTTGTCTACTGGGCCAGTCTTTCCTCTTTGCTGTCTTTTGAGGCCATCTCTGAGTGAGGTTGTTGTCCAGCTGTAGTTCATCTTTGAATCACACTGATGTCCTCACCTGACTTATTTATGAATTGTTTTCTGACTCTTATTACCTGGTCATTAGAGATTCTCCCTGTGGTCACAGGTACCATTAAAAAAAAAGTGAATGGTAAAGACTTCAGAGACATGGAGTTTGTGTGTGTCTGTGGCCCCATTCTGTCCAATTCTGGATCTTCTGGGGTACTGCCAGAATGGTCTGACCTTGTGGCTGGTGGGTTGAATAGACCTTAGCTCATGCTCCTCTTTTGGGTAAGCTGATATCCTCTAGTGGATGCTCAGTCTCTTCTGGGGCCCAGGAGGTGCTTTTTGAGTCGATTGTATTTCTTAATTGGAAGAAGGTGCTTGCGCTGGTGGAACAAGGAATAACCTTGTTTCAGAACCCTAGGGGACTGGTTATGTTATGATTCTCCTATTTGTTTTTGTAAAATTCATGTGGTATCTTTTCATTCTACACAAAATTCAAAAACCAAAGGATCTAGTAGGTCAGGTGTATGCCACAGACTGAGCCTGCTGTAGAGCTTTGGACTGTTTCGGTCTCCACTTACAGCCTACCGGTACCTTTGGAACCCATGCTGAACCTATGCAGCTGGGTACTCCTTTTGAACCTTTTTCATAGGGATGGAAAAGATTACATTTACTACATAAATGAGTGTGTGCCACATTTCAGATTCTGTGCTGCTCAGTTCCAGCAAAGATATTATATTGTCTCTGTAACTGCAACTGCAGTTGCTTGGTTGTTATAGAACATTAGTATTTTTAGATTCTTTAATAATGAATGGATATTATAAATTATCTAAGTTTCTTTGAAGCTCTGTAATTCATACCTTTCTAGGAATAGGTCCATTTCACTTAAAAGAGTTCATGAAATTTTCTTATTAACTTTGGAACAACTGCTGTATCTGGAGTTGTGTTCCTTTGCTACACCAAATATTATTTTTTTCTCATTTACTTTTGCCAGAGGTGTGCCAATTTTGTTAATTTTTACAAGAAGTCAATATTTGGGTGTGCTGTTTCCTTCTATTCTGTTTTTACTTTGTTTTATTAATTTCTTTTAAGTTTATCTTCTCTTTCAATGTTTATGTTTCTTTTGCTTGTTCTTTCTTTTTTGAACATTGAGACAAGGTCTCACTGTGTAACTCAGGCTGGCCTCAAACCCAGTCTTCTGAGTGCTGGTTTAGGTGTGCATGTCCATGCTTAGTAGTTCATTAAGTCTTCAACCTTCCTTATTTTCTGTTATAAGTATTCAAGGTTATTATATAAACACAAGGTTATTATATATTCATTTTGTATTTTTTAATTATATGTAGTTCAGTTGTAGAAATAATGAATCCAAGTGCCTCACATAACTTTTAATTAGTAGTATTTTTTGTTACTTTTCAGTTATATGTACCATTTTTTCCATTTTTAATTGAATTTTTGAAAATTTCATACACTATATCTTGATTGTATTTAGATCGCCCCTCCCCTGTCTGCACTCCCTTACTATCGTCTGCCAAATTTCATGTACTCTATAATATATATATAAAGGCCTATAGAGTAAAAATTTGTGTCTCCAAATGTCTGTCAGTGTATATCTACCCACTGGAGACTGGTTAACCTACCAAGAGTCACACCCTTTTAAGACTGACTCTCTCCTTCCCAACAGCTATCAGCTTCCAATAGTTCCTAGGTAGGGTTCCCAATGTCTGTGCAGGGATTTTGTCAGGCTTGAACTTACATGGTACTTGACATGTTGTCACCATTGCTCTGAGCTCATATGAGTAACTTACCAACTGTCTGGAAAATTCTCGTCCCTTGCGGTCATCTACTATCTCTGGTTCTTACAATCTTTCCACCACTTCTTCCAAAATGACCCTGAACCTATGGGAGGCAGGAGTTTGATATAGGTGTTCAATTCAGGGGTAATCATTCTAAAGTTGGAAGTTTCTGTGTTAATCACCATCTGCTACATAAGGAAGCTTTTCTAGTGAGTGCTGAAAGATACATTAATCTATGGGTATAACAGTAAATCATTAGGTGTTGCTTTAATGCTATATCTATTTAGCAGAATAATAGCATTAGGCTCTCCCCTGTGGCCTGTGGTCTGCCTAGTCACATGTTCCTAGGTCTGATATCAGTGTCAGGTATGAGTTCCCATTATGAAGCAGATCTTAAATTTAATTAGCATGTGATTGGTTACTACCATAGTATTCATACCACTATTGTACCACAGATCATACCTTGCCAGGCCAGATGTTGTTGAAACATGGATTCAAAGTTGTGTAAAGTTAATGATTACTTTTTTTTCTTTTGGTAGTACTTGCCAGCATTATGAAAGCTAGCCAATAGAGATGAAGCTTTAAAGTCAGTACCAGCTTGATTTCTCCTTGATTTTTTTTCTATGGTTCATGTATGTAGTGTCTTCTGCAGTGGGATCTTATCACAAGTTTTTGTGGATAACCAAGAGAATGGGCAATGGCCAGTATTGTTTGAGGATCTAATTCTAGAGAAATTATATTACTCTCAGATAATTTGGAAATATATTTAGAATTTCAAATATATTAATTTTCTTTTATCCTTATTTGTTACTCATAAATTTAACTATTAAATTTTAGTCACAGAGTGCAGTATATGAGATACAGATTCTCTGAAATTTGTTGAGGTGGTTTTTTAAGACCTAAAATACAGTTAATATTTAAGCCACGTGTGTGTGTGAAAATAAGGCTCAGTTTTAGTGTTTAGATGCACTGTTCCATGGATGTACTTTAGAATAAGGTTGCTGTGTTGTTCAGTTTCATGTTATTATTGATTGGCTATTGGTGACGTCATTTGACATAACAATTACTGAAGGGGTGTGTAGGTGTGACATAATATTCCATTATAGTGTGCATTTGTACATTTCTATGTATTTAAGACATTTTTACTTCACATACTTTTCATAAATTGAGTGCATATTCATGTAAAATTGTATCCCTTGGTGAACTGAGCCTTTTATTAGTGATTCTCTCTATTACTACAATCCTTTTACCTTTAACTCTATTTTTATCCGATACTGATAAAACTATCAGTTTTTTAAGATTAGTATTCTCTCGATTACCTTTTCATAAATTCGACATTAACCTTTGTGTATAGCTTTAGATGTGTCCCTTGCAAATGACTTTGAGTTATTTTTTAATCAGTCTGGTGATATTTGTCTTAAGCAGGTATATGTCAGGTAATCAAGTCCATTTATGTTGATTATAATTAATGTCATGTTTGGATTTATTTATGTCACTTTGTAATCACTTGGACCAAAATGTTAATTTATATTATTTCATATCCTTTGGTTGAAAGATGTTACAACAACAAAATCATCCAGTTACCCAACCACAGCGTATTTGTTATGTTGGATTAACCCTATGATCCCCAATAGCATGCTGACATGTTATAATCTGGCATCATAACATGATACAGGAGCTGGAAGGAGACAGTTCACAGGGTGAAGATCAGTTTCAGGAAGGGACAAGTTCACCATCATCCAGTCTTTAAAGGACTCTCACCTGAAGGAGGAATTAAAACATGAACATCAAATGATAGAACTGAAACAAATGCTTAAAATAATTCTTTATCCACTGAGCAGCTGCATGCGTCAGGAAAATTACTGAGTACTTTTCACATATAACTTAATGCGTGTAACAAACTACCAAGGGAAGGATTTATTGTCCTTATTTTATAGGTGAGAAAATTGAGACTCAGATTAAAGGAGATACTCAAGGTCAAAACCCTATTAAGTGGCAAAATTGGGAATCATTTTCAATTCTGTGTGTATCTAAAACTCTTGCTTCTTTCACTGAATTATGTCATACGGAGGTCATCTAGAAAATATGAGCTAACAGAGGAACTATTATAATTAAAACTGATCAAAATATAATGAGGTATCATGTAGTGAGCATCCCGTCCCTTGATAGGGTGCAGTTACATGTCAGGACATTCTAGTGACTATTGTACTTGGAGTGGAAGTTGTACCTTAAAACAGAGACTTGGATTAGGTGAACATTGCGCTCTATTTCAGTTTTCATCAATTGATGAAACTGCCTGAGTTTACTAAATATAGACCTTTCAGAACTCCCCTTAAATTCTGATATTAGCTGCAGTATGAACTGTCCTTTCATTACTAAGCCTCCTGTTCTCACCTCAGTACTGAGTGATGTCTCTGGGTGGGGTCTCAATACAATGTTGTTTGATGATCATTTAGTGAATGTCTGTTGGGCTTCTTTAGATAAAAGAGAAACAAGTCATGTGTGTTAGTGAAGACATGCGTGAACACAGCATAAGGCTCGTTAATTTGATAATGTTGGAGCTAAGAAATACAAAAGCTGAGAGACTCTTAATAGCTTATTAGCACAATGTTAACAATAAATTCATGGGTCATTTTAAATACAAATAATATTTTATAATGTAATACTATCTTATAGGTAGCTTCTAGTAAGTAGCTTTAATCCATTGTAAGGAAAGATGTCAATATTTTGTACTTTGCCTTATTGACACATTCTACTTTGTAATGGACAAGAGCCTATAATAGTAATAATTTAAAAAAATTAGTTTCTATCAGTAACAATCCCATCAAGCTGACCCTTCTATAGACTCTTCTGTGCATTTGTTTTTGTTGTCCCTGATACTCCATCAATAACCATTTTTCTTTTTTCTAACGTTCTAAAGTTTCTGAAGTATCAAACTTTCAGAAGCTTCCCTTGACCCATGTCTGAATCTACATCATATCTCTCTGAGCATCCAATAGTGGAGGCTGAACTATATCAAAAATTTATACATTTAAAAATTTTATTTTTAACAATTCCTTTAAATCTTGTAAAAGCAATTTTACAATTGCTTCTTTTTGGAGACAAGCTCTCCCTTTAGCCCCAACTGACCTCAAACTCTTTTGTAGACCAGACTGGATTCCATCTCACAGAAATCTACCTGCTTCTGCCTCCTCAGTGCTGGGATTAAAGACCTGCACCATCATTTCTGGAATTGCTGTAATTGCTTCTTATAACATTTCTGTGTGGTACGTAGGAAAGACTTTGCCCAAAGCAATCCCTCTTACTCCTGGGGCATATGCTGCAGTACTATGAATAATACTGAATCTTATTTACATTTTTCCTATACATGTACATTTGTATTACAATGTTTAATTTATGAATTAGGCACGATATGAGGTTAACAACAATCCTTTTGATTAGTAGTAAAACACAACAGTTATTACAATACTCAGAAGTAAAAGTTATGCAAATATGGTCTCTTTCAGAGTATCTTATTATTCCTTCACCTTTTCACCTAAAGGAAGTATTTTGTGCATATCTCCTGTGCATATCAGAATTGTATCACTATTCTTGTGCTTTGGGGCCATTATTAAGTAAAATCAGAGTTGCTTGAAAACAAGAGCTGTGTTCCCAAGATGGTCAGGCTGATAACTGAGAAAGCTGTTAAATGACTAATGGGTGGGTAGCATATACAGTGTGAATCAACTAGATCAAGGTAAGGTGCACATGGGGTGAGATGAGATATTTATCACACTAATAAGAACAGCATTTCAACTTAAAGCTTATGAATTATTTATTGCTGAAATCTTCCATTTAATATTTTAGACCATGATTGGATGAATGTAGCTGAAATTTCTAGATAAAGAAGTAATACTGTCTAACCTTTGGGAACATGAAGAAACTGATACAGGGGGCTGGAGAGATGGCTCAGTAGTTAAGAGTACTGGCTGCTCTTGCAAAGGACCCAGGTTCGGTTCCAAGCACCCACATGGCAGCTAATAACCATCCTTAACTCCAGTTTCAGGGGAATCTGATGCCCTCTTCTGACCTCCACAGGCATTGCATGACATGAGTGCATTAATGTACATGCAAAAATATTTTTTTTTAATTTTTAATAACTACCAGATTAGAAGAAGCATTTCACTACAGCTTTAACATATTCAGTAACACACTCCAGAGCAAGAATACATCTCTTTCACAAGTGGGTGCAAGTTTCTAGGTTCACAGTTAAATTAATATAGTTATACAATATTGAACTCAGTATAAACCTTATAAGATGTCGGGAGCCGAAGGCCCCTGCCCCAGGAAATAG
>NW_008350555.1:4169584-4172799 GCF_000622305.1 Nannospalax galili
GCATTTCTAATCTCTAAATATCTCATTATTACTAGTCACAGTTGGTTGCACTTGGATCCTTGGCACCTGTGTATGTCTATAAAGTCATCAGGTAGATTTCAATAGTAATGTTTACTACCTCTACTAATTAGCATGATGTAAATTTCCATACTTCCTCCTCAAATACAATACATTTTTTAAAATTTGTTGATTTTTTTGTGTATGTATATCACACAGAACACCCCAAACCATATTATTCAGCTTTACACCCACTTCCCAGATGGCACCCTCCCATAGCCTCCCTCCCCTGACTAGGTACATATACTCTGATATCCCTGCTACTGTCTGCTGTGTTGTCAGCACCCCAAGCCCTTCCCCACTACTTGCCTTCTAGTGAATCTACTCAGATCTGTTTTAGGAGGGTCAGCTGTTCCTCATCTAGCAGCTATCAGTTGTCAATATCTCCTCATCTAGCAGCAATCAGTTGTCATTCCTTTAGATAGGATTGGGTGTGCTGTTCATTTTCCCAGTTTTATGCTGGGTTACTATCTGGGAGTCCCTTTGGCCACCTTGGCCAACAACTCAAAGGAAGATATCTCGTATCTGGCATTGTTGCTTGTTATGTAGCCTTTAGCTATACATATAGATTCTTAAAAAATTACATTGGCCTTTTTAATCTTTGGTTATACTTTCCTTTTGGGTATTTAAGGCCATATAGCTGGCCCAGATAAACCAATTTATTTTTACTCTTAAGGCCATTTGAGGATCTGTTCCTCAGGGGTCACATGGGCTTGGGAGGAGCCCCTGGCTCCTTTCTTTTACCAGTTTCACCTAGGTGAAGATAAGTCAAAGGTCCTGATCGACGATAGCTGGCTTCACTTGGAAGCATAGAGGAAATGATTCCTCTGTGTTGACCCTCTGGGAGGAGCCCCTGGCTCCTCTTTTACCAGTTCTGCCTATATGTAGATAAGTCCAAGGTCCTGCTCAACCGTGGTTGGCTTTGCTTGGAAGAATGGAGGAAATGATTCCTCTGTGTTGATCCTCCTCTTTGTAGAATGGACACATGGTTCAAGTGCATCTGGTGGGGTCTCCTCGGCCTCCTTGATCAAGAGGACAGGTGACCCACCACAATTACAGGACATCTTGAGAGATGCTCATAGTCCCCTGGAACTAGTTCACCTAGGAGGGAAAGGAGCAAAAACTGCCCTTTATGTCCCTCTGACCAAATTAGTACAGGTCTCAAAGTATGTCTCAAACATTCAAGAAGGTTAGTTCCACCAGTCTTGTACTTTTAATTACTGTGTGTCATGTTGATAAATCTTGGACAAAGACCATTTGTTCTCAGATAAACCTTATCTAGACATATATTTCTTGATTTGCTATTGACTTTTATAATTTGTCCGTAGGTTGTAGGAGTAATATGGTTCCCTCTGGTTTTCAGAACTAGCTAGGCATTATTTATCTCTCACATTGTCTCTCCCCTCCATCATAGCTTTCCCACTTAAGGTGCCCCCATTTCCCCCCTTTCCCCCTTACTAATATCCTTCTCCTATGGTCCTACCTCTATTGAACTCCTTCTTGCTCTTGGTTCCTTGTATACCCCTCGCTCCCCCCTCCCTTAAACTAATCCAGTTTTTATCCATATCTCCCTTATTAAGGCCTGTTTCCTACTCTTCTTCTCTTTCAGGTTTGTTCTTTTTCTTTACCTCCCTGTTTCCTTTCCATGATGCTGGTTCCTTAGTTATGTCTGGATACATACTCACTTATCTGGGTTTGGTTCTAGAATCCACATATGAGGGAGAACATATGTCGATTTTTTTTCTGAGATTGTGTTACTTCACTTAGTATAACAGATTCTAGTTCCATCCATTTACCTGCAAATTTCATGATTTCATCTTTCTTTACTACTGAGTAAAACTCCATCATATAAATGAACCACATTTTCATTATCCACTCGTCAACTGAGAGACAGTTCGATTCCTTCCATCTCTTAGCTATTGTGAAAAGAGCAACAACAAACAGGGATGTACAAGTGTCTCTGCAATAGGATGAGTTCTTTGGGTATATGCCAAGGAGTGGTATAACTGGGTCAAATGGTAGGAGTGTTCCCCTTTCCCCACATCCTCTCCAACATTTGGTATCATTTGTTCTCTTGATCTTAGCCAGTCTGACTGGGGTAAGATGAAATCTTAAAGTGGTTTTAATTTCCATTTCCCTCATTACTAGTGACGTTGAACATCTTTTAAGATGCTTCATAGCCATCTTTACTTCTTCTTTTGAGAACTCTCTGTTCAGCTCCTTAGCCGATCTTTTAATTGGATTACTTCTTGGCTTGATTCTCTGTCTTTTGAGTTCATTATATATTCTGGATATTAAACCTCTATCAGATGTGTCGCTGTTAAAGATTTTCTCCCATTCTGTGGGTTTTCTGTTCGGTTCCCTGGTTGCCTCCTTCGATGTACAGAAGCGTTGTAGTTTAATTAGGTCCCATTTGTTAATTCTTGCCCTTGTTTCCTGAGTAATTGATGTCCGGTTTAGAAAATCCTTTCCTACACCTACATCTTGTAGGTTTTTCCCAATGTTTTCTTCTAATACTTTCAGAGTTTCAGGATTTACATTGAGGTCTTCGATCCATTTGGAATTGACTTTTGCGCAGGGTGAAAGATAGGGGTGTAGATTCATTTTTCTACAGGTGGAGATCCAGTTTTGCCAGCACAATTTGCTGAACATGCTGTCTTTCCTCCAGTGAATATTCTTAACCGCTTTGTCAAAATATCAGGTGGATGAAATAGTATTTACTCATATTTGGGTCTTCAATTTTGTTCCATTGATCTATGGGTCTATTTTTGTGCCAGTACCATGTTTTATTATGACTATAGCTCTGTAATACAGCTTAAAATCTGGTATACTGATCCCCCGGCATTGCTCTTAGTGCTCGTGGTTGTTTTGGCTATCTCGGGTCTTTTGTGCTACCATATGAATCTTAGGATGTTTTTATTCCAATTCTGTGAAAAATATTATGGGGATTTTGATTGGCACTGCATTGAATCTATAAATGACTTTTGGTAAGATGGTCATTTTCACAATATTAATTCTTCCAATCCATGAGCATGGGAGGTCCTTCCATCTTCTGATGTCTTCCTCAATCTCTTTCTTTAAAGATTAAAAATTTTCATTGTAGAGGTCTTTAATGTCTTTGGTCAGGTTTATTCTGAGATACTTTATTTTTATTTTTT
>NW_008350555.1:4172836-4173620 GCF_000622305.1 Nannospalax galili
ATTTCTCTGATTGCTTGTTATTGGTATATAGAAAGGCTATAGTCTTTTGTAGGTTAGTTTTGTAAACTCCCACTTTACTGAATGTGTTAATATAGTTTGCTGGTGGAATTTTAAGCATCTCTTAGATATAATATCATATCATCCTCAAAAAGGATAATTTGATCTCTTCTTTTCCAATTATTACTCCTTTAATTTCCTGCTCTTGTCTTATTGCTATTGTAAGAGTTTCAAGCACTATATTTAAGAGAAGTGGAAATAGTGGACAGCATTGTCTGATTCCTGATTTCAATAGGAATGCTTCCAGTTTTTCTCCATTTAGAATGATGTTGGCTGTGGTTTGTTATATGGCTTTATTTATTTTGAGGTATGTTCCCTCCAGTCCTATTCCCTCTAGGACTTAGAACATCAGTTCATATTGAATTCTGTTAAAGGCCTTCTCTGCACCTATTGAGTTGACCATGTGGTTTATGTCTTTGAGCCCATTTATATGATTTATGACATTTATTGCCTTACGTATATTGAACCATCCCTGCATCTCTGGGATAAAGCTGACTTGATCATGGTGGGTGATCTTTTTGATGTGTGTCTGTATGCAGTTTGCAAGTATCTTGTTGAGAATTTTTGCATCTATGTTCATTAAGGATATGGGTCTATAGTTTTCTTTTTTGGTTGTATCTTTACCTGGCTTTGGTATTAGGGTGATGCTGGCTTCATAGAAGGAATTTGGAAATTCCTCCTCCATTTCTATCTTTTTGAATAAATTAAGTAGTATTGGATGTAGATC
>NW_008350555.1:4173934-4175755 GCF_000622305.1 Nannospalax galili
AGCTAGCTGTCTGTCAAACTTGTTTATCTTTTCAAAGATCCAGCTCTTGGAATTGTTGATTCTTTGTATTGTTTTCTTTGTTTCAGTCTCATTAATTTCTGCCCTGATTTTTGTTATTTCTTCTTGTCTGCTGGGTTTGGGTTTCGTTTGCTGTTGCTTTTCAAGTGTGTTGAGTTGCAACGTTAAGTCATTTATTTATGTTCTTTCCGATTTTTTGATGTAGGCACTTAGAACAATAAACTTCCCCCTAAGGACTGCTTTCACCATGTCCTAGAGGTTTTGTTGTGTTGTATTGTCTTTTTCAATTAGTTCCAGGAATACTTTTCTTTCTTTCTTAATTTCTTTTTTGACCCATTCATCATTCAGGAGTGTGTTGTTTAATCTCCATGTGTTCATGTGGTGATTAGGGCTTCTTCTGGTGTTGATTGTAAGCTTTATTGCACTGTGGTCTGATAGAATGCATGGAATTATTTCAATCTTTTTGTAGTTATTGAGGTTTGTTTTGTGCCCCAGTATATGGTCGCTTTTGGAGAAGGTTCCATGGGGTGGTGAGTAGAAAGTATATCCTTTAGTGCTTGGATGGAATACTCGGTGGATGTCTGTTTAGTCCATTTGATGTATGGTATTGTTTAATTCAGATGTCCCTCTGTAAACTCTCTGCCCTGTTGACCTATCTAATGGAGACAGTGGGGTATTGAAGTCCCCTAATATTAATGAGTTAGGATTAACCTGGGTCTTAAAGTCCTGTAGTACTGTTTTTATGAAGTTGTGTACACCAGAGTTTGGTGCATATATGTTCAATATTGTAATATGTTCTTGGTCAATTATTCCTTTGATCAGAATGATCTCTTCTATTAGTTTTAGTTTGAAGTTTATTTTGTCAGATATTAGAATTGCAACCCCTGCTTGTTTCTTAGTGCCATTTGCTTGCAATATTCTTTTCCATCCTTTCACCTTAAGGTAATGCCTGTCCTTGAAAGTGAGATGGGTTTCTTGCAGACAACAAAAAGATGGGTTTGTTTCTTAATCCATTCAACTGGCCTGCTTGTTTTGATGGGTGGAGACCATTGATGTTCAAAGTTATTATTGAAAGTTGTATACTGATTTCTGTCATTTTATTTTATATTCTGTTTGTGTTCTTAGTATAATTTTGTATTTCTGTACATTTACCGTCATAATTTTCTTTCTGCCACGTCTTGAGCATGGGCGTTTCTTCAGTCTGTTGTATTGTTTTGCGTATTCTCTGAAGGACTGGTTTGGTGAACATGAATTATTTCAGTCTGTTTGTGCCATGGAAGATTTGTCTTTCCTCTTCAATTATGACAGCCAGTTTTTCTGGGTAAAGTATTCTAGGTTGGCCTGTATGGTTACTTAGAATGTTTTTTACGTTTAGTGTGTTTTCTATGATGTACTGTGGAGAGTTTCTTTTCTGGCCCTGTCTCTTTGGTGTTCTGTACGCTTCTTGTATTTGTATGGGCATGTCTTTCTTTAATTTTGGGAAATTTTCTTCCACAATTCTGTTGAAGATCTGGTCCATGCCATTGTCTTGGGATTCTTCTCCTTCTTATATGCCTATGATTCGCAAGTTTGGTCTTTTTATGGTATCACTCAATTCCTGCATATTCCATTCTTGTGATTTCTTAAATTTTTCATAATCTTTGCTTGAGTGGTCCAGTTCGTCCTCTTTATCTTCCAGTCTTGATATTCTGTTTTCTATTTCATTCATCCTATTAGTGAGGCTTTCATCTGTCATTTCTAATTGGCTTACTGAGTGTTTCACTTCCTTCTTCATTTCAGCCTGAGTATTCTTCAATATTTCTA
>NW_008350555.1:4175775-4179163 GCF_000622305.1 Nannospalax galili
TATCCCTATCTTCCTTCAGTTCTTTGATTTCTTTTTTTGTGTGTTCTTTAAATTCACTGAATTCTTTTATCATGTTTATAGTTGTTCTTTTGAGTTCCATGTCCTGTATTATCTCTATGGAGTTTTCATTGTACTCCTCTAGAAGACTATTGGTATTTTGGGGGGATATGTTTTTTTGGTTTTTCATGTTATTATTTTTTCTCTGTGATTTTGACATGTGAATTTCTTTTGTAATTTCTGATTCTTGTGTGAGACTCAAGCCTTCAAATTTAGATCTGCTTCTTTTTGTGAACTTTATGTGTCTTTGTTTGTTACTTTTTGGGCATGAAATGGTGGTTCTTCTAAGCTTTTGTTTCTGTCTTTTGATTTTATATTGAGTGGCCAGATTGCTTTTGTCTTCAGAAGTTCCCACAGAGGCCCAAGTCAGATGAGGATCGGATGCTCTCAGACTTTCTCCTAAGGTCTGGATCCCTCCAGGAAAGATTTTGGCCTCAGGTTTTGGGGCTTGGACAGGCCTGGGAGCTGGGCCAAGGAAAGATACTGGTCCAGGGTAGCTGGTGGCTGTCCCACCCAGAGATACAAAGGCAGATGGGGGTGAGAAGTGGCCCCAAGGGCTCCTGGGGACTGCACTGAGGAGCTTGGTTGGTCCTGAAGAGAGAGGGTCTTGCCCTCAGAGAGGGTCCTGTGGGTCAGAGAGAGGTCTGCGGGTCTTCTCAAAATATTTTTTTTAAAGAAATGAATACATAAGGAGTTTGTGAGTTGCTAAATAGCTGTAAGGTTCTTATATCTTTCAGTTTCATAGCTTTACCAGTCAAATGTTATATTTCAAAATATTTCCAATGCATTTCTTACTCTTGGATTTTTAAGTTCTGTTAAATAGCCAATACCTGATATGTGTTGTACTTGAAAATGTCTTGGCTTATTATCTGACTAGGATAAGCAAGTGATAATTAATGCAAGGAAAAGAATAGGTATTATATTATTATTGGGATGTGAACAGACTTTGAAAAGGTTCTCTTCCTGAGGTGAGTACACTGTACCAGAGTGTGTGAACTCCTCTCCCTTAGAAAGAAGAGAAACATTCAATAAAAAAAATCTTGCTTTCAGAATTTAGCCACTTGTCTGTGTAGATTGGACATTCTGGTTTCTTCCAGTTGGCCCCATACTGAGTCCAGGTTGTTTGGGGGCAAACAGGAATGAGTTGTATAAACACTACTGGGGTTAGGAGCCAAAGTTTTGATTCTGGAACTTCTCAAGATTAGATTCATCTCTTCCCACTCCCCTCCCACATTTCTCACCTGACACCTAAGGAGTTTCTCTCAGACTGGTGATTCTTAGACTGTGGTCTTAGATCACATGCACCAGCATCATCAGGGGAGCTTGTTAGAGTCCAGGTTCCTGGACCCCACCCAAGCCCACTGAATTGGAACCAAGTATGTATATTGAAGTTTGAGTACCTCTGGGTAAGCTAATCTCTAAAGTTCTTTCTACTTCTGACATCCTGATATTCCAAATAAGGAAGCAACATGTTTCCTTTCAACAGATGTCTTTACCTTTCTTCTTTACTGTCAGAGCCTCTAATGGTCTTTAATTTGTCAAAAATCATCTAACTTTCATGTGATGACAATATAGTTTTTGTTATTTATGTTTGCCTTTCCCAGCTTTTTTCCTGCTCTAGTTCTGTTTGTATTACTGTAGAGCAATTGCCAGTGTCTCCTCATTCAATCCTATACTTCATACTGTCATCAGAATTTTAAGAATTTGTTTTCTGTTTACACAAAACAGAACAAAAGGCCCTCACATACTTGATATATTATTTTTGCTTTAAAAAAGCTTCACTTTCTGAGCCTGTCTCACCAGCCTGTTTAAGCATAGCATTGCAAGTCTTGTGTCTTGTGGTATAGCTCCCAAATTTCCTCTCTTATCCATCTAGGAATCCTTTTATTTTCCAGCAAATTTAGGTAGCTGATTAGCTACAGTCATCTGGTGCCTGGTGTTTTTTTAAAATGTGAATCGTCTCTGTATTTACCACTGATGATCATATTTATGGAAAACATGATAAAACATTATACTACTAACATTTAATAATGGAGAAAGCAAGTATTAAATTTAGTTTGGCTCTTTCTGATTTTTTTATTAACGTTTGCATTTCACCATCATTTTATTACTTTCTAAGTTATTTTTCAATTCCTATGTTTGTGTATTTCATACAGAACAGCTCAAAAAGTTTTAATCATCTTTATGCTCCCTTACCCACTGGCACCCTCCCACAGCCCTCCCCCACACTGGAGCCCATATACTTGGTCATCCCTGTCAAGGCCTACTGGGTTGTCAGTATCCCTAGCCATTCCCCAGTGAAAGTCCTTTCACTAAGTCTAGTCGACCTATCTTGAATCCCTTTTCTTTTAAAGGATGATCAGCTCTTCTTCATCCAGCAGCAATCAGTTGCCAAGATTCCTTCAGATAAGATTGAGATCTATTGTTCCTTTTCTCAGTTCTATGCTGGGTTATTGTCTGCCTGAGTTTTCTTGGGACCTGACTATGCTGACACCATTGCCATAGAATGATATGAGCAGGTTCCCAGGAACTTGTAGGACTCCGTTTCCATATGGTCGTGCACCTCTTCCCCAGCTCTTACAACCTTTCTGCCCCCTCTCCTGTGATAGTCCCTGAGCTGTGGGTGTGAGAAGTTTTATAAAGGGACCCTGTCCAAAGACCTGCATTCAGCAGACTCATGATCTCTACACTTTGGCTATATGTGACCTTTTGTGTTCCTGGGCCCTCTGCTCTATGAGGAAGCTTCATTATTGAGGCCTGAGAGATTCATTAGTATCCTCTTCTTTATCGCTGTTCTATGTCCCATGAGCCTTAGGTGTAGGGGTTGTATTGTAGATGTGACACTTAGGACTGGACAATTCATAGATGATATCTGTATGTGACCAGTTGTAGTACGTGGTAATTGTCTCTGACTGGTGTGAAACAAGCTTCTTTGATTAGTGGTGACTGGGATATTTGTCTATAAATATAAGGATACATATTTTGCACATAGTAAGAAATCATATTGGTCTAGAAATGTGACAGTCTTGGGATTTTTTTTCTAAGATCTGTGGCCACTCCAGCCATGTGTATTAGGTTATGTTTACATTACCACACTTGAGTTTCCTCCCTTTGAGTGGGCCTTTAGTCAAATTAGGTAGCTGTTGATTGCCTCCAAGTTAAGAGTGCCACTACTCCACCAATGACATATGCTGTGCTGGCCACTGATGTGGTTATTTGGTCTTTTTTTTTCAGTTTATTATTTGTTTAATAACCACATACTTAGAAGAAGCATTTCATTACAACAACATTGACATATTCAATAACAATTTTCTGAGCTAAGGTGCATCAC
>NW_008350555.1:4180548-4197343 GCF_000622305.1 Nannospalax galili
CCATCTGGTGGGGTCGGCTCGGCCTCCTTGATCAAGAGGATAGGTGACCCACCACCATTATAGGACATTTTGAGAGATGCTCATAGTCAGAGGGACATAAAGGACACTTTTTGCTCCTTGCCCTCCTAGGCCGACTAGTTCCTGGGGTCTTTAAAAAAAAAATTTTTTTTAAATAAATAATTTATTGAAAGAATTTCATACATACATATAAGGAGTTTTTATCAAATCCATGCCCACACCCTCCCCTCCAACTCCTCCCATGTCTCCCCATCACTTTTTTTCTGATAACTTCATGGACTCTTTCTTCTTCATTGATTTTTTTTTTTTTAAATGGGGCTTTTGGCTGTTCTAATATTTCCCCTCTGAAGAAGAGGTAACCCTAAATTTTTTTAAGGATTAGATAAAAGCTCCCAAATATTTTCCACATTTTTGGCCTTTGGAATGGAGTATTTTGCTAAGAGGCCCAAGGCCATTGTGAGTTTTAGCGAAGAAACTGGCTACTTTTCTTTGGGAAATTTTTACCCTAACTGCCTAGCTAATTCCTACTTCCTGTTTTTATCACACCATCCTCTGAAGAGGTTACCCAAATTGCTAATAGGGAATCAGGATGCAGATCTCTCTGGCTTCTCCCATGCTGAACAGGGACACAGGGTGAGGCAATTGGAGTACCCCTTCACTGGGTCTATCTAAAAGACTCCCAAATTGAATAACTCTTATATCTAGGGGGAAAAGAAATTCCTTGAATCATGAATAGGGGATGCCAAGGAGAAGTAAAGGCAAGAGTAATTAGCATTACAAGTTCTAGACAGGGAACTAGAAAAAAGTCAGAACAGGGCAATTTTCAAATGTTCATAAGACAGTCCATTGGAATTTCTTGACAAGGGCTTCCAAAAGCATCCCTCTATTGGGTTCATCCTCATTTTTCTTTTGTCTTCCAAGGCTGGACTCTAGAGTAATGGATTCAGGTTTTGCCTTCAGGTATTTTCATAGCTGGTGGAGTGGTTAGAATCAGTGTCAGTTCCCTCTCAAAGACTTCTAGTAGGGGAAGAAAACAAATTTGGCCATCATTTTAGAACAATAGCTGGTTGTCTCCCTTAGTTACAAGCCGACATTACAGTATTGGAGACCAAGATTTGAAGCCTTACATCTGAGCAGCACTTTCTGATTAGGAACAAAATCATCAATGAGAAATAATTGTCTAAATAACTTTTTATATGGACTTAAGAATGATGTCTGGGAAGTGTAATCTCTTGCACTTACAAAGAAATAAACCGATCACTTATGATTTGGTTATACTTTCCTTTTGGGTGTTTAGACCATACAGTGGGCCCAAATCAATTTATTTTTACACTCAAAGTCATTTGAGGATCTTTTCCTCAGGGGTCACACGGGCTTGGTAGGAGCTCCTAGCTCCTTTCTTTTACCAGTTTCATCTATGTGAAGATAAGTCAAAGGTCCTGCTCAACCATGTCTGGCTTCACTTGGAAGCATGAATGAGATGTTTCCTCTTAGTTAATCCTCCTCTTTGTAGACTGGACACTGTTTCAAGTCCAACTCATGGGGTCTCCACGTCCTCCCTGAACAAGAGGACAAGTGACTCACCACAGTTACGGGACATTTTGAGAGATGTTCCGTAGTGTCCTGGAACTTAGTCAACCTTGGAGGGCAAGGGGCAAAAACTGTCCTTTAAGTCCGTCTGACCACATTAGTATAGGCCTCAAGCTATGGCTGTTAAACCTCCAATAAGGTTAGTTCCACCAGTCTGGTACACTTAATTATCATGTGCTATGTAGACAAGGCTTGGGTAACAACCAAATATTCTCAGATAAACCTTGACTAGATGTATATTATGTTCCTTAAACTAGTTGACTAAACTTTGACCATAGAAATTTTAAGATTATGTGTATATTATTTTTGTCTCATCCTTTATATATCATAAGAAACCTACACAGACCTTCATCACTTGCATAGGCTTTCTCATTTTTTCTCTCTATTTTGGAAAATATCTCCATTCCCATATCCTTTAAACATCTTTTACATTCTCATTTTCTTTTTTGTTGTTGTTGTTTAAAAATAATTATGAGACATAATAGCATTAACGAATAAATTTTCCATCTGTTGTGAGACTTTTTTTCCTGGGGGTGCTAAGGAATGCTTATTCCCTTTTAAGGTTCTAGTATCAAGCCAATGTTTGATCAAAGTTTTACTGGGGGAGCCAATGAATTTATTGAGCTTACTTACTGAGATAACTAAGGGATTGCCGAGGTGTATGTATGATCTGAGGGTATGCACACTGGAAAACCTTTACCCAGCACAGGTCATGCATTCTCTTCCTAGCCTTCCCCAGATTGTATACTTTAGCCCTCCCCAAATCCAGGAGGCCATGTGTGATTAGGCCCAAATTACATACAGTTGTCTGGTAAGAGTGGCTGGATAATGCAGTGAAGGTGCAATGACCCTGCTTGGCCCTCCTTTAATGAATGAGAACAACCTTCAACAAGCCCAATTGTGATGATGTTTAGCAATCAGGCTCAGCTGAGGTTGTGATGATGGTAGTTATTTCACGCATAAGGGACTGCTGTATAGCATCATCTCTTTAAAAGGACGTGGAATTTAAAAGGATTTGGTGCTAGGATCCACATATGATGGAGAACACACTACATTTGTTTTTCTGAGTCTGTGTCACTTCACTTATAACAGTTTCTAGATTCATCCATTTATCTGCAAATTTCATTATTTCATCTTTCTTTACTGCTGAATAGAATTCTATTGTGTTAATATACCACATTTTTGTTAACCACTCATCAGTTGAGGGACACAGGTTGCTTCCATCTCTTAGCTATTGTGAAAAGAGTAGCAACAAACATGGTTGTACAAGTGTCTCTACAATAGGATGAGTCCTTTGGGTATATGCCAAGGAGTGGTATCACTGTTTCATATGGTAGCCTCATTTTTAGTTTTTTAAAGCATTCTCTACACTGTTTTCCACAGAGGTTGCACGAGTTTGCAATCCCAGCAGCAGTGAATGAGAGTTCCCCTTTCTCCACATCCTCAGCAGCATTTGGTATTATTTGTTCTCTTGATCCTAGCCAATCTGATTGGGGTAAGGTGATACCATAGGGTGGTTTTAATTTACATTTCCCTAATTACTAATGATGTTGAACACTTTTTGAGATTTTTTTTGCCATCTTTACTTCTTCCTTTGAGAACTCTCTGTTTAGCTCTTTAGCCCATCTTTTAATTGGGTTATTTGGTTTCTTGTTTCTTTGTTTTTTGAGTTCTTTATATATTCTGGATGTTAATCCTCTGTCAGATGTGTCACTGTTGAAGATTTTTTCCCATTTTGTGTGTTTTCTCTTCAGTTTTTTATTGTTTCTTTTGCTGGACAGAAGGTTTTAGTTTAATGAGGTCCCACTTGTTGATTACTGACCTTAAGTCCTGAGGAACTTCTGTCTGATTTAGAAAATCCTTTTCTATACCTATATCTTGTCAGTTACTGCCAATATTTTCTTCTAATAGTTTCAGGGTTTCTAGTTTTGCATTGAGGTCTTTGATCCATTTGGAGTTGACTTTTGTGCAAGGTGAAAGATAAGGTTCTAGTTTCATTCTTCTACAGGTAGAGATCCAGTTTTGCCAGCACCATTTGTTAAAGATGCTGTCTTTCCTCTATTGTGTGTTCTTGGCACCTTTGTCAAATATCAGGCGGCTGAAATTGTGTGTACTTGGGCTTGTATCTTCGATGATGTTCCATTGATCTACGTGTCTATTTTTGTGCCAGGACGATGCTTCTTCTATTACTATAGCTCTGTAATATATTTTGAGATCTGGTATAGTAATGCCGCCAGTGTTGGTCTTTGGGCTCACGGTTGCTTTGGCTATCCGGGATCTTTTGTGCCTCCATACAAATTTAAGGATAGTTTTTTCTAATTCTCTTAAGTATGTCATGGAAATTTTGACTGGGATTGCATTGAATCTATATATTTCTTTTGGTAGGGTGGTCATTT
This sequence comes from Nannospalax galili, assembly GCF_000622305.1. Classification (NCBI taxonomy): domain Eukaryota; kingdom Metazoa; phylum Chordata; class Mammalia; order Rodentia; family Spalacidae; genus Nannospalax; species Nannospalax galili. Next base: position 4,184,553 of record NW_008350555.1, read on the forward strand.
TTATCAATATTAAGTCTTCCAATCCATGAGCATAGGAGGTCCTCCCATCTCCTGGTGTGTTCCTCAATCTCTTTCTTTAATGATTTAAATTTTTTGTTGTAGAGCTCTTTGGTGTCTTTTGTCAAATTTATTCCAAGATTTTTTTTTTTTTTGCTACAATTTTGAATGGGAACATTTCCCTGTATTCTTTCTCTAATTGCTTGTTATTGGTATATAGAAAGGCTACTGATTTTTGTAGATTGATTTTATAACCTGCCACTATACTGAAAGTGTTTTCTGGTGGAACTTTTGGGATCTCTTAGGTATAGTATCATATCATCTGCAAAAAGCAAAAAGTGATAATTTGACGTCTTCTTTTCCAATTAGTACTCCTTTAATTTCCTTCTCCTGTCTTATTGCTCTAGCAAGAGTTTCAAGTACTGTGTTGAAAAGGAGTGGAGATAGTGGACACCCTTGTCTGGTTCTTGATTTTAATGGGAGTGCTTCCAGTTCTTCTCCATTTAGAATGATATTGTCTGTGGGTTTGTTGAATACAGCTTCAATTATGTTGAGGTATGCTCCCTCCAGTCCAATTCCCTCTACGACTTTGAACATAGATGCATGCTGAATTTTGTCAAAAGCCTTTTCTGCATTTATTGAGATGAAAATGTGGTTTTTGTCTTTGAGTCAATTTATATGATTAATGACATTTATTGACTTGTGTATATTGAACAATCCCTGCATCTCTTGGATAAAGCCTACTTGATTATGGTGAATGATCTCTTTGTTGTGTGTCTGTATGCGGTTTGCAAGTATTTTGTTGAGGATTTTTGCATTTATGTTTGTTAAGGATATGGGTCTATAATTTTCTTTTTTGGTTGTGTCTTTACCGGGTTTGGGTATTAGAAAGATACTGGCTTCATAGAAAGAATTTAGGAGTTCTTCCTTTGTTTCTATTATTTTGAATAATTTAAGTAGTATTGGTTGGAGTTCTTTAAATATCTGGTAGAATTCTGTGGTAAATCCATTTGGGCCTGGGGTTTTTTTAGTTGGGAGGCTTTGTATTACTGTTTCAATTTCCTCATATGTTATGGGCCTGTTTAAACTGTTGATCTCTTCTTGGTTTAACATTGGTGGTTCCCATGATTTTAGATATCCATCCATTTCTTTTAGATTTTCAAATTTAGTAGAGTATAGGTTTTTAAAATAATCCCTTATAATAGTCTGGATCTTTTGGGTGTCTGTTGTGATATTTCCTGTTTCATCTCTGATTTCATTGGATTTGTTCTTTCTTTTGGTTATCTGGGCTAAGGGTCTGTCTACCTTGTTTAGCTTTTGAAAGAACCAGCGCTTAGATACATTAATTCTTTGTGTTGTTTTCTTTGTTTCTATTACATTAATTTCTGCTATGATTTTTGTTATTTCTTCTCTTCTCTTGGTTTGGGTTTCATTTGTTCTTGCTTTTCCAGTGTCTTGAGTTTCAGTGTTAGGTCATTTATTTGGGCTCCTTCTAATTTTTTTTTTTTTAAATGTAGGCACTTAGAGCTATAAACTTCCCTCTTAGGACTACTTTTAAAGTGTCTCAGAGGTTGTGTTGTGTTGTATTGTCCTTTTTGCTAGATTCCAGGAATTCTTTTATTTGTTTCTTAATTTCTCCTTTGACTCACTCATTATTTCGGAGTGTGTTGTTCAATCTCCATGAGTTCGTGTAGTGACTAGGGCTTTATCCAGTGTTGATTTCGAGCTTTATTGAATTGTGGTACAATAGAATGTATGTAATTATTACAGTTTTTTGTATTTGTTGAGGTTTGTTTTGTGGCCCAGTATGTGGTCAATTTTTGAAAGTGATTCATGGGGTGCTGAGTAGAAAGTGTATTCTTTGGTGCTTGATTGGAATAGTTGAAATATGTCTGTTAGGTCCATTTGATGTATGGTATCATTTAATTTAGAGGTCTCTGTTTATTCTTTGTCCAGTTGGCTTGTCTAGTGGAGACAGTAGGATATTCAAGTCCCCTGCTATTACTGAGTTGGGGTTAATCTGTGTCTTAAAATCCTGTAGTGTTGTTTTTATGAATTTGGGTACACCATAATTTGGTGCATATATGTTAAGGATTGTAATATCTTCTCGGTTAATTATTCCTTTGATCAGAATGAAGTGACCCTCCTTATCTCTTCTGTTGAGTTTTTCTTTGAAGTCTATTTTGTCAGATATTAGAATTGCAACCCCTGCTTGTTTCTTAGTGCCATTTGCTCGGAATATTGTTTTCCAATCTTTCACCTTAAGGTAGTGTCTGTCCTTGAAGGTGAAATGGGTTTCTTGTCAGCAATGAGGTAGATTTTGTTTCTTAATCCATTCACTTAGCCTGTGTCTTTTGACTGGGGAGTTCAGTCCATTGATATTTAAGGTTATTGTTGAAAGATGTATATTGGTTGCCATCATTTTGTTTGCTGTTTGTGTTCTCTAAGTTTGTGTTTCCTTGATTTTACCTTTATTTTCTTTCCTTGCCCCTGGGGTATAGTTGTTGTTCTCTCCACTCTCTGTATTCCTTCAAGTATTCTTTGAAGGTCTGGTTTTGTGGGCATGTATACTTTCAGGCTATTCATATCATGGAAGATTTTTCTTTCTCCCTCAACTACAATAGACATTTTTACTGGGTAAAGTATTCTGGGCTGGCATCTATTGTCATTTAGAACTGGAAATACCTTGGTCCAGGCTCTTCTGGCTTTCATAGTTTGCATTGGTAAGTCAGCTGTAATTCTGATGGGCTTTCCTTTGTATGTGATTTGTCATTTTTCTTTTGCTTGTTTCAGTATTCTCTCTTTGTTCTGTACGTTTAGTGTTTTTACTAAGATATGTCATGGGGTGTTACTTTTTTGATCCTATCTATTTGGTGTTCTGTGTGCTTCCTGTATTTGTATGGGGATGTCTTTCCTTAATTTCTGGAAATTCTCATTTACAATCCTGTTTAAGATCTGGTCAATAACATTAACCTGAAATCCTTCTCCTTCTTCTGTTCCTATTATCTGTAGATTTGGTCTTTTCATGGTGTCCACATCTCTTACATATACCCTACCTATGTTTTTTAAAAATTTTTCCATAATTTTTGCTTGAGTGGTCCACTTCTTCCATTTTATCCTACAGTGTTGATGTTCTGCTTTCCATTTCATTCATTTTAATGGTGAGGCTTTCAACTGTTGTTTCAAGTTGGCTTATTGAGTTCTGCACTTCCTTCTTCATTTCTGCCTGAGTTTTCTTCAATGTTTCTCTTTTGTAAATTCATTCAGAAGCTTATCTCTATCTTCTTTTAGTTCTTTGATTAGTTTGTTTGTGTGTTCTTTAAATTTATTGAATTCCTTGATCATGTTTATGATTGTTCTTTTAAATTCTGTGTCTTTGGTTATCTCTAGGGGGTTCTCCTTGTAGAACTCTTCTATAGGACTGGTGGAGTTTGGTGGGGGCATAGTGTTTTGGCTTTCCATTTTATTATTCTTTTGTCGTTATTTTGTGAATTTCTTTTGTTGTTTATTATTCTGATATGAGAATTAAGTTGAAGTATGCTTCTGTTTGTATTATTGCAGTGCCTAGGTCCTTTCTTTACTGGCTATGTAAAGCTGGTTGGTACAGGATTCAGGTTCGCTCAGGTTTTATTTGTAGGGAACTGATGGCTTCAGTTCAGCTATTCAGGAGTACCCACAGAAGCTCAATTCAGGTTTCAGTCAGGTACACTCAGGCTTCCTTCACCACGTGGAGGCAGGATCCATGTGCTCTCAGGCAGTCCCCTGCGTTCTCAGCCCCTATGCCAGGGGGAGGCCAGAACTTGGCACTCTCTGGTGTTCTGCTGAGATCAGAGCTGCCACACCAATGGAGTTTGAAACCCACCCACTCAGGCTGTCTGCTAGTATCTCAGCCTTAGCCTACCAAAGCCAGATCTACTCTGGGCCTTGAGAAGGACCTCAGGATATCCCAGGTAGGGGAATGGGTATGGCACAATTAGGGGAAGCTCACCACCATGTGGAGGTGGTATCCAGGAGCTCTCAGACAGTCTCCTGTATTTTCAGGCCCTCTCCCAGAGGGAGGCCAGAGGGAGACCACAACTTGGCACTCGTTGGCGGTCTGCTGAGATCAGAGCCTCTACACCAATGGAGGTCAGTACCCACCCTCGGTTATTTGGTCTTGAAGCTGCTTGTTGGATCATCCATTGATGTTTTCCCTTGGCATCTTCATAGCCCTCTCCAAAGCTATGAGAGCTAGCCTTCGAGGGAAGTGGTTGCAGGTCAGTTGCAGCTCTATTGCTCAAAATCCTGTGTCAGAAGTATGTTCTGTCTTTGCCAGTAGTGTCTTACTTTCAAGTTCTAGGAGGCCATGAAGGGCTGTGGCAATAGCCTGAGTAATTTTGGGAGTCCAATGTAACATTTCTATCTTTTTGTTATTTGATTGCTACCCCATATTGTTAGAAAATTGAAGACAGATACCAATGACATTTTGTGTAAGAATACTGTAAGACAATTCTACATATTACTTAAAAAACAGACTTGCAACAGATCACAAAGCCTGCCATTATGTAGTTTAAACAGGAGAATACCTCAGATCAGTGGAGGGAGCACCCTTGTTTTCTGTAAACACTGTAGAGTGATCAGCCTGTATTCTTGTGGTTCAGTCCACCTGGGATGCTTTTCTGAAGCTTCTGCTCAGCAGACTTGTCACCTTCTCAGTAATACTTGCCTTGATCCTGACAGAAATAATCTGCTAATCAGTCCTCCATATTTTGAGTGTTACTTGGGATATTTGTATTCTTTTGGAATTTGTACTGAACATAATTGCTGTGATATTCTGTTTCTGTCCTGCTTGTTGGTCATCTCTCCGTCAGCTTCATATCAAGGTGCTTCTGCATTGGTGTCGGGGGGGCGGGGACTGGCATAAAGTTGGTGTTTAATAATTGATCATGAGAGTCTTTTTTTGACTAAGATATTTTTTCTTCAAGAATCTTATCACCTTTACTTTATTCAGTAGTACCTAGAACACAGAATTTTACATGCCCCATTGAGTGATGACAGAGTGACCGAGTTTAGTAGCTTCTCTCCCCACTCTGGAAATCAGTTCAGCTATGTCAAAGAGCTGTGAAGAACACTTCTCATGTTAAAAATGATTGTGTGGTGGCTGCTTGAGAAGCTTAGTGCTCCCTTTTTGGATTAGTAATGTGTGTCTCAAAACTGGATTAAGAAGACTTTAAGTATTTTGTTTGTTTTATTCTGTGTTCACTGTTTTAGTTAGCATACATAATAATGGGGTGTTCACTGTTTTAGTTAGCATACATAATAATGGGTTTCATTATAATGTTGCATATGTATTTACCATTGTACTTTGCACATTTTTGCCTAACCATTACCTAGGGACAATGCTTTATTAAAAATTATTATTTTTTGTTTTATGTGTATGAGTGTATTGTCTACATGTATGTAAATGCACCCATGTCATGCAATGCCCGAGGAGGTCAGAAGAGAGTGTCAGATCAATTAGAACTGGGTTATAGATAATTGTTAGCCACCATGTGGATGCTGGGAACTGAACGCCAGTCCTCTGCAAGAGCAGCCAGTGCTTTTAACTGCTGAGCCATCTCTCAAGTCCCCCAGAGTCAATGCTTTGATAAACTATGTCTAGCTGGAAAAGGTCAGCATTAGGAATTCTCATTATTTCATTCTATTATGAAAATTGCCAAACTATTTATCAATAAACAGTAAAGACTTTTTAGGGTTCTGTGGGAGACAGAAGCCTGGAACTTAGAAGGCATACTCTCCTGTTAGCTCCAGACTCTGGACTATGAGGGAATCTTAGTTCATGTCAGGTGAAAGACTTGAGAATGAGAGAAATGCAAGGGCACAGGCATGAAGAGCGTGCTGGAGAGCTTTACACTGTTGATGAGGGGTCGAAGAGAACCTTGGTGCAGTCTTTCCAGAGTACAGTTTCTCTCAAGTGTATTAAACTGTTATAGATTCGTACTTTCTTCATCAATTCCACTTCAGAGAGTTTTTTTTATTAGGAAATAACTTGATAACTGTTCCAAGATATTTGTATAATGATATTTATTTAGAGCCAACCTAAAGATTCTCAAACAGGGAACATTCAAACTGATTTATCTGTGTGAGGGACTATTATACAGAGATTCAAATATGATGCAAAGATATATTCATATAAAATAGTTACATGATATATATTGTTGGAGTTTTTGAAACTATCTATAAAATCAGGTAGATTATGACCAAGTTTTATAAAACATGTATTTATGTATATATTTACTAAACAATTATAATAGTTATAGTTGGCAGATATTCCTCTTGATTTATTTTGATGTTACATATTTCCTACATAAAACATCTATACTTTATTTATAAAGAACTAATAATGTTTTCCCAAATTTTTACCTAGAGAAAGGACAATAATTCCTTAAGATTGGTATTGTCTGGATTGAATGAGTAGTACTGAGAGCAATGCCCGTGTCCTGCTTGAACAAATTAGATGACTCAGTGACTACTCCACACTTGGGGATGTTTAGCAATATTCATGAGTTTTCTGAATCTCACTCATTCTTTTGCTGGAGGAAGTGGAGTAGCTTGTAGTGGGGGCAACTGTGGAGTAGCTGCTTTTCAATTCCTGAGGTCTTTTTCTGGCTTTCACTTTCACGATACCATAGTAAGAGGTGGCAGTCCTTCCTTGGTGTGAGTGCTGTCTCTGTCTTTGCTGAGTGCTGCTGGTGTAGTTCTGCCTGGTCATTATTTTGTTCTTTAGAGTCAGCTTTCCAGATCCTACACCATTCCATCATTCTTGCAAAGGGATACTACCAGTGATGCCATGTTTAAAAAAGTCTTCCCCTAAAATTTCCCACATATCCATATATTATGTTTTTAAAATATATTTTGAGAACTTGTTTGGAAATTCTAACAGGGGATCACAGCTACTCTTATGCCTTTGACTGAAGACCTGTCCTTCTGTATTGACAGGAACTTGAAGCTTCTAGAAGGACACACATGGAGCATTGAGGGAGGAAGGGGATACCATCTAGGCAGCCAGAACAGAAGAATCAGTGCTGGCAATCAATGGGGTGACAAATGTGGCAGCAAGATCACCTGTACATAACTATCAACTTATAAAAATTAGAAAAATCTGTATTTGGATACCTTGAAGTGAAACCATACATTGGCTATTTTTTCCAAGAAAAAAAAGAACCAGGTTGACACAAACCATTAAGGAGTAATTGTGATATTCACTTTGATAATGTGCATAAGGATCTATTTCAGACTTGTTTTTCATTTAATTGAGCTGCCTATTGACTTTTATATAGTTTTAATAATTAAAGGATAAAAATGTTGTTTATATTGTATTTAAGTACATTTCTTCTGGTCTTATTTTTAAAAGTTAGCTACCTTCACACACAGTAGTTTCCAAATACATTGCTTATCATTATATCAAAATAAAAATTAATTTAGGAATAATTGACATTTTCCATTATTTACCTTCCAGGAACAAGTTTTTATCCTCACAGTTGTTTCTCTCCTCTATCCCATCACTAGTTTAAAGCTTGTAAGCACTGTGATTTGAACTTCCACTTTCTTGTGTCTTTGAATTGATTATTATTAGCATCTAGGAAACTGAATCTTGACTATATATTTGAAAATTAGCAATTTTGCTGAGTGTAATAGTACTTTTGGTTTTAATGATACCTTGATTTCTTTTGTATTTTCTAGAAAAATGACTATCATTTGTGCAAGTAATTTTTGTTCTCTTTTCAAATAGTTGTCACCTGTGTCTTTTCTTGCATGTTGGTAATAATGATATGGGTCTTCTTACCTTCCTTTTGACTTAATTGAGAGAATGCTTAGTTACTTGCTGCTAAAAGGATTTGGCCATTGGTCTGAGAAATGGTAGGAAGTGTGTTTTACTTTCTACTTCACTAAGAGGCTTAAGGATCAGAAAGCAGTGTTAAACTTTACCAAATAATTTTTTGTACTTTTATGACAATTATGTACTTTCTTATTTGACCTAGTGAGATATAATATATTAATATGTTTTCTAATGTTAAGTAATCCTTTCATTAATGATGTAATCCCTGCTTGACTGTGTTGGCTTATTTTAAAAATAAACTTTATCTTAGTTTTCCGGGGTTATTATTAGGAATTTCACAACTGGATTCACAAATGAAATGCATTCTAAGAAGGAATAGAATGAGGGAAAATAATGGTTCTATGATCAGATACATTTAAGAAAGGAGATTTAAAACATTTTAACAAAATTCACAGTTTTAGGTCTCTAGGACACCATAATCAAGTAGCCTATGCTGTAATCTCTGGAAGATGCTTTTGCCAATGAATAATCAGTTTTTGGTTTTTTTTTTCTCCCTCAAAGAGTGATGCTAATTTACAAAGAACTTTTCTGGGAAAATGCTAGTCACTGTCATATTTAGTATCAGAGTAATATTAATTTTGCAAAGTGATTTAGGTTAGCCTTTCACTGTGACTTTCCTGTTTATCAGTTCTTCATGTTGACTAGACTCTGTAGGCAAACTATCTTTGTGTAGTGTAGTATAGTGTAGTGCAGTGCGGTGTAGTATAGCGTAGTGTAGTGTAGTGTAGTGTAGTGTAGTGTAGTGTAGTGTTATCTCTGTGGGTGCATGTGGTATGAAATTTTTCTCAGCACATTTTATAACTGAAAATATTTGAAACAGGCACAATAGCTTGTGTGAGAGTCAGATTCTTTAGTTATTTTGTTTTTATCTCTAATATCTGTATAAAAATTAATAAACCTTTGCTCTTAAAATTTTTGGCTTTATTTTTGAAATTTTCATACATGCCTACAATAAAATATGATCACAGCTACCCCCAATTCCTCCTCCAACTCTCTCCATATCTCCCCAGCATGCCTCTTCCTAACTTCATATCTTAAAAAAAAAAGATATATCATTTATTGATGTGTGTGTATGTCTATGTGAGGGTATGTGTGCATGTATGTGCTGGTACCCAGAAAGGCCAGAAGAGGGCATCAGATACCCTGGAGCTCAAGTTACAGGCAGCTTTGAGCCCTATGACATGGATACTGAGAACCAAACTTGGGTCCTCTAGAAGAGCATCGAGCACTCTTAATTGCTGAGCCATCTCTCCAGTTTTCCCCCTTTTGATAATCCATTAATCAAGTTAGCATTGCCAACGTGTACATGGTGTGGAGCCACCCCCTGGAGCATGGGAAACTTACCAGTGGGTGGCCATTCCCTCACCCCCAAATTTGATTCTTCCTTTCCCATAACTATCAACTAGATCCACTTGCTTGGAATACCTTTTTTTCCCATTCTTTTATCCTAAGTTTATATCTGCCATTTATGGGTTTTTCTTGGAGGCAGCAAAAGGAACAATCTTGTTTTCTAATCCAATCTCCTAGTTTGTCATTTTACTGAGGGATTGATAAAGTTAATATTCAGAGTTATTATTGAAGGATGTATAATTCCTGTTATTTTGTTGCCATTGTGTGTTCTTAGACCTCTTTTGATCAACTGTCCTGGTATCTTGGTATAGTTTATGTATTCTGTGTGACCTCTTGGTATGTTTATCCTTCAGACTGAAGTATTCTTCAAAGTATCCTCTGTAGTAGATTTGTTATACCTGGATGGGCATTTCTTTCTGTAAATTTGGAAATTTTTCATCCTGTGATTTTATTGAAAATATATTCTATACCCTTGTATAGTATTATTCTTTTGAGCCCATAATCCAAAGGTTATGTTCCTTCATGGTGTCCCAAAGCTGTCCCATGTTCCATTCATGGATTTTTAAAGTTTATTATTGACTTTGACTGGGTGTTCCAATTCCTCTATCTTGTCTTCCAGCCCTGATAATCTGGTTTTGACATTGTCCATTCCATTGGTGAGGCTGTCTATGGAGGTTTTTATTTTGCTTACTGAATGTTTCATTTCCAACATTATTTTAGTTTGCTTTTTTTCAATAACTCAATTTCCTTATTGAATTCTATTTTCACATCTTGTATTGACTTCCTTATTTCATTCATCTCTTTGATTTTGTTCCCTTGGAGTATGTTCATGCCTGAGTTGTTTGAACATAGTTATAATAATTCTTTTGAATTCCTTGTTTGGAAGTTCTTCCATGTCATTCTCGTTGGGTTCTCTTATGGGATTAGGAATTTTTGGAAGAGACATGCTGTCTTGGGTTTTCATGTTGTTTTCGTTTCTTGACTGGGATTTTTACATCTGTAGTTAGTTGATTGAGTAGAAGTGTGGGCCCGGGGCTGGTGGTCTTATGTTTGCTTACCCGGCTGCTCTGCAAACTAGGGAAACAGCAAAAGTGTGGGTTGAGTAGTCAGGGTCTAGGGACTCCTTTCCTGTTGGCACTGGGAACTGAGCAGAGGGCAGACATTTGGACTGGAGGAGGGGGCAGTCAGGCTATACATTATTTAGTTTGGGGAAGACTCAGACAAGTAATTTGCTACATTCCTCTCTTAACCCTACCTGCTTCCCTTTGTAACTTTGTGTGTAGGGGGATGGTTGGTGTTTTTGCAGACAGGGTCTCTCTGTAGCTCCAGTTAGCTATGGAACTCACTATGTAGACCAGGCTGGCCTGAATCTCACAGAGATTTGCCTGCCTCTGCCTCTGCTGGAATTAAAGGCAAGCACTACCATGCTCTGCTTCGTAGCAACTGTTTTTATTCCTTGCTTCCCTGTGTGTGTGTGTGCGTGCGTGCGTGTGTGTGTGTGTGTGTATGTGTGTTTGTGTACATGTTTTCAAATTAAAATCCAGAAATGTAGCTAGATATGATTCAATGATTTTAGCTCCAACTAGGACATGCTCTTATTTTATCAAATTTTCTTAAGTTGAAAAGTGTTTTTGGATATTGCTCTTGATCCATCCTTTTTTTCCAGCATAACTGCATCAGCCATGTCCGCAGTTTCTACCGTCTTTCTTCTCACAGCTTTGGCGGCTCTGTATTCTGGGAGAAGTTTTCAAGCTTGTTAAACTTGCAAGCTTGTTCTTCTTTTTTTTTTTTTTTTTTTTTTTTCTACTGATATGGATCGTGGACCAGCAGTTTCAGCATCATCAGAAGCTTGTCAGAAATGCAGAGTTTGGGCCCCAGCACAGATGTAATGCGTACGTGAAAGTTTGAGAAGCCCTGCTCCAACATAAATTCTAGCTTCTATTATTGCTTTTAATATGCTTGAAATTTATGGATGCATTTTGAGGGTTCTTGTTTTTCATATTTTAGGGATTGTTTTTCTGACTTATTTTCTATTTATTATGTCTTGATCTTATTTTATAGAGGTGGTGACCTTTGACATCTTTTGAAGATAAAATATTTTAAATTTTCACCTAGTGTAGAAAACTGTTTATTGAAGTGTCTGTGTCTTAGGAGTTTTAGAGTGTTGGGGGTTGGAGAGATGGCTCAGCAGTTAAGAGCACTGACTGCTCTTGCAGAGGATCTGGGTTTAATTCCCAGCACCCACATGGTGGCTATGAACCATTCGTAACTCCAGTTCCAGGGGAATCCGTAGCCCTCTTCTGACCTCCACAGCATTGCATGACTTAGGTGCACTCACATACATGCAGGCAGTACACTCATACACATAAAATAAAAACAATAAAAAAATATTTTTTTTAAAAAAGAAGTTTTAGAATGTTGCTCATTTTCTCTTTTACTGTGAAATTATTTTTCCCATACTCATATTGTTGGTTTTTTCTATTTACTCATTCTTTAATTGCATGTGATAATAGCCAGACTTTGTCTTTATTAACCAAAAAAGGGTAAATGAATTTTTTTTGTTTCACTTGTTGTTTTCATATTGTGGTCAGATTTAAGCTAAAATTTAATTTGATGCTTCCAAGATATTTATCTATCATGTATTTAGGTGAATTACAGTTAATAACCTCTTAATACATTATTTGAAAATTTTAAACTATAAAATTACAAGCAATTAGAAATTATTTTAATAGAATAAAATATTAAAGCCTTATACATGCCCCCTCAGAATAGGAACTCCTTGTTCCTATTTACAAAGCCTTTAAAACATAATCTGTGTTTCCATATGTCTTACTTTTGCATAGCAGTGACCAAATACCTGACAGGAAAGATTTATTTTGGCTCAAAGTTTCAAGGGATTTTTTTAATTTATCGTAGCAGGGAAGGCAGGGTGGAATGGTTTAGTCAGAGGGAGTATATGGCAGATGAGTCGTTTATGTTCCACAGATCAGAAAGCAAAGAGCAAGGCTGGAACTGGAGACCATTAGGCCTGCTTCTGCCAGCAGTGCACCCCCTCTTAAAGGTTCCACAGCCTCCAAGAATTGTAGCAGCAGCTGGAGATCAAGTGCTCAAAAAGGAGCCTGTGAACATTTCAGCATCAAGCAGGAACATCTCCCACACTCATTATTTTTCTATATTGAGAGGGAAAGGTAAGTAGAGTTCATGAGATAGGAAGACTGACTTCTGCAGAATTCCTGAGCACAGGAAAGAAATTTCCCATTAAATCAGATGCTGCTAACTATATTCCTGACATCGCAACCCCTATGTTATGAAACCCATTCTGTCTGATTGTAATGACAGATTTCATGACATATGGTCTAAATACACTTCCCAACTCATACCCTCACAGGTACTGAATGGACTTTTTTTTTCCTATGGTCATATTTTAATCAACTAGCTTAAGGAACAAAATATATATCCAGTCAAGGTTTATCTGAGAATATTTGTTTTTTTTATCCAAGTTTTATCTACATAGCACATAGTAATTAAAAGTACCAGGCTGGTGGAACTGACCTTATTGTATGTC